>NW_026595981.1:10980032-11089616 GCF_907164565.1 Psammomys obesus | reverse complement strand
GACATCTTTACCCAGTGAGCCGTGTGTGTGTGTGTGTGTGTGTGTGTATGTGTGTGTGTGCTGGGCTGTTTTTTAGACATCTTTACCCAGTGAGCCATCTTGCTGGCCCAGAATTTTGTGGTTTTTTTTAAAATATATTTTATTACAGTATTTTATGTGTATGTTTTGTCTCTATGTTTATGTACCATATGCATGCCTGGTGCCTGTGGAGGGAGTTGAACCCAGGTCTTCTGGAAGAGCAGTCATGCTCGTAACCTCTGCACTGCCTCTCTAGCCCACATTTTTTGTTTTTAATGACTTTTTTTTCTGAGTACAAAAGCAGTATTTATTTATTAAAGAAAATTTGGAAACTACCAAAACCATATGAATAAGTTATTAACATTAATCCTTAATTCAGCTATTTCTCTGTCAACCCCTGATGTTTTGCTCTCTGCTTTTATGTGTGTACTCGTATACGTGTGTGTATGAGCGTACACATAATTGTCCATTGCTGTGAAACAAACGAAACGTATAGTTTAGCTTACTTTTGGGGACTCCTTTTTGGCTTCCCTTAGCTGTGTATATTTTCTGCTAATATTTTTTTGTTTGTTCTGTGCTTTGATGTTCTGTGCTGTCATCAGCAGGTAACTCAGGAAACCAGCCTTGGTTCAAAGAGTTCATTGTTGGTTGGCTAAGTCTCTAGCTGTCATTATCTAGAAGGTTCTATCTACTTAGTGGCCATGGGTTTCAAGAAAAGCAAGAGAAGAAACCACATGATGCAAATATTTTTTGAGTCTCCGTGTCGGGTTTTCCAATTTACAGCCACCAAATGCAAGTCATGAGAACACACGTAAGAAGTAGAGTTTATTGTCTTTGTGAGAAGAGTTGAGTCATATTGAGAAAGCACCAGGAATTTGTGGTCATTTTTATATTTTAGTATATGTTATGCATATACTTTTTTCATGAAATTTATAGCTCAGAGCTTTTGGTTGTTTTTTATTTGATATATATTTACTGGCCTGCTTTGACACATCATTTTGTTGTAATCTTTTTGTATGGGCTAATGTCTGTGACATCATAACTTATTGGGCTAATTATGGCCTGATGCCTGTTGTTATAAAGGTTATTTTTTTTTCTTTTTGTTAAACTGTGTGTGTGTGTGGTTTTTTTTTTTTTTTTTGGAATAGTTTATATCCATTTAGACATTATCTGTTATACTTTGTTCTTCATTAGCAGAGTTGGGGGCCAGCTATGGTGCTACACTGAATACTACACTTGGGAGTTCTAGGCCAACGTGGCACGTAGTGAGACTGTGTCAAACAAAGCAAGTAGAATAAAAGGAGTTGAGTACCCTCTATAGCCCATAAAACCTAAAGTATTCATTCTTTGCCAACTCTTTGTTCCCAGTCTATTTCAGTGTTAGTAACTGAAGCCAGAAGTTACTGGCTTCACATTCGGAGATCTGCCTGACTCTGCCTCCTGATCATGTTAAGGTAAATATCTTTTTGTAAGATTTAGTTTTTATTTTAGTTTATTTTTATGTTTGTGTGCATGTGTGCCATGTGTAGGCCTGTGCCTGTGGAGCCCAGAAGAGGGAATCAGAGCCTCTGTATCTAGAGTTACAGACAGTTGTGAACAACCCAATATGGGTGTTAGGGATTGAACTTGTGTCCTCTGGAAGAGCAGGAAGCAATGTTAATGGTTGAGCCATCTCTTTAGCCCCAAGATGCAAATTTTTACAAAAAATTTAGGGGAAGACCAAAGGCAAAGATCTAGGATAAGGAAGAAATTTCTCTTTATCAGCAGAGGCTGATCTTCCATGGAGAATTAGTGTACTTTGACTGCAGCATTTAAAAGGGCTCCTTGTGCCATTTTGTGTGGAGACTTCATAGTCACACACCACTTTCATTAAGAATGAGCTTATGACAGAGACTCTTAGGTCGGCTGTCCTAAAGTACTATAATTACATGAAAACAACAGTGTTAGTCACCTTGGTTGAGTGTGTCCCTCTTTATGTCCAGGGACTTTGACAGACATTATGGAGCCAGTCTTGTCTGACTTAGTGCTTCAGTGAACCAGAGGATGAATGTGTGTGAGTGAACCAAGGCCATGAACTGACAAGAAAACCAAACCAAACCACAGATGGGTTCAGTGTTTCCAAGTGGGCAGGTCAAAGGTTGGGGAGGGAGCACAACACACCTCCTCTCGTATCCCTTCAGCTTTGGTACATCTTTTCCATGTATACCTTTATTACCCCAAACAAGCACACCCACAAAGAATCATAAACTGGCAGGTGGGAGGGCGGCACACAAATGGCAGATTCCTCTTGAGATTCTACATGGGACCGAGAGCCTATTGCATTATTGTTCTCTTCACTTACATGGTATAAATATTTGTTTTGGGAAATGTCCGAAAGAGCCTGCAGATATTCCTGTGAGTCACAGTGAGAAGAAAACGAGGGAGCATTTATAGTTCTTGCACAGGGGTTGAAGCTGTGAGAGAGTAGGCAGTTGAGTGTGGTGTTAGAATGACTACCACCTGTGAAGTGAAGGGAAAAAACGATAAACTGTTGAGATCAAATATAGAAAAGCACTCCATAAGGCTAACATGCAGGTCTTGATCAGGTATTAAAGTTACCTGTCTCTGTTAGAGTGGACACACACCACTCACTGGTGCACAAAGATATCCTCACAAACTCCAGTATTTAAAGAAGTATCATTCAGTAGGCTGACTTAAGAAAAAAACGAGATCTTAAAAGTGCCAAGTTTCGTTGTGATAAATGTATGTGCCGAGCGTAGTTTTTGCTGATTGAAGTTTGACACCAGAGCAAGTCTATAAATGCTTATGAAATATATGCCAACTTACTGCTGATGATAGAGCCTTTCCTGGGCCCAAGAGTACCGTGACAACTGTGCTAGAACATGCTTGCTGTGGCAGGCGGTAGCGTGTGTCCAGGCTAGTTAGAGAAGGGACTTTCTCCCCAGTCTGCCATGACAGCAGAAAGACACAGGTCACCCAGGAGACCTTTCTCGATCGCTTTCACAAACATTCCGGTACTTTGTGCTTGGCGTAGGAAAGCTGGCTTGGATAACAACTGTGTCTGTTTCAGGTAATTAAAATTCACTTAGTTACACTAATTACTTTTCAAGTGCTCAGTGTTTCTTATCTGGCTAATGGCAAGTACATTGAATAGTCAGATATTGGACCATCCATCATAAAAAAAAAATGCTGTTGGGGAGGGCTCTGTGTTTGTTAGCGGTTGGTGTGTAGTGATAACAAATTTCAATGTCCATAATAGAAGCAAAACAATTTTGTGTGTTGTGTGTATTCATGTGTTCCCCTGTAGATGTGTGTGCATGTGTGTATCATTTGTGTAATGTCACCCACCTTGATTATCAAGACAGAGTGTCTTCATTATCTTGGAGTGCTCAGACTAGGCCAGCTGGCTGGCTAGTGACCCCTAGGGATCCTGTTTTCCTCAGCCTAGGACTAGGACTATATGTGCACTTCAGCTTTATTTTGTGGGTTCTAGGGGTCAGACTCAGGTCCTCATGCCCGAAAATTAGCTGAGCCATCTCCTCAGCCCACAAGATTACTTTGTGTAAGTTCTGTCGATAGCATTTCGGTCAATGTGTGCAAGATGACTTGATTGTTCTCTTATTTGATTTAAAAAGATGTGTTGAAGAAGTCTGAAAAATACCAAAATGGGGTTTTGAGCGATAGCTCAGCAGCTAAGAGCGCTTGTTATTCTTGAAGAGGACCAGGTTCCACTATCAGCAAGCAACATGGAGACTCACAGCTGCCCGTAACTTCAGTTCCAACAGATCCGATGACTCCTGTTCTCTGCAGGGTCCTGCATGCACATGGTATACATACATACATGCAGGCAAAACACTTGTACACAGAAAATACTATCATAAAATAGAAAATAAACATCATTGCCAGTCTTGATGGGTAGTATTTTTGTAACGTACAGGTATACAGATCATAAATGTACAGTTTGTACAACTATGCACAACTAAATACACAAATGTCTTTTTATCATTATTTCTCTGTTTCTACGTTCTTTCTCATGCCCTGTTTGAATTTTCCTGAACTTTGGTAGGTATTGAACAAGTCTTGCCTGTGCTAAGCAAGCGCTGACCTATATCGCAGCTTTGAATGTTGACTTTACAATCAAGGTGGACTCAGGATCACATTTCTTGTATGTACCAGGATGCAACCAGTTTGTCTTACTCCTGTTTTGAGGTCGGGTCTCAGTATCTAGTCTAGGCTTGCTTAGAACTACTATGTGGCCCAGGCTGGCTTCAAACTTGATCATCCTGTCTTAGCTTTCCTAAGTGTTTGGTATATAAGCATAAACACTTGGCTTGTTTCAACACTGTTGATGCTGAATTGAACTACTTGGTCAAAGCTTTTGTAATTGCTGACTAATCCCTGTGTGACTTTTAAAAAATGTTTATTTATTTTAAAACAAGGCCTTATAAGCTGTGTGCAGTGATGCATGCCTGTAATCCCAGCACTAAGGGATGCAGTCCTGAGTGATCTCTGTGAGTTCAAGGCCAGCCTGCTCTACAGAACAAGTCCAGGACAGCCAAGGCTGCACAGAGAAACCCTGTCTGGAAAAACAAAAACAAAAACCAAAAAACAAAAACAAGGCCTTACTATGTATGTCTGGCTGGATTAGAACTTGCTTTACAGACTAGACTGGCCTCAATCTCACAGTCATCTGTTTACCTCTTTCTCGGGATGCTGAGATTTAAGGCATGTGCTATTTATTTATTTCATGTGCATGTATGTAAAGATATTTTATATTTTGGAGAGCCTTTTTCTAATCATCCACTCTAGCTCCCAAATAAATGAGACAGAGACGTAATAAGATTTATTAATAAGCTCTAAGTTCAATAACTGGGCAGATAGCCATTTATATTAATCCTCTATGCTAGTCTTGCTATCTTCCAGCCATGTGCCCCGAGTTACTTGCCATATTGGTTCTGTCTGGGCTGTGTTTGCTCCATCAGGTCAGTTCTTAATTGCCACATCCTTTCTCTACCTCTTCCTTCTCTCTCTGCCTAATGGTCCCTTCCTGATACCCCAAGGCTGGGAATGGAAGTCCCGCCTACCTCTTCTTCCTCCTAGCTATAGGCTGTCCAGCTTTTTTTTTTAATTTTAATTTTTATTAATTACAGTTTATTCACTATGTATCCCCCCTGCAGCTCCCTCCCACCTCCCCTCCCAATCCCACCCTCCTTCCCCCTTCTCTACCCATTTCCCTCCCCAAGTCCATTGATAGGGGAGATCCTCCTCTCCTTCCTTCTAATCCTAGTCTATCAGGTCTCATCAGGAGTGGCTGCATTGTCTTTCACTGTGGCCTGGTAATGCTGCTTCCCACTCAGGGGGAGGTGATCAAAGAGCAGGCCAATCAGTTCATGTCAGAGACAGACCCTATTTCCATTACTATGGAACCCACTTGGACACTGAACTGCCTTGGGCTACATCTGTGCAAGGGTTCTAGATTATCTCCTTGAATGGTCCTTGGTTGGAGTATCAGTCTCAGAAAAGTCCCCGGTGCCCAAATTTTTTGGTTCTGTTGCTCTTCTTGTGGAGCTCCTGTCCTCTCCAGGTCTTACTATTTCCCCCTTCTTTCTTAAGGTTCACTGCATTCCGCCCAAAATTTGGCTATAAGTCTCAGCATCTGCTCTGATAACCTGCAGGGTACAGCCTTTCAGAGACCCTCTGTGGTAGGCTCCTGTTCTGTTCCCTGTTTTCTCCCTCTTCTGAGATCCATCCTCTTTGCCTTTCTGAATGGAGATTGAGCATCTTAGCCAGAGTGGCTGTCCAGCTTTTTAAATTAACCAATCAGAGATAATTGGAGAGCAAAGTTTATACAGCATTGATCAATGTATGTGACAATGTAAGACTACAGCCCAGAATCCAGCATTTGAATACACAGAGCACCAGGCCAACCCTCACCAGCATGTATGTGCTTGGATACCCTGGAATCCGAGTTGTAAGTGGTCATAAACCACCCCGTGCGGTTCTGGGAACGAAACTTGGGTCCTCTGCAAGAGCAGCAAGTGCAGTTAGCTGCTGATCCATCTCTCCAGCCCCATCAGTGATCTTCGAGACTATGTGATTATTTTGTTCCCCACCAGCTTTTCACTCAGTATTTTCATTGTTGTTATTGGTGGTGGTGCTGGTGGTGGTGTTGTTTTGAGACAGAGTTTGGCTGTCCTGGAACTCACTAGGTAGTCCAGGCTGGCCTGAAACTCATGTGGGATTAAAGGTATGGGGCACCCGGCTCACACATTGATTTTTAAACTATTTATTTGCGTTGGTGTTTTGCTTGCTCTATGTCTGTGTGAGGGTGTTGGAGCCCCTGGAACTGGAGGTAACAGACAGTTGTGAGTCACTATGTGGGTGCTGGGAATTGAACCCCAATCGTCTGGAAAAGCGGCCAGTACTCTTAACCAGCGAGCCATCTCTCCAGATAGAATTGTAACATCTAACTAGGTAGCTTGCCTGAGTCAATCAGTTGTGAGAGCTGCAGAATGCTGAGTTGAGAAACGTACTCCACTTAAAATTTTTAGCAGTCATCTGTAAAGAATTTCATTCCTCTCCTTTTTCATTTTCTCTTGAGATAAGATCTAACGTATTCAGCCTGGCTTTGAATTCCTGATCATCTTGTTTCTCATTCCCCAATGCTGGGATTATAGGTGTGTGTCACAGTGCTTTCTGAGGTCAGGTCTAGTTGTGTATTCCAACATGGCCTTGAACCTGGACGCTTTCCACCATAGTCTCCCGAATGCTGACACTACAGGCTATGCCACCATTCATACCAGCTTTTTAAAAAAATTTAATAAAGTCAGTCAGTGGGGCTCATCACTATTTCAGGACTTATTGCTGTCACTGTATGTGCATATAGTGCTATTATACGTTTTGTATTATAGCAGGTTGGTCTTCATGGTATCTTTGTTAAGCTGAGACTTTTTATTGCATGAATTTTTCTTTTGTAAACTTAGATAAAAATTATCTTACTTTGGATCTTTTTGATTAATTCTACTGAAACAAGACTTTTCAGAAACTAGGGCAACTGTGTTGAGGAATTTCCATTTACACCAGGCAAGAAAGTAAACAGTAAGTGGAGAGTAGGGTAACAAACACTTACGGTATCAAAAAACAACCGTGAAAAGGATCTGTCTTAATGTGCTAGCCCATTGCAGTTTAACATATTGCTTACAACCTTCACAATAGAATTTGAGTGACTTCAGTTACACATTCCAGGAGACTGGCAGTCTGTTACAATCAGAGTCTGAACCTTAGAGCAGGCTAATTTACAGAGATGGGATGAAGAAAGTTGTGGATTTGTATTACACACTCTCACCTGACACTGTATCTGATCCCATACCTGCTGATTGACATCTTGAATGAGCTCTTTGAAGCAAGTTCCAACTTAATTAAAACGTTTGCTTGGTTAGCAGTGATCTGTGAAAGCCTGTGATAAATATTGAATCAGGTTCACCTGCTGGTTGCTGCGAGTGGATAAACAGCTGCTTTGTGCAGTTTAATCATGAAGCTGGCAGTAGAGTACTACTGTTTAATTTTTTTTTTTAAAGAATGATTGAAAAGGTATAGTTACGTCACACTTGCTATCTTACCAAAGTGTGTGCTTATGTGGGGTTTTGTACAACAGGCGTTCGTATCTGTTTAGATGACTTAGAAAGCAGCGAATGGTTGATAAATGTTAGCAGCAATCCCTCTTTTATGCCTGACGGCTTGTATTATAATTCTATGTTAATTGGCCTTTTACTACTGGCTCTTTGTATGCATGGCTTTTTAAAGTAAACCCAGTGTCACACGGGCAGGCGCGTTGCTTAAACTGAATAAATTGCAAAACACAGCCCTGGGTGTGAGGAAGGTTTGTGGGGAGGAGGGGGTCTGTTGGGGAAAGCAAGGTAGGAGAAAGTGGGAGCAAAGGTAATCAGCTGTATTCTGTACATGAGTGAAACTGTCGAAGAATACACTTAATAAAAACTGTAATAGAGAAAGGATACAGGGTGGGAGAGACGGCGCAGTGGTAAGAACGCTTCCCCGTCCCTGAGAGCTCAATTCTGAATACCAGCATCAGGCAGGTCCCAACAGTCTGTAACTCCAGTTCCAAGGTCATTCTTTTCTGGCTCATCAGGTGCACACGCATGCATGATATACATTCATAAACACACACAGATAAAAAATATGTCTTAAAAAGAAAAAAGTTTCTGTATTTTCACTTGGTGGGACCTCTGAATATTTTTTGCAGATTTTGCAGTGACTTGAATAATTCCTTTTGATTGTCTTTTTGACAGTAGAAAATGGAAAATAAAATAGAATTAGACACACTTTAAGGTTTTTTTTTTTAGCTTTATGTTCTATTAGATGGATATTAAAACTGAGATGAGTTTAAAAGCAGAGGTCAAACCTTTATGAAATTATCTTCTATGACTATAACTTTGTTTATCCCTATCTAGAATAAATGTGTATGGCCAAGTTGGTTGTTGAGGAAGTGCTGCTGCTATTTCATTTCCACTGTAAAATCAAACAAATTGAAAAAAATTCAAAAACAAATTGTGCAATAAAGCCCTTAACCCAAATTAGTTGTAGTCATTTTTGAACACCTGATAACAGTTATGGAATCACTGTTCTAAAACTGACTTCCTAGGCTCAGCGTTGGCGGTGCATGCCTTTAATCCTACCACTTGTAGGGCAGAGGCAAGAGGACCTGAGTTTGAAGCCAACCTCGTCTACACATAGTGACTTCCAGGCCAGTCAAGGCCACACAGTGAGACCATGTCTCAGAAACAAACCATGCTGGCCCCGAACTCAGAAACCCACCTGCCTCTGCCTCCCAAGTGCTGGGAAATTGTGGTTTTAATTAGCATTTTCCTAATTACTGAGATGGGCCAAGCATTAGGTTGTTAATGTTTTCAAGTATTTATTGGCCTTTCCAGTTTTGACTAGTGTGATTTCCCTATTCCTAGCTATTCACTAGGTTTACACTTTAAAGTGTATTTATCAAAATTCTTGTGTTTTAGATACCTTTACTTATTTTTACTGTTTTTTTTTTTTTTTCCCCCAAGACAGGGCTTCTCTGTGTAGCCCTGCTTGTCCTAGAACTTACTCTAGACCAGGCTGGCCTTGAATTTACAGAGATCTGTGTGCTTCTGCCTCCCAAGGGCTGGGATGTCAGGTTTTCCCCATTACTGCCCAGCCACCTTTATTTTTATTCATTGTAAATATCTTTTCTGAGAATCTGCTTTCTTTTTACCTTATTCATTTGCCTAGAAAGGTATCCTCTTGCTGCTGCTGCTGTTTGTTGTTGTTGTTGTTGTTGTTGTTTTTAATTCTGGGTGTTGATTGTTGAACCTGGAAGTACTCTACCATTGAACTACACAGCACCTGGACCTTTTCAAGCTTCGCTTTGTGATCAGGTCTTGCTAAGTTGCTAAGCCAGCCTTGAAGTGGTTTGCAGTTCTCCAGCCTCAGCTGCAGGGGTAAGTGGGATTGAGAGGTCGTAGTCATCCAGGGGCCTAAGGAAGATGTCTTTTGAAATGGAAGCCTTACATATTAATGAGATTACATTTTCAATTATTTTTGCTACTGATTTGTTGTTTTAAGAAATCCTGGTGATGGAGAGATGGCTCAGCAGTTAAGAGCTCTTGTTGCAGAGGATTTAGGTTCAATTCTCAGCACCACATGTCAGCTGACAGCCATACATAACTCTGGGTCCAGATCAGATGACTTCATCCAACCTCCTTGGAACTAGGCATCATACATGTAATGCATGTTACATACATGAGGCAAAACACTGATACAAATGAAGTAATGAACAAATAAATAAATACATCTAAGCTGGGTGGATGTAGGCATGGCTTCTAAAATGTTCTGAAGGCTGAGACAAGAGGATCAAGCTTGGGATCATTTTGGGCTACATAGAGAGAACTCAGCATTAGCCTAGACTAAAAAGTGAGACCCCTGTCTCAAAAAAAAAATCTTTCTTATATTTGAATCATATGGACTTCCTTTTATATAGGACAATAACCTTATAACCTTCAAAACCTGAAATATTCATTCTCTGACCTTTGAAAAACGTTTGCTTGGGGGTAAAAAGTTTTCTTATTCTCTACAAAGACTCTCTTAATTGAAATATCCTCCCCTCTCACCCCTTTGTTGTACTCAACATGGATCTGGATAGGCAATATTTAACTTATTTAACAAGTATATGAGCCATATACTTTAATTTATAATTTATCCTTAGGAATATGTTGTAATTGCATCAGAACAATTCTGTAATTTATGAAACTGGTATTGATAAGCTTTCCAAACTGTCCCTTGTAGGTCCACTAAAGAAAGCAGCCCTCTTTGTAGATGAGGTTGGGTGGCCCTCGTCATTGTCTTCTACTTGGCTTGGTGGAGCCAGGGATTCTAATGTTTCTTGACTGAATGGAAGAATGAAATGGGACACCACATGTGAAGTGCCTCGTCCAGGGACAGCTTTAATAAGTAGTAGTTATTAATATTGAACCTCTTAGGATGTGTGTTTATTACTCACAGCTCAAGTGGCTCAAATATTAGCATAAGATGATATGTTTTTAACCTCAAAGTAGTAAATTATCTGTGCTTTTACTTTTAAAGGCCAATCGCTTGATTTTTGAAGTATCTTTATCATGTTTAGGGCATTTTAAACTAAGACTTCAGTATCTGTCAGACTTAAAAAATGTGATATTTCGTGGAGATAACCTAGAACCCCTGCACAGATGTAGCCCATGGCAGTTCAGTGTCCAAGTGGGTTACATAGTAATGGAAAGAGGGACTGCCTCTGACATAATCTGATTGGCCTGCTCGTTGATCACCTCCCCCTGAGGGGGGAGCAGCCTTACCAGGCCACAGTAGAGGACAATGCAGCCACTTTTGATGAGAACTAATAGACTAAGATCAGAAAGGAGAGGAGAACCTCCCCTATCAGTGGACTTGGGGAGTGGCATGCATGCAGAAAGGGGAGGGAGGGTGGGATCGGGAGGGGAGGAAGGAGGGGCTTATGGGGGGATATAAAATGAATAAAGTGTAATTAATAAAAAATTAAAAAAAATAAAAATAAAAGTTCACATAAAAAAATTACCTTCTATTACTTGTAGAACTTTGAAAATGTTCTTCAATATTATGGTGTTTCCAATTGTAGCCTAAAATATAGTACCAGAAAATATATATTATTGGAAATATCATATTATTATTAAGGAAAAACTTAAATCACTATCTTCTGTGGAAAAAAAAATGTGATATTTGGCTACGGCAGTTTGTTTTGGGGCAGTGAGTCAGTCCTCCGAGGGAAACAGTTTAAGTTATTCACACACACTCAATGAATGAATCATGCAAAGAAATGTGAGTTGCTGTACTTAAGGAATTTGTAGTGGGCTGAAAAAAAATAGCCCTACATCTGGAAAGTTAGGAAAAATGTGAATTACTATTTTTTTTTAATTTAGTCTCCTTTTTACATAGTTTGCTTTTCCTTTCCTGAGAGAGAGAACATGAAAGCATGCACATGCATTTTCAGACTGAATCTCAATCCAGACTGTTTTCAAACTTGCCCTTCAATGCCTTTTGATAGTCTTACCTCCACCCCCCAAGTGCTGAATTGCAGGTGTAAGCCAGCACACCTCTCCTAAGTATGTATTTTGTTCACAGCAGATATGCTCCTTTTGGTCTGCTTTGGGGATTCAGTCCATGGGCTCCTTTTAGAAGTTCAGCATTACACACAGTAGCAGAGTAACTTGATTAATTCAGTTAGAATATCATGGCACAGTTCGCTTCCCATTCTCTTGATGCTGCTGTTAGATATTTCAGTGTACGGAACACCAACGAATGCCATTTGTTTCCTTCCTCACTGTTGACAGTGAGGTTAATTTCTGTTTCCTAATTTTTCTTTTCTAAAACTAATTCAGAGCCTTGCTCATCTTATTTCTCAAGTATTTTGGCACACTATTTTGAAGGGGTGTGGGGAAAGTTTGCAGAGAGCTGGGGTGTATTAGTGAGTTACGCTTGGAACTGTTCACCACAGCTTTGTGCAAAGAATAGCGGAAAGACTCAGCAGCTGGCTTTTCTCTTAAAATCAAAGCCTTTCACCCTTTCAAAGAGTTTAGGTATAACTTTATACAATAGGACAAGAGGAGCTAGAATTATTAAACACGTGAAAAAATTTTCGAAAAATTCTTGCTTGCTAATTCTCCAAGAACAGTGTTGGCCATTGTACAAGTGAAGAAAACTTTTGAGCAGGTGAATTCTGTGTCATCTACATGTGTCCCCTATGTTTTTCTTTAAATGATACTGTTCTTTTGCTACTGTGGATCTTGGGTTTTCTTGCCTTCTGTTGAAATAAAGATAGCTTTTAGATGTGAAAGGGAAGCCATTTTTACAGAGCTTGGTCATGACCCATTGACATTTGCAGGTCATAAGGTTAATAAGTTTTGGAGAACAGGGGTTTTTACCTGTCGGCCTTCAATATATTGGATGAAAGTTAATAGTTTTAAGTTTATGTTATAGTGTCTTGATAAGAATTCTATAAATTTAAAGAACATGGGCAAAAACAACCATTCTATTAAAAGTAAATCTATTTGTTAGCAGGAGAAATAACAGCTAATGAGAGTTCAGAGTTACTTAATTGTATTCATCTGATTGTTTCAGTACTCCTAAGTTCAAAGGTTTCAGAGCAAGGCCATAAGACAGCAGCCTATTCATGGACCAAAGGGTGTTCTGATCTCCTGTCATTGCTGTGATCCAGATTCTGTTTTGTTTTCTTTCAGTGTTGAAAGTTAATGATTTTGATTCAAGCAGCTTCTTTTTGTTATTAGGTGAATGCTTATTTAAAAGCTTCTATGCTGCTGTCATTCCACTTTTCCCTCTTCAGATATTATTTTCTCATATCCTTTAAGTAGTAACCTCAGTAGAAGAGTGCTTTTGAAGAAATCATTATGCTTTAGTAGTACTACATAGGAACAAGACAGGATTGTCTTAATTTCAGTCTTATTTTTTCTTTGCCTAACTATCCAATGAGAACTGTCTTACGGCATCTACCTTGAATTCATAGATGCAGAATTGTTTCAGATCACAATAAAACACATTTCATATGAAAATATAGCTCCTGCTTTTCTGAATTAAGGCTGTAAAAATTGGCAGTATCTAAATCTAGTCTAGTTAAAATTTTTAATTATGAATTTTTGTTAGAAGCGCTACTACATAACATTTTAAGATGAGAACTAATTTATTAATACCAAATTCACCCATCTTAAAATTTAAAATTTTGAATACAAAATAGCAAGTTGTAAAACTACATGGTAGTGTTTCTTTTTCTTTAAAAATATTTATATGAAAGATGTTTGTATGTATGTGAAGGTCTGTAAGCTAAATACTAAGGTATTTGTAGTAGTTGATTTATTTTACATATTTCTGCACTTTGTTTTGTAAAAGGAAGTCAGGAAAAAGGTGAACTTAAAAGAAGTCAGTAGTAAATATTAAGTGAAATTAATGTTGAAAAGTATTCCCCCCAAAAAGTAGCTTTCTAAGCCTTGAGAGCCATTTTAATGGATTACTTTTAGAGAACTATAGAATGTACCCATATAGGACAAAATGATTTAATGGGTCCTAACAGTCTAATAGTCAGGTAAATTTAACAGCATTATAGGAAAAGAAATAGTATATTTGAGTAAAAAGTCTGAAGGTATGAAAAAGTAAACTGATTCTGTACCTGCAATTACATTAATTTCTTAGTATGTTAATTAACGTGATCACTGTAGAAACCAAAAAACAATTCAGTGTAAATATCATGATATAATTTGCATTCCATTTTCTCTGCGAGTATAAGTTGTTAGATATTGCAACATATGTAACATAAGCCACAAGTCAGCTGTTTCCTGCCTCACTGTTGACAAGGGCCCCATTCATAACTCTTCTTTTATCCTTTCAGTGAATAAGTAATTATTCAATATAGAAGGCAGGATATTTGGAACTGGCTATTTAATGTGGCAGCACTCTGTAATGAAATCTGCTGTTACTGGCAACCCGAGAGGGGAAGGTAACAATTCCAGCATGACTGTAACTTTATCTGCTTTGACTGAATGTTTATTTGGCACATCAGTGAACCTTTTATCCCAGTGAGTGACAGCTCTAGAAGGGTCACATTTACACCCATTCTATCATGTATTGTAATATTTAATGGTGGACAAGGTTGAGTGAGAGTAGGAGTAATTTGAACTTGCTTTTCCACTGAACTGAGGCTAAAAGACAGCTTGATCTCCAGCACTGTGGTGTAACATACTATGACTTATCATTTGTTTATGAAGGCTAATCTTACTGATTACAATTTTTTTAATGCAGTAAGTAGAGTATTTGTTCTACAAAACCGAATCTTTCCAATGTAAATTCTTTTAAATGATTGTGCTGCTTGCCTTTTTCCCTATCAGTGCCTGTTTTACAGCATTTCTCTTATATGAGGCTTCATCTGTCTCATTTGGTGGAGGAATGGGAGCTTTAAAGGGAGCGTTAGTTAAGAATCTGTGAGTTTATATAGTATTAAACTTGTAAAAAAATTGGAGGGTGGGGACAGAATTTGGAGGCAAGAATTAAAATCAGGTAAAATTTAGACTGTATTTAAAAAGACTTTTACATTATTTAATTTATGATACTGAATTACTAGTGAGCTTGTCCAGGATGAGCTATTTTGGTAACAGTTTTTCTGGTGGGTTTTCATTTCATACATGTAACTGGACTTCAGACATACTTGCTCCATGCAAGCACCCTGGTTTCAGTTTCTGTTAAATGTCGATATTTTTGCATTCATTTTCATGCCTTTGCTAGAGGATAATTTTCTTTACTTATTTTGTAGTGGTGCTTAATACTCAATGTGTTATGTCTATTCTTTTGTTGACCACATTTCAAATGCTTTTTTAAAAACATGTAGAATATTTGAGCTGTGCTGTGAGAAAAATTATCAGTTCTGTAATATCACAAGCTCAAAGGAGAACTAAGACAGATGAGATGATGATCCAATCTGTCATAACATTTAAAAAATATAATTTTTTAAAGAGAAGAGTTAAAATATATTTTAAACATTTGGAATTGAAGCATGATTGTGATATGTCAGAGAGAATGTAACTGTGGAAACATTGTTTATAACCCTGAGAAGATAGGGGACTGCCTTGTGTGTGGGCACAGTTTCGTCAATGATGAATTTAGAGACTGTAGTATCTGAAGCTTCTTGGACCTTTGCGATTCATTCTTAGGGATGTTACAACCTTTGCTGTGGCGGCCCAGTCAGTTTCTGTTTTCCTTCCTTGTTTCAGCCTGATGGCCTCTGTTCCAGGTGTTCTTGTTCTGCTAAACAAGGAAACAATGAAGAGTCTGCAAATACTATTAAGAAAGATCACGGGGTACAATCCAAGAGACCCAAAATTTACTTTGGGACACGCACACACAAGCAGATTGCTCAGATTACCAGAGAGCTCCGTAAGACAGCTTACTCGGGCGTCCCGATGAGTATTCTTTCCAGCAGGGATCATACCTGTGTCCATCCCGAAGTGGTGGGGAACTTCAACAGAAACGAGAAGTGCATGGAGTTGCTGGATGGCAAAAACGTGAGTGAGATTACTTACTTTGCCATGAGAAAATCTCAATTCACATTTAAAGTGATAGATTTTGGTTTTAAAGCTTATAGATATTAATTTCTGTTCTATTCAGGTGTAATCTTTTTCTTTTAAATTCATTTATTCCCAAAATAATTGAACATAGGTGATATCAGATGAGGGGATAAAAATGTTTTAAGAATATTACCTAACTAGAGTTAATCATCATATTTTGTATATTTGAAAAACTCAAAGATTGTTTAAGCAAATTTGAAATTTTTAACATTGAAATACATGATTTTTCTAATTTATAATTCTAATTAGTACAAATCTTTTTTTCAAAAAGTTATATAAGATTATTAAATTTCAAAAAATGTCATACATGGTCTTAAATTTTTCTAGGAAGATTGGAGTGCATTGCATTTAGGATAGATAGAACGAGATAAGACATGCTTTTGTAAGTTTCACTTTAATACTGGGCAGTATCATTTTGGGAGTCAATATTTGACATAGCTAATTTGCTTAAAAATTGAAGTTATAAGTATGAGATTATACTCAGATATTAAGTGAACCAGTATGTAAAGTGGGCAATGGTAGTATATTTTGAAAATTTTTTGCCTCAGAGTTGACTCTACACAAAAGACTATGAGTAAAAGTTCCACGAGTTTTGTTTCATTGATGGATCACCTCCTACTACATAATATGAATAAATTATGCTTTATTGTTCTTTCGGTGTTTTATTTGAACAGGTAAGAGTTTACTCTTTTATTTTTTGGCCTGTTGAAGACGTTTTCTAATTGCTACTTAGCTTCATATAGAAGAGGAGACTGTACAGCATACGAGGTTCAGTGGACAAGCTTGAGAGCCTTGTTCAGAATAAGGGAAAGAATATAGAATTATTCAGTCAAAATCACTGTTGATTTGTCGTATTTGATGCCATGTAAGTTCTTCGTCATAAGCTAAGAATTGTGTGGGATCTCTTCACTGTTTATGTTTTCAAGATACTCAAGAAAAGGTTTTTGTGATGAAACTACAAATACCATGATTAAGTAAATCTTTTCTCATGAGTTGTAGATGGCTCTGCTAAACTCAAGTATTGGCTGCCATTGTCATATATTTTTAACGTTTTTTTCACTTGTTCTTGACAAATTATTATACATTTGTAGGATGGACATAAGTTAAATTGGTGAAAGCAATTAAAAAATTTAAGGCAAATAGTCTTTTGTATAATATTCTAGAATCCTGCAATACTATTTGCATTTGATCTTTATTCTCATAAGTTTGAATTATGTAAAAATAATTTGGTAGGCTTCAATGCTCAGAATTTTTCATTGGCCTGAAATGAAGAAGTATTTTGTTTTTGAATATTAGTGATATAGGTAAGCAAAGATAGTTGTGGCTTGCTAGATCCTAGCTCCTTGTCAGACTGCTTACCTCCTGGGTATACAAGAGCATTCTCTTTCTTGTTCCCAAGCCTTCAGAGTAATTTGGTATTGTAATGAGGGCCAATTACAAAGTCACCATAGGTGTCAGTGTTTACTCTGGCTGATTTACCAAAGTGGGATGATAAATAGATAGCTGACATTGAGTGAAAAGAGTGTAAAGTGTGATAACACCCCAGCCGACAGACTCCCTTCTGGGTTCTGTTACATGGCTGAAAGGGATGAGCGCCTGGCGTCACTATCGAACTGCACAGAGCTGTCTTTCTAGGAGCCCTTACAGTGTAAACTGATTATTTGGCTTGATCTTGAGCCGCATGTGTTTTTGTTCACAGTTTCTTTTAAAGTGCCTCCATACTGGAAAGATAGGCACCTGTCTGTTAAAATTATTATTATTGTTGTTTCAATTAAGAAAAGAAAATTAAGTTGAGCCAGAAATGCCAATTCTTTAAAAATGTTTTAAATATAGACTGTCTTGTTTTTTTAAAAAGTTCAAATGAAGCAGTTGGAGATATGGCTCAGAGGTTAAGAGCACTTGTTGTTCTTTCAGAGAATCAGGGCTCAACTTCCAACATCCACGTGGCAGCTTACCACTGTTTGTAACTCCAGTTTTTCGGAATCTAATATCCTCTGTGGGCACGAGACACGCATGTGGTGCACACACACATGCAGGCAACACACACTGGGTGTAAAATAAAAATAAACAAATCTCTAAATCCCAGGCCCCCTGGAGGTTTATGCTGGAAGATTGCAAATTTGAGGCTGGCCAGGGCTACATAAGAAGATACTGCTTTTCCTTTACCCCCAAAAGAAAAGAAATGAAGTACATGGATAAGAGTCAAAGCCAGCCCAAGATGAGAAGCCCTGTCATCGGCTTCCTCTGCCCTCTGCCCTTCAGGAAACCACTGTAAAGCTGTATGTGTGTTTTGCCAGAACATTTCAAAAAATATTATTTATAAGCAAGAATGTTTTATACAAACTTAATCATTCTTTACATATTCAATGCCTATTTTTCTCACCATTTCAGAGAACCTAACAAATAGCCTACGTACTTAAGAGGGTATATCATTTGGGTTGTTTGTTTTGAGACAGGATCTCATTATGTAGCTTTGGCTGTCCTGGAACTCATATCTGTAGACCAGGCTGGCCCACTTAAAGAGATCTGCCTGCCTCTGCCTCCTGAGTGCCTAGATTAAAGGTGTGTACTTACCATACCTGGCCTTAAAAGGGTATATCTTTTGTATAAACTTGCTTACGTGTCTGTTGTTGGTCAGAGAAATTGAGTTTTGTTACAGTTGTGTGAGTGTGTGTGTGTGTGTGTGTGTGTGTGTGTGTGTGCTATTAAACTGTGCCCTGTCTAGTCACATTGATGATAAAAATTAGAATTTTGCACATTTGGCAAATTGCTCATTTTTCAAATCATTTATTACTCAAAGTTTAAACTTTTGTTAAATGTTTTTTTGGTAATGTGACTATTTTATACATTTTATTTATTTACTCATCTAATTAATGAACTTATTTATTTTAGTTGGGAAATATTGCTGTGAAGCTCAGGTAGATCTTAAACTTAAACTCTCCTACTGCCTCAGGCTCTCAAGTGCTTGGATTACAAGTTCCTGCCACCATGCTAGGCTAATTTTATACATTTTCAATTTCTCTTTTAAATTTATGTGTCTGTGATGAGCCTGCACACACACTACATGTATGTAGGAGTCATTCAGGGCATCAGATGCCCTGAAACTGGAGTTAAAATGATTGTGAGTTGCCATGTGTGTGCTGTGAACCACACCCAGGTCTTCTGCAAGAGCAGTAAGTGTTCTTAACCACTGAGGCATCTCTCTTGCCACCAGTTTTATAGAGTTTATATTAACATATGACATGTTCATAGTTGGAGTAAATTGTTAGAGATTCATTCATTCATTCATTCATTCATTCATTCATTCATTCATTCACTTTACATCCCAGTCGTAGCTCCCTCTGTCCTTTCCTCCCAGCTCCCAGTCCCATACTCCCTCCATCTTTCTCCTATCCCCCCTCCCCTACTCCTCAGAAAAGGGGACACCTCTCACCAACCACTCCAGCACATCATGTCACATCAGGACTGAGCACATCCTCTTCTCCTGTGGCCTGGTAAGGCAGCCCCGCCAGGGGGAGTGATCAAAAAAGCCACAGAGTCCATGTCAGAGACAGTCCCCTTCCCTTTACTTGGGGAGCCACATGAAGCCCAAGATGCCCATGGGCTACATCTGTGTAGGAAGCCTAGGTCCAGTTCATGCATGGTCCTTGGGTGGTACTTCAGTCTCTAAAGCCTCCCCTGGGCCCTGGTTAGTTGGCACTGGTAGTCTTCTTGTAGAGCTCCTGTCTCCCTTCTATTCTTCCCACCATTCTTCCACAAGACTCCCTGTGCTCCGCCCAACGTTTGGCTATAAGTCTCAGCATCTGTGTCAATTTGCTGCTGGGTGAAGCTTCTCGGGAGACAGCTAGGCTAGGCTCCTGTCTGCAGGCATAGCAGAGTATCATTAATAGTGTCAGGGGTTGGCCTTCTCTCATGGGGTGGGTCTCAGGTTGGGCCAGGCATTGGTTGCACATTAATTCAATCACTAGACAGGATTCCTAGTGGAGGGAAGGGATCACTAACCCACCCACAAAAGCTTCAACCCAAAATTTACCCTGCCTACAAGATGTGCAGGAATAAAAATAAAGCTTTCTTTCTTTATTAATACTTGTGATAAAGTTTGGTTTTTATCTTAATACTGTGTCATTTTATAGAGATGTAACTTTCTGTACATATGTATAGAAGATGTTAATAGTATGTGTTTTGAATAATATAATTTGGAATTTTGGGGGTACTCATATTTTATGAATTTTTTTTGTAGTTATCCTTCTTTATTTTTTCCCTCAAGGTAGTCCTTTCTTCCTTTTTCTTCTCCTCTCCCTTCCTTGTTTCCTTACTTCCATTATTGTCACATGGCTTAAATTTGAAAAGGGACAAGAGCGTCAGCAGTAATTTTCTCACTATGCCCTTCGCCTAGTTCTGTTAGATTTTGTTTTTAGGTTTGTTTTTCCAGACGGGGTTTCTCTGTGTAGCCCTGACTGTCCTAGAACTTGATTTGTAGACCAGTGTGGCATTGAAATCAGAGACCCGCCTGCCCCTCTTGCCTCCAGAGTGCTGGGATTTAAAGGCGTGCACTACCACTGCCCAGAATCCTAATTCTGTTCTAAAAGCAACAAGAGATGCCATTGCTTTGTTCCAGAAATGCTTTATGGCTAATGTGCAGCTACATCAACCAATTTAAGAATGTTTTTCTCAAAGTTCATTTTGTATTTAGAGTTCGTTCTCCTTCTGAGTCAATTATAATTTCTTTAAACGGTTTTGAATATGGCATCTAATTCCAGCTATATGAGGCAGGAGAATCACTTGTGCCCAGGAGTTCAGGGTCAATATGGGTAACATAGTGAGGTCCCTGTGCTTTGGCAGGGAGATATGGTTCTGATTATAACTATGAAAGTATTGGTTTTCTCTACAAACTATTAGCTTTTGGTTTTAGTATTGTTTTTTGAGATAATCTTATTTTATTCCTTTAATTATGCCTGTTTCCAGGAAAAATCCTGCTATTTTTATCATGGTGTTCATAAAATTGGTAATCAACAGACACTGCAATTTCTCCATGGGATGTCCAGAGCCTGGGACATAGAAGAACTCGTCAGCCTCGGGAGGAGGCTGAAGGCTTGCCCCTACTACACAGCTCGAGAACTGATAGATGACGCTGACATAATATTTTGTCCTTACAACTACCTGTTAGATGCACAAATAAGGGAAAGTGTGAGTATATATAAAAATTAGAACTTACTAGTCACTGAGACAAAAGTGATAACTATAAAAGCTTTTGGATGTTTTATGTCCTTTTTTCTTTGTTTTGTGTTTGTGTAAACAGAGTACCAAAAAACATGTTCAAAGGCAAATTAAGAGGTGACTTTTAAACCCAGTTATTTTAATTTCCGAAGTATTAAACAGTTAAGGTTCTGACTGAAACCCAACGGTACTGTGTTCCTCAGGCTTCACAAAGTCACCCAGGGCTGGAGCAGTCTTGATGTGCTGGGCTGTCTGAGCTTTGTGATGTTTAGTGGCGTCTCTGGTTTTATCTCTGAGATGCCAATAGGATCCTCACAGTTCCTACCATCGGAGATATCTGTAGACACTGCCAAATGTCCAACTGTCCCCTGTGGAACTAAATTGTCCCCATTTAAGACCATTATATAGCCATTGTTCTCTCCATTGATGAAATTAAGTTTTCTTTGTGTTTTGAGGCAGGGTTTCTTTGTGTAGCCCTGGCTGTCCTGGAACTCTGTAGAACAGGCTGGACCCAAAATCAGAGGTCCACCTGCCTCTGCCTCCCAAGTCGTGAGGTTAAAGGCGTGCACTCCTAACCACATGGCAGAGTTAAGAATTATTTGAAAAGCGTTTCTCTGGGGGCGGGGGGAGAATAACTGTCTTGAAGAAGTTATGTTAGAATATGTTCTGTAAAAGTCATGCTTTGTGAATTTTTTAAGTAATGAACTTTAAATTTTATTTGTTTGCCTGGTTCTTACAGAGATCAAGCTTGCAATAGCCTAAGACGAAGAGTAAGCAATCTGGTGTAGTTGGTTACTGCTTTTTTTAGGTTGTTTAGCTGTGACTGTGCAGTTCACATTAGCTTTCTACTCTTTTTTTTTTTCTTTTTTTTCTGAATCAAGGTTTTGTTTTCACTTTGAGACATAGTTTCATGTAACTCATATTAGCCTTGAACTTGCTATGTAGCTGATCATCCTGATCATCCTGCCTCTTCTGCCCAGGTGCTGGGCTTGCGGGTGGTGGCCACCACACCCAGCTCTTGTGGTGCTAGGACTCTACCCGCTGAATCGTGGCTTCAGTTCCAGCTTCTGAAGTTCGGAATTAATAGGCATTTAAATTTTTGATATTTTACTTCATCCTTTATTTTATGTGTATTAGTTTGCCTGAGTGTATGCCTATGCAACACATGTCTGAGGTGTCCACAGGCCAAAAGAGGGTGTTGGATCCCCACGAACTGAAGTGACAGACAGTTCTGAGCCCTCGTGTGAGTGTTGGGAATTAACACAGATCTTCTGGAAGGGCTGCTTTTATTCACAGAGCTTTCTCTCCAGCCTCAATAAGTCATTTTATTTACTGCCATACCACTATCCTCTGGTGCTATACCTTTCATTGGTTAGCTCTTAATTAGGATATCAGATATAATGATGTTAGTGAGGGTAGTCTTTATGTTACTTTTATTCTATCATTCCCCTACTTGAAAATGTGTTTCTCTGTTTACTCTGGGATAGAGTCCATATTTAGGCTTCTTTTTCAAGATACTCAATAGTCTGGCATAGAACTGCCTTTTCAGCTTTTACTAAAATTCTCAATCTGAGTGTCCCTTACAGCTCCCCAGAGATCCCGGTGTTTCTGCTTTGAATTACGCCCGCGAAAGTGCTGTGCTTTGCTCCTGTCCTACATGGCGCCCTTGCCCTTGAAGTGTGGTCTGTTTCTGTCCTTCCATAGTTCTTTCACAGTCACTACCAGACCTCTGTATGTTATCACTTTCTCGGAGTAATTTATTGGCAGTTACGTTAATAAAATTTTCTTGTTTCATTACTCAGGATTTTCAATTGCAAGTTATACACGCCTAACTTGAAAAAAGCTTAAAAGAAATAGTCGGCTTTCTCTTCATGATGATGGCTTTGTTCTTAGGAAGTCCTTTTCTTGTGGGACCAGGGACAACCACAAGCAATTAGCTAATCTGCAGGAAAGAACATGCGCTTGCATTAATCCCCTCCGGTTGCTCTGCTTGGCCCAGCTTGGATGATAAATCCACTCCTGTGTTGGATCCAGTCTGACCACAGAGGATTGGAATACTTTAACTGTTGAGCCTGGTTCTGAGCTTTACTTTATTTTACCCTTAAGGTGAGAGACGTGATGTCATTTGAGTTGCAAATTAGCAGTCTTAACCAGTGTCATGCTGGAGAAGAAGAATGTTTAAAATGAAGTGTCTCCAGGCATAGTGGTACACGCCTTGAGGCAGAGGTAGGTGGGTCTCTGTGGGTTCGAGGCCAGCCTGGTCTGCAAAGTGAGTCCAGGACAGCCAGGGCTCTTGTTACACAGAGAAAAACCCGTCTCAAACAAACAAAAAGGGTTGAAGGTCAGGTAAAAATGAGACTGATGTGTACTGCATTACACTATGTTAGATTTTTTTTTGGACTCATTGAATCTGCATTCTTGTTTCTTTTCTAAAGGTTTTCTATTCAGGGACAGGGATGCAGCTGATTTCTTAAAGTGCTTGCACTGCAAGCATGAAGCACAGAGCTTCAGGACGACATAAAAAAAGTGTTTGATAATCAGTGTTGAAATTGGGCTGAAGGTTTCTTTATTGTACAGTTGTATATTCTCTGTGTAGCCAGTGGTGCCTTGACCGTGCTCAGTTGAATGGCACATTTTCATCGAGAGCTTGGTTGCCAAGTGTCTTTAGAGGGAGAAGTGGTGGGCTCTGTGCTCTAGAGCTATGTCTGCTGGAATTTAGTTCTTTAGGTTTTAGGGCTTGGGTGTCAGTTCCCTAATGGAAAGTGCACAAGCAATATTGGCCTATGTTGTGACTTTTCAAACGAAATCTTGCCTGCTGCTATTAAATCCATTTTGTTAAATGTTTTAATAGAAATATTTTTTTTATCTTACAGATGGATATAAAGCTGAAAGAACAAGTTGTCATTTTAGATGAAGCTCATAACATTGAAGAGTGTGCTCGGGAATCAGCAAGCTACAGTGTAACAGAAGTTCAACTTAGGTTTGCTCGGGATGAGCTAGATAGTTTGGTCAACAGTAACATAAGGAAGAAAAACCATGAGCCGCTACGAGATGTGTGCTATAACCTCATTAAGTAAGAATTTTTGTCTCTCAGTGTGTTATCTTTTTATATTAAAGACATGTTTTATTATGTCAGGGTTTCTTGTCATTGTTGTTGTTGGTGGTAGTTTTTGGAGATAGGGTTTTTCTGTGTAGCCCTGGCTGTCCTGACCACTCTTTGTAGACCAGGCTGGCCTCCAGCTCACAGAGATCCTCCTGCCTCTGCCTCTGCCTCCTGACTGCTGGGATTAAAGGTATGTGCCTGGTATGTCAGGATATTTTAAACTTAGTAAACTCAAGGGGCTTAAGAGGGGACTCGGTAGCTAAGAGGGCCTCATACTTGTGCAAACCCACACTAGAGCAACTAAGCCATCCCTCCCACCATCTTATTCCTTGAATTCCTTTTTTTTTTTTTTTTCTTAAAGATTTATTTATTTATTTATTCATCCATTTATTTATATGAGTGCTCTGTTTTCACGTACACCAGAAAAGGGAATCACAATCTATTACAGGTGGTTGTGAGCCACCATGTGGTTGCTGGGAACTGAACTCAGGACCTGTGGAAGGGCAGCCAGTGCTCTTAACCGCTGAGCCATCTCTCCAGCCCATTCCTTGTATTCTTTATGTTTGATTTTGGATTAGTTTCTGGCTGTTGTAAGATCCTTCACTTGTTACCAAAGTTTTGACAACTTCCATAATTAGTTTGTTGACCTCCATATGGGGTTGCAGCTCATTCTGAGCGTTGCAAGGTTAAGTATTATCAATAGTACTGCTGAGGCCTAAATATGGGTCTCTGGTCCTGACCTTACCCTGGAGTATGATGTCCAGTATATTTCAAATTTAAACCCAGGATAAAATTCCTCTGTTTCCTCTATCTACTGTTTCCTCACCCTCCATATTCAGTCTTTCTCATCTAAGGAAACAGCTACCAGCTCCTTAAAACAAACACTAATTATTGTCTGTGGTCACTGCTTCAGCTCATCATCCAGTTAGGCATTGAGTGTATCCCAAATCCATCTGTGTTTTTCTCTGTCAGTGGTTTTAGTGTGACCAGCGATCTAGAATATTGTGATAGCTTCCTAACATGACTACTTTCATTCTTTTCTTTCTTCTGTAATCCTTTCTGCCTTTGAAGGTGAAATCATCCTTAAACACTTAAAATACTCACTTCCTTATTTAAAACTTTATTTCAAACTTTGGGTAAAAACCAAATTTCTTATCCTTGCTCTATAGACAGTGTGATCCCAGTTTCTCCCTGTAACGTTGTTTGTACCCTTATCTAGTATTGCCCATTGTGATAACCTACTGGTTTTCTTTCAGGCCCTCAAAGGAGCAAAGCTTGTTAACTTTGCACCAGTTATTCCTTCTGTTTTAAAACTTTTTTTTTTTTTCATCCTGCCTGGGACTAGCAGTTTTTCTGTATTCAGTTGTTGGGCAATCACTTCTGGGAGAGTATCACAGACATTCAGATTAACGTAGCCACCGAGTGGTGATTAGCTTCATTTTCATGTGTCACTACTTTCCCCTGTGGTGCCTCATGAATGCCAAGCTTGGGTGTCAGTTCCCATTCTGCCCCTGAGCGCTGTCTTTGGCCCTGATGTTTCCTTTCTTAAGTATTTGTTTATGTGTTTATTTCTGACTCCCTTTAGTAGACCTGAATTTCCATAAGAATAAGGATTTTACTTGCTTCGTGTACTGTAATAACTTCCACTTGGATCTTTGGTATAAAATTGGCATTCAAGCATTTATTAAGTGAGTGTATATATATCAATAAATATACTTATATATTTTTAAGTCATTCTTTTGTTGCTAAATATTTGTTTTGCATTTATTTTTATGTGACTTTATCTGAACATTTCATGCCTGGTTGTTAGATGTAAGTAAAGCAGTGTAAATCCACAACAACAACAACAAAAAACAAACCCACAATTGTTTTCTTCTTAATAAAATTTTTTATGTTTATGTAAATGCTTATTTTACAGTATGAAATGCACATTGTTTGGAGGTGTATTATTAATCCATTCTTGTGTCCTAACAGTTCTCCAGTTCTGTTGAAGTAATACATCTGAGGATGACAATGGTTGATAAAATTGTTTTATTTTATTTCAGTTGGTTAGAAACAAATTCTGAACATCTTGTAGAAAGGAGCTATGAATCATCTTGTAAAATATGGAGTGGAAATGAAATGCTCCTAAACTTACACAAAATGGGCATCACCACTGCTACTTTTCCCATTCTGCAGGTAAGATCTTTTTCCCTACCCATGACATTCATGTAGTCAGCTAGATGTCATTTAGGAGTGAGGAAAACCATAACATTCAGTAAAAAGTCCAGAATTTAAAAAAAATAATAACACTTTAAAAATTGTTTTAAAATTTTCTTGTCTACATCTGAGTGTCTTTAGGTGATGACACATGCTCTTTGATCACTTCCGCCTGGCAGGTCTGCCTTGCTAGGTCTCCGAGGAAGATGTGCTGAGTCCTGATGTGACTTGTTGTCCTGGGGTGGGTTGGTGGGGAGTGTTCTTCTTTTCTGAGGGGTAAGGGAGACGGGGGAGATGGAGGAAGGGTGGGGCCGGGAGGAAAGGACGGAAAGGGATACAATTGGGAGGTAAAGTGGATAAGTAAATTAATTTTTTAAAAAGGGGGAAAAAAAAGAAATGAATGCTCGAAAGCATTAAAGAAATTTATGGTACTATTTTTTAAAAGAGAGAAGAAAAACCAACCAAAACAAACAGAAAACCTGATCTGACCAAAAGCAAGTTGAGGAGAAATGACTTCCTTGGCTTACATTTTCTAGGTCATGCAGAGTTCATTGAGGGAAGCCAAGGCAGGGACCTGGAGGCAGAGCTGAGGCAGAGGCCATGGAGGAATGCTGGGAATTTTTATGGCTTACTCAGTTGGCTTTCTTACACCTCCTGGGACCACCTGCCTAGGGGGGTACCACCTGGTAGTGAGCTGGGCACACCCACATCGAGTCGTTACTCAAGAAAATACATCCCAGATGTCATTTATAACACATGGAATTGGTATATAGTAGTTCTCCTTTGGTTTAAAGTTATTTCACTTAGCATAATATCTTCCAGTTTCATATATTTTGTTACAAAATGGAAGGACTCCTTTAATTTTTTATTTTTTAGTTATTTTATTTTTTTGAGACTATAATTACATCATTTCTGCCTTTCCTTTTTTTTGCTCCAGAAGTCTCCTTGCTCTCTTAAAAATTTATGGCTCTCTGTGGCAGGTTCCTAACTTGTTTCCTGTTTTCTTCTTCTTCTGATGTCCATCCTCTTTTCCTTTCAGGATGGGGATTGAGCATTTTAGTCATTTTAGTCAGGGCCCTCCCTCTTGATTAGTTTCTTTAGATGTACAGATTTTAGTAGGTTTATCCTATATTATATGTCTATATGAGTGAGTATATACCATGTGTGTCTTTCTGCTTCTGGAACAGCTGGATGATCCTTTCCAGTTCCCACCATTTACCTGCAAATTTCATGATTTCCCTATTTTTCATTGCTGAGTAATATTCCATTGTGTAGATGTACCACAATTTCTGTATCCATTTTTCAGTTGAGGGGCATCTAGGTTGTTTCCAGCTTCTGGCTATTACAAATAAGGCTGCTACAAACATGGTTGAGCAAATGTCCTTGTTGTGTACTTGAGCCTCTTGGATATATGCCTAGGAGTGGTATTGCTGGATCTTGAGGAAGCGCTGTTCCTAGTTGTCTAAGAAAGCACCAGATTGATTTCCAGAGTGGTTGTACAAGTTTACATTCCCACCAGCAGTGGAGAAGGGTTCCCTTTTCTCCACAATCTCTCCAGCATGTGTTGTCACTTGAGTTTTTGATCTTGGCCATTCCAAAAAAAAATTATGGCATTACTTTTTCTTAATTGCATTTGGTATTGGATAATTAGGTGTCCTCCCCCAGGGAAGACTGTTCTGTGCATTTTGCCCACCGTTCTTTGTGTAAGGCTGCAGCTTCTGTTGTCTCCATCCATATTAGCATGTCCATTGTCCTTCTTTAGTTCTTTTTTTAGGCTGTCACATAGGTGAGGCCTTATGGGTGTAGCCTGCAACACAAAATCTCACAGCGAATTCCTGTTCCTCCTGCTTTTACATTCTTTCCACCCCTCTTCTGCAGTGGTCCCTGAGCCTTGGGTGCAGGAGTTGTATTGTAGATGTAGCCCTTGGGACTGGGCTCCACAACTCTGCGTTTTGACCTGTTGTGGTTTTCTGTGATGGTCTCTGAATGAAAGAGATGTTTTCTTGAAGCCGCGTGAGCTCTACATTTAATGGTTAAACCCAGGAGAGGGATGTCAGGAAGGGTTCTTTTTGTTATTTAAGATTTATTTATTTTTATTTTGTATGTGAGTGTTTTCCTGTGTGTATATATGTGTATTGCGTGCATGCCTGTTGCCGGTGGAGGTAAGAAGAGGGCATGGATTCCCCTGGAACTGAAATTACAGACAGTTGTGAGCTGCCATGTGGGTGCTAGGAACTGAACCTAGGTCTTCAAGAAGAGCAGCCAGTGTTCTTAACCACTGAGCCATGCCTCCAGCCTTGATTCTTTTTTAAGCCTAAATAACATATATATGTATATGTTGTATATATTTTGTTTTTCATTTTGGAAAATGTGGTTTTATTTATGTAGTATAGTCCAGCCTTGAACTTGCTGGATGCCCATTGATTACCATGAACTCTTTACCATTCTGCCTTTATCTTCTAGGTGCTAGGAAAGCAAGCATGCACTACAGCATCCAGTTTTAATGTGTTTTATTTCGTGTTTCTTCATTCCATTCATCACTTACCATATTCTTTTCCTCGTGGAAAGATTTGTAGGCCAAGATTCTTAGGTCAAGAGTAAAATGGTTGATAGCAACCTGTGCTTATTCTTCAGTACATCTGTTCTTAGATGTTTATTTTCTTCTTTTATTGTTTCCTTAAATTATTTAAATTTTACTTATCAGTCCTGGGGTATGGCTCAGTAGAATCCCTACCTAGTATCCTTGTTTTGTTTTGTTTGTTTGTTTGTTTGTTTATTTGAGACAGGGTTCCTCTGTGTAACAGCCCTGGCTGCCCCAGAACTTGCTCTGTAGACCAGGCTGGCCTTGAACTCACAGAGATCCATCTGCCTCTGCCTCCTGGGTACTTGGATTAAAGGCACGTGCTACTATACCTGGCCCTATCTAATGTTCTTGTAGACCTAGATTCATCTACCAAAACAACAGCAACCAAAGTGGATGTTAATTCATTTTGTTTATCATATGGTAGCCTCATTACCAGAGTTATTTCCTATATATAATTCAGGCATTAAGGAAAGCAAACTTTATCAAAAATCAATTGGTGCTTTTTAAATTTAGTTCATTGCTTCTGAAAGGTACTACATAGCACACCAGTTGCCTGAAGAGGTTATCCTCTTAAATGTCTCACCCAGAGGAGCATTTGCTAACATGGAAATCCAAGCTCCTTTGCTGGGTTTGGGTTGTAGGTCAGTTACAGCATGCCCAGAGTGCATGAGGCCCAGGGGTTTCATCCTAACTACTGTGATAGGCAAGAATAGAAATGCAAAGTGACTTGGGTTTTTCCATTCATGTGTACCTGCTTCGTTTTGGCTTGTATTTATGCTTTGCAAAGACTTTTCCTTCTGTCACTCTATTACCCCCTTTATGAATATATGAATAACACGGTGATTTCTTACAGAGACATCTTTCAGCTGTTCTTCAAAAAGAAGAGAAAGTCACATCAATCCATGGTTCAGAGGAGGCAATACAACTGCCTATTATTAGTGCTTCAACTCAAATAATGCTGAAAGGACTCTTTATGGTCCTTGACTATCTCTTTAGAGAAAATAGCAGGTGAGTGAAGATGCCTGTTCTGGTTTTGTTTTTAGCTAACAGCTCAGCAAGATGGCTCAGCAGGTAAAGGTGCCTTTTGTACAAGCCTGGCAACCAGAGTTCCATCCGCAGAGCCACATAGAGCTAGAAGGAGAGAACCAGTTCCTCAAGGCTGCACGTGCATGCTGTAGTATGTATGCACACTCAATAATAAGTAAAATTTTAAAAAATCAGCCTAATGTATGCTGTTTCTAACTTAGCAGGGAAATCTTAAATGTTATAGTTGCGTAGCTGTTTATATAGATTGTTCTTACTGACACAGATTTGGGTCAGTTGAAATGCATCTTTTTTCTCATTAGTGAAATTAATTGAAATCAGTAAGTGTAGTTATTCTTAACCTTTCTTTAGCTTTAACTCCAGTGCTTAGTTTAAGCATTATCGTTTTCTTTTAAGTACTATAATTTGGATCTGTTCTGTGTCTATTGTTATTCCAAAGTCCTTTTCTCGTATGTTTGGCTTATTTTTATTTAAGGTAGGATGTATATATCCCAGGCTGGCCTCAAAGTCATTATGCAGCAGACGGTGGATGATCTTGAACAACTGGTTCTCCTGCCTTCACCTCCCCAGTGCTGGAATTACAGGCCTGTGTCACTGTGCCCAGCTTCTCTCTTGAAGCTTAGAGTTCTGCCAACTTCCAGGATTTTTGACTGTTTTAAAAATTATGTTATCCTGTCAAATACACATGAAACTACCGTCTAAAGCAATGCCATTGGTACCCTGCAGTGTGCATTCATCACCTCCATTCATTTCCAGGAAGTTCTGTCATCCCAAACAAGGATTTTACGCATGTAAAGCATTCCCATTGTTACTGTTCCTAGTAATTTCTCCTTTCATGCTTGTTCTTTGTAATGATTTCAGACAAGAGCATGCGTACAAAGTTCCTCTCTTTGTGTCTGACTTAACTTCATTTAGCGTGATTTTTTTTCAGGGCTCCTCTGTGTGCAGCATACATCAAACTTTATTCCTTTTTATGGCTGAATAATATTCTATACAAATATGCCACATTTTTGTTAATCTTTTTTTAATCATTAGGCATTTGGGTGTTTCTGCCTTTTTCCTACTATTTGTAATGCTGCTACGAAGATTTGTGCGCAGATATCTGCTTGAGTCTGCTTTCATTTCCTCTGGATGGGTGTGTTTTACTTGGCAGTGGGACTGAGATCCATGTGGCAGTCCTGCTTAACTTTGTGAGGACTGCCATGGTGTTTTGCACAGCAGCTGTGCCATTTGACCTTTCCAGTGTCTAAGGTTCTGACTTCTCCATATCCTTGCTCATCCATTCTTTTGTTCTGGGCATTTAAAAAAATTAATAATGATCCTAGTGGCTATCAAGGGAGTCTTCCTCATGGTTTTAATGTGTATTTCCCGTTGTCTAACGATCCTGTAACTCTTTGTGTACCTGTTGGCCAATTGTGTGTCTTCTTTGTAAAAATAAATCTACTCACAGTCTGTCTGTTGTCCATTTTTAAAAGACTTGTTTCTTTTAATTGTCAGTTTGTGTAGTTATCCATACAATTGGGATATTAATCCTCTGTCAGATACAGTTCATTCTCATTGTGTTGTGAGTCATCTTTTTTAGATCTTGATTGTGTCTTTTTATTTGTGGAGGATTTGGTGTTACTGTGTTGCCGAGGCTTTCCTAAGACTTTCCACTGTCCTGTGTTAGCCTCCTGAGCTAACACATTGTATATGTGAGAACCACCCAACTGAGCACAGCTTTTGTAGTTATGAAATCTAATTTACTTATCTTCCTCATTTTAAATGTATCTTAGAGTTTTATAATTTTGGGATTTGAGCAATTTATAAAATTCTTTTCACAATTACTGAGAACCTGACTTGAACTGAGAGGTCTGATCTCTCTGGAGGTGAAATTAGGGGTGAAATGCAGTGAGAACATAACTGAGAAAAACACATTTTGTTCTGAGTAAGCCTAGGCATTTAATAGATTCTTAGGGACAAATTGGAATGGGATCATATACACTCCGGTTCCGTAACCTCATGGAAAGAAACTCAAGATGAAGACTGAGGATGATGGCTTAGCAAGTAAAGGTGCTTGCCATCAAGACTGAAGAGCCAGGTTTGATCCCTGAAACCCACATGGTAGAACTGTGGCTCTTGTAAGGTGTCCTCAGACCTCTGTGTGAGTGAGTGCCTTGGCATTTGTGCCACCTGGAACGGGCATGCCTCCACAGTTTTTAAGTTTTATAGTTACTTGCTAATACTTTTTAAACATTCACTAAAACTACCTATTTTCTCACACAGTAAAAAAAAAAAAAACATAACTTGTCCTTGACTTTCTTTAGCCATAATTTCTGTTTTACCTAGTAACTGTAACAGTTAAGCAGTGGAGGGTTCCAAGACCTGGCACTGGAAGTCAGCTGAGTCCTGGTTCTGCCATGGTTTATATCGTGTTTAAGATGAAATTGTAAAGAGGCTAAAAGGCTAGCTGATTAGGTAATTTTTAATATTTCTTGTAAAATTTTAAATTTTGTGATTTCATGGCTTAATTTACATCACAATTACTGAATTAACTAGTAATGAGGACAGCATTTTCTTTGCGTAGGAAGGCATGGCACTGTTGAGTTTTATGGTTATGAGGTTTGATGTGTGTGAAGCTCGATCAGTATGTTTTATAATGTTTTGACATTCAGTTAACATTGTCTTTGCATTTAGATTTGCAGATGATTATAAAATTGCTATTCAACAGACTTACTCCTGGACAAATCAGATTGCTGTTCTTGATAAAAATGGGGTCTTGGCTCTACCAAAAAATAAGAAACATTCACGACAGAAAATTGGAGTTCATGTGCTAAACTTTTGGTGCTTAAATCCAGCTGTGGTAAGCTCACTCTGTCCCAACTGCAACTTATCTTGACCAGAACCAACAACTAAGGGACTGTTTGGCTTTTTAAGATGATCTCATCTGTCCGGTGTTTCCTTGTAGGCCTTTTCAGATATTAATGACAAAGTACGTACTATTGTTCTAACATCAGGAACGCTGTCACCCCTGAAATCCTTTTCATCTGAGCTTGGTGTTAAATTTAACATCCAACTAGAGGCTAACCATGTCATCAGTAACTCACAGGTGAGCTGCTCTGCTGTACCTTGTTGATTCTCTCAATCTTTTTACCTGAGTGTAATTCCATATAAATAAATGAAATACCATAAATTCTAATAAACAAACTCTGATAGGAAATTCACATTTTAGTTTTACAACAACAACAAAAAAATCTTGTCAGCTGCTTAACAGCATAACAGAGTCCGTGAAAGGAAATGCTGATGCTGCCCTGACAGCTTTATTGCTTTGGATTCAGTGACTGCTAAAGATTCCTTATTTGATTATGTTTTAGTTTTCCTATGGAATCTAAAAACAAAATATTTGTATTTCTGCTACAGTTCCTATTTGTAATTATCTGTTTCTCTTTTTTTTTATTAGACTGTGGTATATCCTTATTTCTTTATTCATTTTTAAAAATTCATGTTGTGGGTGTACCTTCGTGAGTTTTTGTGTGCTGTGTCCATGCAGATGCCTGCATGGGTTAGAAGAGGAGTCCTCGGAACTGGAGGTCCGAGCAGTTGTGAGCCAGACGATGTGGGCTGAGAACCAAGCTCAGGTCCTCTATAAGAGTAGCACATGGCCACCTCCACCCTTTTGTTTTGTTTTGTTTTGTTTAGACGCTGTCTTTTATGGCCCAGGTTAAAATCAGAGTTGCTCTGTAGGGAAGGTTGACTTTGAACTCCTGATCCTGCCACCATCTCTCAAAGGCTGAGCTTGTAGGTATGAGCCAGCACGTCTAGCTCTGTTTGTTTTTATGAAGTAATTTAAAGTGCTTAGCTACCTACTTAACATCATGCCTGTGTACCTAACATTGTAAAATGCTGGCTGTTTGTAAAAGTACAGGGGCTGGAGAGATGGCTCAGTGGTTAAGAGCACTGTCTCCTCTTCCAGAGGCCCCGGTTTAATTCCCAGCAACCACTTGGTGGCTCACAAACATCTATAGTGAGATCTGGTGCCCTCTTAAAAAGTATATGTACAGGTTTACTTGTGAGGATTTTTTTTTTTCAAGACAGAGTCTCTATTTAGACTTGGTTGTCCTGGAGTTATTCTGTAGACCAGGCTGGCCTCAAACTCACAGATCTGCCTGCCTCTGCCTCCTGAGTGCTGGGATTAAAGGGATGCGCCACCACGCCCAGCTTGTGGGAACATTTTTAGTTGCTTGAAAACAATATTGACATTTAGTGATTGAGACCCGTAGGTCCACGTGTCTGTGTAACTGAGGGTTTGCTCTCCAGTGTGCCAGCATGTGCCTGTTGAGGAGCATTGTTAGTGCTAGTGAAGAGAGTGCAGGCTCCACAGGTCACGCTGCCTTGGGTGGAAGCATGTTAGTGCAGGTTAACAAATCCAGTACGATTTTCTTCATAAGATTGGTAGTTTGTGCTCTAATTAATTATGTTTTCACCCTGAATACAAGGTCCATTTAACCCAGACTATCACTGAATCGTAATAATAATGGTTACAGTGTAGCTGAATAGTGTTTCAATATCAGCTTAAAAATTACTCTTCAATCTCAATAGTGATTTGAATATCCATGTAGAGTAAAACGACCATCTTAACGGTTTCAAGGGCACAGCTTAACATAATATATATCCACTTCTTGCACACGTAGTCTCAAGAACTTTTTCATTTTTAAGTGGAATCCTAAGGTTCTTGTCTTTGTGATTGGCTTTTTTTTTCTTTTTTTTTTTTACTTAGCATACTATTTTGAGGGCTTGTTAGTACTATAGATGATGTCCTCAATGTTCATCTGTGTAACAGGTATCAATTTTTTAATGCATAGTATATCACTGTATGACTATACCAAAATTTGTTTAATTATCTGTCTATCGACTTCCTTAACTTTTTCTTTGGAAAAATTATAAGTTTAAAGCCTGGAGAGAGAGCTCAGTAGTTAAAAGTTCTCACTGCTTTTGTAGAGGACCCAGGTTTAGTTCCCAGCATTTACATTGGGTGGATCACAGGTTCCTGTAACTACAGCTACAAATTGATCTCATACCTTGGCTTTCATGGAACCTGCACACAAATACATACAAAATTTAAAGTAGTAAAAATAAATGGTTTTAAAATTGTAAATTAAAAAAAGTATTAATTTATTTTTTTATATTTATCAATTGTTAACATTTAATGTTTGCTTCTCCTTTCCTTTATGTGTGTATATAGATGTCAATGGAGAGAGAAAATATATATTGTCCACAGAGAGGGTAGGAGGTGAGGTGCAGCCTATGTTAAGGGGGGAGTAATTACCTCAGGCAAACTAAGTTCATCAGAATGTGGGGGTTCAGTGTCCTCGGAATTGGTAGGACCCCTCCACACATCTCTATCCCAAGTAGGAGCTTGCTCTTTTCCGACTAATGCCCTCACTTTAACTGCCAACAGCCTTCCAGGATGGTTATATATGTGTTTCGTTACACCTACCAATCCTGTAATGAGGATGTGGGCTGGGTTCTGACAGCTGGAGCCCTATGGCTGAGGGAGGAAAGACTCCCCTCCAGACACACTTAGAAACCTTTCAGTTGTTTCTGCGCATCTGGAACCAGTTGATTTTTTTCACCAAACATATTATTTTACTTTGTCACATTATCCAGAGATGCTAGAAGCAATCAGCCAGCATCACTGTTTTCTTTTCTTTTCTTTTTCTTTTTTTTTTTTTTAACAAATTGTCAAAAGTTTTATGTGTGGAGTTACTAAATTCCTTGTTCCTTACAGGAGGTGAGTCCGGAGCATCAAACATGTTTACCTCAGTACATACCATGGACTTTTAGTGCTTTCCATGCAACCAACAGTCTCTAGTAACTGTAGCTTTCTTTTGCGTTGGTTAGCCAGCTTCAGATACCACCAACCCACCAGAGAAATTAATCTTTAAAATTCTGTTTCTCCAGAACTACTTTTAGTACTACAATCTGTGTTAGTCACGGTCTTCTAAAGGAACAAAATTGATATGAGTGAGCATGTTTTTAAAAGGAGGCTTGCAGATTGGCTTACAGATGTGGTCTGGGTACTGGGTAGTCTGACAATAGCTGTGTCGGACTGAGAGGCGGAGGATCCACATGGCTGGATCTCTTACTAGTGCCAATCTGGAGCTGAAGGGCTCAGGGGTTCTGGAGAGCTGCTGGTTTTAGGCCTACCTTAGAAGCCCAGGGAACCTGGTTTTAATATCAGGGAAGGAATGCCACAGCAGCAGGATAGATGACCTTGCTGACAAGAGTTAAGACAAACAGGCAAAACCCATTTTTTTTTTTTTTTTTTTTAAATCTGGGCTGCCACCAGAAGTTGCCATTCACATTTCTGATGGGTCTTCCTGCTTCAAATAAGCTGACCAAGCGAGTCATTTACAGGAGTGCCCAGCAGCTTGTAGTTTAGTTAATTCCAGATCTAGTCAAGTAGATAAGCAAGATTAACCATCATCTGTACAGTTTCTTAGATTCTGTATGTGTGCGTATTTTGCCTGCATGTGTAAGGATCCCACATGCCTGCAGAGGCCAAAAGAGGGCAGGGGATCCCCCTGGAACTGCAGTTGCTGGTGGTTATATCCTTGTAGTTACAGTGAGGACGACACTATTATTCAAAAGTTATAATAATTTAATTTTGGATCAGTACCAACCTGGTTGTATTCAATTAACTAAAAGTATTAAAGAAAATTTCTAGTTTTGAAATAAGTTGTGCTAACTTTGATTGTCCTTTTCTATAAGTCATTCCCAATTAAATATTAATTTCCCTTCTTTATTTAGACATAACTCTAATACTAAAATATTCATTTTTAGGTTTGGGTTGGTACGGTTGGCTCAGGCCCTAAGGGTCGGAATCTGTGCGCTACCTTCCAGCATACTGAAACGTTTGAGTTCCAGGATGAAGTGGGAATGCTTTTGTTATCTGTGTGCCAAACTGTGAGCCAAGGAATTTTGTGCTTTTTGCCATCATACAAGGTAAGGAATTGTTTATTGTTTTTTTTTTTTTTTTTAATTTTGCCTCTAGAAGAGATATAGGATTACCGTGATAAACTTTGTAGAGTGAGAAACAACAAGGTAATTATAATTCTTCCAGTATCGTGCTATTTATGGTGATGGTTGCCTGGTTGGTTTATTACTGCTTCACTTAAGATTCTAACATAACTTAAGAAAGATAAGACCCTTTTTGTTTTGCTGTTAAAACGTTAGTTATATAGGAGGACTGGTTATAATGTGGTTTTTATTCTTATAAGCAACTTGTTATTTTCATAGGTGAAGGAAAGAGGAGTGTTCTCTTCACTTCGGTAGTGAATCTAAGCAGCCTTTTCCGCATTTCTTTGCTTCATGCTTCTGGCCAGAAGTAATTGTAGTCCTTTCTCCTCCTGCCACTTTTTCACTCTGCTGGGGGTCAGCCCCTTTCATTGAGCTGTACCCCAGGCTTTCTGGGTGTAGGCCTTTTGATCTGGCATGAGTCTTTTGTCATCACCGTACAGTTGCGTCATGGTGGTTTAAGATCTATTGTTTTTGTTTTTTTGTTTTTTTCCCCCCCAAGTTCTTTCAGTGTCTGTATTTTGGTTGAAAAGCTTACTGTGTTTATATCTAAAGCATTTACTATTGAGAAAGGAGCTCTGCTTTTTTGTTTGTTTGTTTGTTTAATTTTTGATTAAGGGTCTCACTGTGTAGCCCTGACTATACTGAGCTCTGTAGACCAGGCTGGCCTCATACTCACAGAGATCTCTCTGTCTCTGCCTCTGCCTCTGCCCCTGTCCCTAGCTCTCTAGTGCTTGGATTAGGATGAGGTATTTAATTTTAATTGAGCATGTTAATTAGGTGAGCCAAAGGGAGCTTTTGATTGTTGGTCTTCAATACTTTGATATCAGGACCTTGGTAGTCAGCCCCAGGAGGGGGAGGTGGCCAAATAAGGGAATAGACCTTGGTGGCCATCTTTAGGAATATTATGTTTTTAGCAAGGCAGAGGGAATGGGGGAGAAGGGCAAGGCCTGCCAGATCTGTGTTTGGCCTGCTCAGGCCAGCTAGAGTCCCTTTAGTCATGAAGGCCTCTATATTTGGTTTTGGTCTTCTTGTGGTGCTAGTAATTGATCCCATGGACTTGTGGTAGGCAGGTGTCCACTGAGGCCCCACTTATCCTTTGAGGCAGGTTTTTGCACAAGTTGGCCTTCAACTTTTGATCCTCTTGTCTTTGCCTCCCAGGTGCTAGGATTACATGCATGAAGCCACCACATCTGGCCTCTTCTCTCTTCCTATCTTTTAAAACAAGTCCTAGAAAATAAGGCAAATGTGAATAGACTAGAATCTCTTTAGCAGTCTAGAGAAGGAGATATGTGCAGATAAGAGCGTGAAGTCAAAGCTGCAGTGGAAACCCCAGGATGTTAGGATGTTCAAAGAACAAAAATATTTGCCAAAGATAGCCAGTCATGTGGGTGTAATCAGCTCTGGCGAGACACCATATCATCTGTAGATACCTAGGTTTTGGGGCTGGAGTTGCCTAAAGCCTTCAGAGCTGGCATGACACCATGTGTCCCCAGGTACAGGACACGGAACTACAGATTTTAATGTTTGCCTTGCTAGGTTTCACAGTCCTGTTTGAGTCACATCCTTCCTTCCTATGCCCAAATTCCTTCTATATGTAGCGAATTTTAACTCAATGTTATGTGTGTTGATGGTATGGAACTTAGCTTTTAAAATTTGTATAGGCACTTGTAGCTAAGAGTTTGCCTTGACTCTCAGGGAAACTAAATTTGAATTTTTGAACAATGTTGGAACTGTTAAGACTCTGCAGTCCCTTGGGGATGAACTAATTGCATTTTGCGTTAGGACATGGCCATGAGCCTTTGAGGAATAGGAGTGGAATGTTATGATCCTAAAGTGAAATTCCCCTAAAGGCACGTGTCTTGAACACTTGGACTCCAGTTGGAGATGCAATTGTAGGTTTTGAAATATTAGGAGGTGGGGCCTACTAGGTTCCTCTGTCCCTGTCTCTGTTTCCTTTCAGCTTTCATGCCACACATTCCTATGACCCTGATGTTCTGCCCAAGTGCATGAGATCAAGCAGGCATGGATTAAACCCTCTGAAACTATAAACTATAACCCAAAATAATCCTTCCTTCCTTCCTTCCTTCCTCTTTCTTTCTTTCTTTCTTTCCTTCTTTCTTTCTTTCTTTCTTTCTTTCTTTCTTTCTTTCTTTCTTTCTTTCTTTCTTTCTTTCTTTCTTCTTCCTTTCTTTCTTTCTTCCTCTCAGCCGTTTTGATCACAGCTGGACAGGATAACTAGCAGAATCTTCTTTTAAAACATTTTCTGACAGTGTAAGTCCCAGCCATATAATTCACTCATTTAAAGTATAGCTAGAGAGCTAGCTTAGTGGTTAAGAGCGTGCTGCTTTTTTAAGTGACCTGGGTTCTGTCCCCAGCACCTAGATCAGGAGAAGATGATGCTCTCCTCTTGCCTGCATGTGGCCTTATGTGTTTGGATTCTTAGCATGTTTGCGGAGTTCTTTGTGGTAGAATGTCAGTGTGTTTTTAATGACTGAACAGTGCTTGTTCTTTCACCTTAAAAGACTGTAGCTATAGCACAGTAGTGAGCACTTGCCTAGTTTCAGTGTATTTGTATTTTGAATGTTAAATGTATCTACTGTAAATTACATATAGTTGGAATTTTAAAAAATCTCATTCTCCTAATCTCTGTTTTACAGGAGCATTTATTCAGTTTGCACACACTGTGATTACTAAGTGTGTATTGATAATATCATTTCCTACTTGTTTTCTTTGTGTCTAATGTTTCTTTTTCCCTTCTGTTCTTCCATTACTACTTTTTTTTTTTTTTTTAGTGTGCCAGGTAAGCTTTTCTTACTTTCTTTTTTTGTTTCATTTTGTTTGTTTGCTTGTTTTGAGACAGGGTTGTATTCCTGGCTGTCCTGGAACTCACTCTGTAGACCAGGCTGGCCTCAAACTCAGAGATCCACCTGCCTCTGCCTCCTGAGTGCTGGGATTAAAGGTGTGCGCACCATCACCATCTGGCTAAACCCTTGGTTTTGTTCTGTTTTTATTAGTGTGTGTGTGTGTGTGTGTGTGTGTGTGTGTGTGTGTGTGTGTTTGTCTGTCTGTCTGTCTGTGTCTGTCTCCTTCCTCTTAAATTTAATGATACATTTTATATTAATACTGATTTATTTTTAGTAATATGCAAAGGCTTTGATCCTACTTGCTGTGTTCTATCCCATTTACTTTATATTACTGCTGTAGAAATCCAGAGAAAAGTTGCAGACACTAAACTAAACTTACACTACTTTTTAAGTTTACATAAGTATTTATCTGTGCCAGTACTTTTAAATTCTTTTTTTTTTTTTTTTTTTTTTTTTTTTGAGACAGATTTTATTATGTAGCCCTGGCAGGCCTGGAGTTTATGAGGTAGATCAAGCTGGCCTTAAATTCTGAGAGCTCCACCTGCCTCTGCCTCCTGAGTGCTAGGATTGAAGGTGTGCACCGCCATGCCTGGCTGCTTTTTAATTCTCAGTGTGGGCTTGAGTTAGTCTGTAAAGGTTCTTGATCCAGGGTCTCATGTGTGCTGTAGGCTCCCAGGGAGCTGCTTATTCTTCGAGTCAGTGTCGTGGCTGTAACTCATAGCTGTTACACTGGAGCCCTGTTGGCAGCAGCAGGTAGGTAGGGTTAGGGAAGAGGAGCATCATCAGATCCTGGGCTGTGACCTTCCATGTGTTTCACAGTTCTTCACTGATCTTACTACATGAGACAGGACGTCTGGAGCTGGGTTTTAGGTAATTTTTCCTCCCTCACGCTGGGTGAAGCTCTTATAAAGTATTTCTTAGCAGTAACTGTCCTTAGTTATGGGGGGTGCTTTGAGCCTTTTTCAGAATGGTTACTTTCCCCTTTTCTTGCCAGGAACAAGAAGGTTTTTCTTGGCTCTTTATTGTCAGAGCTGTGGGGTTCCGGGAAGCAATGGCTTCAGAAATGTGAGAGCCTTCCCAGATTACAGCCCCTCAAGTCTCTTGCTTTCAGTCTACATTGTCTCCAACAGTCTCTCAAAATCATCTTTCAGTTGTTCCTGTCAGCCTATGGTTTCAGTTTATTGCTCCTACCAAACAAAGCTCCGCTGTAATTCTTTGTACGTGTCTTTTGGTTAGTTTCAGGATGCCAGTTAGCACTGTGACCTTAGTTCTCAGTTGAGTTACACAAAAAATTGTTGATTTTTAATTTGTTTTGCTTTTTCCTTGTTGTAAGGCAGGCACTGGTGACTTCCAAGCTTTTTATATATTGAAGCTGAACTTGTAAATCCTAATTTTATCTTTGGGGAACATACATTTATTTATTTATTTATTTATTTATTTATTTATTTTAGCTGAGTTTCATAATGTTCATATAGTTTACTTGAAAGATCAGACAAATACACTTCCTCAGGCTTCCACTTCCACTGCACACAGCGCAGTGACTAAATTTATCAATTGTACTGTCCTTTCAGTGGAGTTTAACACTGAACATACAACAAAGTCTGTATTAGGATTGCCTTCAGAGCTGTATATTATGGACTAGGATTGAAATATAAAGGAGGAATTATACTGACTTTCTGTTATTTTATAGCAAGCTACCACTAGCTTAGTACTTTAAAACAGTGTACCTCTGGACCAGGAGTCTGTGCATGGCATGGCTGTTTTCTGCGTAGTGTATCAAAAGTCCATGTATCAGAGGTCACCTGGGGCTAGAGTCTCATTAGAGGTTTGATCCGGAAAAGAATCACTTTCAAGAGGCCTCGGTATTTTGGCAAATTTTTCTTGTGGTTTGAGAACTGTAGTAGCCTACTTCAGGGGTGGTAGGGATCTTAGGGGCTGTTTTACCTGTTTTACACTTCTTCCTATCAGAAGACTTAATCTCTCAATTTAGAAAAGACTTGGCATAAGGCTTCACTGCTATGGTAATGAGAGTGATGAAAGTGAAATGCACTTTTGAGGTGTTGGATAACAAAGGTGAGTGGAACAATAGCTCTCCATAAATGCTTATTGAAATCAGCACACGAACAGGCAGATGCCCGTCTCTATTCCAAGCCTCTCTTTGTCTTGTTTTGTTTGACAGAATCTTGATTCGTGGCCCACAGTACTTCACACTCACCATGCAGGCTGGTTTCTTGATTATCCTGCTATAGTAGTGTTGAGATTTCAGGCCTACGCCACCACAGCAGGCCCAAGTCTTTTTTTTACAACATTTGAAATCAGACATAGTTTACAACAGCAAACTCAGAATTTCCTGCAGTCCATATCATCGATCACTGTGTCTTAATTCCATGTGCTAATGTTTATTCTGTTCTAAGAAAGAACTTTTGGTATCTTAATTGGGTTGCTTTGAAATACCAAACTATTTACATAGAGAACTGTGTTTATACTACATTTATACCACTTTCTGAACAATTTAATTTTTTGTCTTTCTTTTCAGTTTTCTTAGGAAATAATTATTGGCTATATACTTACATACAGCAAAGGCGTTTTTCTAAGCCCTGTCAAAGACTCAAACATGTATTGCTGTGCATGGTACACGCCTTTAATCCCAGCACCGAGGAGACAGAAGCAGGTGGTTCTGAGTTCGAGCCCAGTGTGGGTCTGCATCCCAAGCTCCAGGGCAGCCAGGACTATGTAGAGAAACTGTCTTGAAAAACAGAACCAAATAGAACAAGGATTCAAATATGAACCGGTTACTATCTCTAAGATTTCTGGGTTGTTACACTGTAAAATAGTTGCCTAAATCTATCCAGCACCTGCACAGTAAGGAGGAATCGGAGGATTTCCATTTGTGGGTATGGGGACATGTCATTCACTGTTTCATCATCATGACCAATACTTAAGAGAAACTATCCAAAAGGAGGTAAGGTTGATTTGTGCTCGTGGATTCAGAGGATTCAGTCCATAGTTGGCCCTCTGTATTGTTTGGGGGGCCACTGGCAGTATAGAAACAGAAAAGGTCTTGGAGAGAAAACCTGTTTACCTTGTGGCATCCAGGAAGGATTGTTATGGCTGACGTCTTCCTTCTGGATACCCATCTAGGCACCAAGCCTATTAGATTGTATGACCCACATTTAGGGTGGGTCTCCCCCCCCCCCCCCCGTAGTCATGACTCTGTAGATACCCTCAGGCTTGCCCAAAGGGATGCTCTTCTACTCTGAGCATCTTGCAGGCATCCTGGGGAGTAGGGAAGCGTTCTAGACTGAGCCAGCATCTGCAAAGTCACCGGAAATACCTTTAATTTAAAACATTATTTATTATTTGTGTGTTTGTGCCCACACACGTATGCATGATACGTATGTATGATACGTATGTATGGGTCCATATGCCACAGCATACATATGGAGGTCAAAGGAGAAACTTTGGAATCTTCTCTTCTTCCACCCTACATGAGTTCTGGAGATCAGACTCAGGTTACCAGGCTTGTGTGACAAGGATCTTTACTTGCTCAGCCATCTCTCCAGTCCACAGAATTTGTTTTGTTTGTTTGTTTGTTTGTTTGTTTGTTTGTTTTTCAAGACAGGGTTTCTCTGTATAACCACACTGGCTGTTCTGGAACTTACTCTGTATGCCAGGCTGGCCTGGAACTCAGAGATCCCCCTGGCTCTGCTTCAGAGTACCGGGATTATAGGTGTGTGCCACCAATGCCAGACACAGAAAAAAAAGAATTATACTTGTCGTTTACTTAGCTTGTGTGAAAGGAAAATGGGAGTACTGAAAGGTTTCTATAAAAGAAACATAGAAAGCTGACTAAAGCTTTTGAAGCAGATATTTCAAAGGTAAATTTCCCCCCTGTATTCTAAATTGGATTAGTTGTGTAACAGTTAAGGGAAACATGTTATTCTAAGCCCCTCCCCTGCAGAGTGCTTTTTAGAGCCTCCTGAAGTTACTAGAAATTGCAGGTTTTGTGAAGAATGCCTTTCTTCCCCCAAGATAAATTTGATTTGACTCTATTGTTTAACTTGGTAGCACCATTGCCTTACAGCTCACTGAGAGATCATTTTTATGGGTTGAGTGGGTTGAAAACTTTAAACTTTTTATAGATGGAAAGATTCCATTGAATAATTTTGAAAAGAAATTCTCTGGTGCCAAAAGAAGCTTGGATCCTTTTCTTTCTGTTTCAGACTTTGATGTTCCTCTACATTTTTATCACTCAGTTTCATGACCCATTTTTCTTGAGGAACATGTTTCATTCACCATGAATGTTAGACAAAGAATAAAACACAGTTTTTTCTGTTCAGTCTCTATTAGGGACTGGAGAGATGGCTCAGAGGTTAAGAGCACTGGCTGTTCTTCAAGAGGTCCTGAGTTCAATTCCCAGCAAGCACATGGTGGTTCACAATCATTTATAGTGAGATCTGGTGCCCTCTTCTGGTGTGTAGGTGTACATGCAGACATAACATTGCATACATAATAAATAGATTTAAAAAATATTTTTAAAAAGAGTTTTTATAAGTATTATTTAGCATTAAGTTTTTATATTGAGAAATTTGCAATGCTACTCATTTTACATTTACTATTTTTTTAAGCTAATCTAAAGGAAAACTAAATCACTACATCCAATTTTTATTATTCTTATTTAGATGCTTGAAATTTCTGTAGGTAGAACACAATTCTTCTGTGTAAAGTAGAAGAAGTCTTTATGGTGTTAGGCCCTTAGGGTGTGGTATGGTGGCTATACAGTTAGAGGTTAGGCATATGTAGTTGTTGAACTTACCTGCTATCTAACCATGGGCATTTGCACACTTCTTTCCTGTGGTCACTGAAGAATAGTTGGTGAACACATACCACATTTTGGTAGCTAATGCAAATCACTTGGTTAAAGGGTGGCCCCAGGGCTTCTAAGGTTGACCCTTTATTCCTGGCACTTCTTACCCAGGCTGCTGCGAACCTCGCTGAAACTTTGTGACATGCAAGGCCTCATACCCTACCTACTGAAGCTCCAGCTATATGGCCTGCCCCCGCCTGAGTTCTGACCCTGCTCTATACCCAAACTTTCCACTAACGCTTTGAAGCAGGAGCCAGGCCCTAAGTCACTCACCTTGATCCTATGACCCTCATCTCCCATCTCCCCAGCTCCCTTCTCTGAGGCTTTTCTGTTCCTTCTGGTTCTCTATTGATGACCTCCACGTTTGCTTGATTTCTTTTCCCTTTCTCTTTCTCAAATTCTTTTTTCTTTCCTCTTATCTTTAAAAAAATTTCCTCTCGTTTTCTTTCCTTCCTCTTCTCTCCATCTTTACTCTTCATTTACTTTACTTACTTACTTTACTCTGTAGTTTTGTTGCTGTTGTTGCTCTTGGTTATATATTTTGATTATTAAGCCCTTAGTGGATATAGCTTTTTCATTCCAAATCTGTAAGTTGTCTCTTCAATCAGTAAGTCGTTTCTTTATTGTTTCCTTCCTTCCGTTTTTATAGATCACTGTTAGCATATGGACACACCACAGATGTTTTCCTTCAATTGTGTGTATGGGATTTTTGCGCATTAGGCAGCCAAACTCTCTGCCTGTGCCTCCCTTGCAGCTCTATACTACGGATTTCTGCAAGGTGATTTGTATTTGTATTTGGTGATTTCTGCAACTTTTGATTTTTTTTAAATTACTTTTTAGGGTTTTGTTTTGTTGGTAGTGTTAGAGTTTTCTATGTATAAGTTTGTACTCTTAGCAAATAATAACAGCTTCAATTCTGTCTTTGAAGAAAATATGTCTTTGAATGTCTTTTGTTTCTTTCTCCTGACTAAATGCCCTGCAAGGACTTCCAGTACAGTGCTGAATAAATGTGAAAAGAATGTTAACCTCATGCTCTTCCGGATGGCACCAGAAGGCTTCAGTTTTCTGTCATATATACTACTAGCTGTGGTTTTACCATATATGTGCTTTAGTATGTTGCAGTAAATTACTTCCATGTCTGTTTTGACAAGAACTTGTATCTTGAAAGGGTGTTGAATTTTATCAAGTGTTTTTTCCTTATCTAGTAAGAAAGTCATATGATTCTATTTGTCCTTCGGTCTATTAAAATGATGTATCCTATCTGTGAATGTGTGTATGTTGAGCCTCCCCTACAGCCCAGGTACTTCTATGATTGTGGTGACTGTAATCGTGAACTTGGATTGCAATATTTTGTTGAGTTTCGCTTCAGTGCTTCTTAGTGAAACTCACCTGTGCTTTTCTTGTAATGGATTTGGCTTTGATATCGAGGTAGTGCTGTTTTGCTGAGAGTTTAGAAGTGCTCCCTAATTCTTCTTTGAAGGATTAACATGAGTTCACTTTTAAATATTTGATGCAGTGATGCCAACGAGCGTCCTGGGCTTCCTTTGGCTAGGCCTTTTTTAACCTAGTCAGTCTTCCCGTGTCTTCATAGCTCAGGGTTGGTGTACTGAATGTGTCTAGGTTGTGCCCTTTCCTTCTAGTCATGGAATCTGTAGATAGCAACCTCTTATAGCCCTTCGATTTCTGTGCTCTCAGGCTGGTGCCATAACTTTACTTCTGCTTTTGAGTCTTCTCTCGTTCTAAATTAACCAATCTAACGTTTTATTTATTTTGTTTGTCTTTTCAACATATCATTTCTTGTTCTGTTGGGTTTTTTTTTTATTTTCTAGTATTTAATTTGTGGGGTTTTTTTTTGTAAGAACCATTTACTGTAATTTATCACAACAGTTTCAGTTCACATATAATCTAACGAATATTCCAAAACCATTTCTGTCCTGATGCGATCCTATTATTTCTTTTAGCTAACCTTGTACATAATTATATACATATGTGTATGTGATATATATGTGTGGCATACACCCCCCCCACACACACACACACCTAGAAAGCAGTGTTTGGTCATCTCTTTTCCCCACTTCCTTTCTTCCCTTCCTTTCTCAGCAGTGCTGTGCTGGAGCCCAGGGCCTATGAATGCGAGGCCGGTTCTCTTCCACGTGAGCGACCGTCCTGCCTATGCCTCTGTGCACTTGTATACGTATGTATATATTGAAGCCAGAGGACAACTTTGGTTGTCATTTCTCCTTACATGCCATACTCCTTGCTTTTAAGATAGGGTCCCTCAGTGGACCTGAAGTTCACAGTTTAAGTTAGGGCGGCTGGCCGGTTTGCCTCTCCAACATCAGGACCACAAGCATAAGTCACCCTGCGTGGCTTTTATGTGGATTCTGGAGATCAAACTCCAGGCCTTACCTTTGCATGGCAAGTACTTAATGGATCAAACTGTCTTCCAAGCTCCACTTCCAACCTTTTATTTGCTTTCCTTTTTGTATAGGTACTTAGAATTTTTTTTCTGTGTCCCGTAAGTTTTAGTTTGCTATGTTTTCATTCTCATTTGCCTTGTTATTTTTTTTAAATTATTTTTATTTTTATTAATACAGTTACCTCGTTATTTTTAAGTTTTCCTCTTAATCGTTTCATTGAGCTGTTAGTTGCTCAGCAGCAATCTTAATATTCTGGTATTTGTGAATTTTCCAAAACTTGCCCTGGTATTGATTCCCAGTTTCATATCACTATGGCTGGAAGAGAGCCTTCTTCCAGTCTTCTAAAATTGCCTAATATTTGTTTTCTATCCTGATATAATTTGTCCTAGGGACTATTCCATGGGAGTTTGAGAATAGTGTGTGTTTTGCTGTTTCTAGACAGAAGATTGTTTATCTGTTGTTCTGTTGGGTCTAAAGTGTTGTTCAAACCTAGTGCTTATTAATTTTTTTTCTCTGAATGATCTGCACATTGTGGGAGTTTTTAAGTCCCCTGCTAAAAGTGTATTAAAAATGTCTCTCCTTTACATCTTCATATATTTTATACACACACACACACACACACACACACACACACACACACACACACACATTTGAGACTGTGTCCCCATGTATGCTGTTTTCCACTTTGCAATAAATTACAATGTCGCCAATGATAACAGTGTACTTATGGCCCTCCTGCCTCTATCATCCAGGTATTAGAATTACAGGCATGTACCATTTTGCCTAATTTATCCACCTCTGGTGATTGAACCCAGAGCTTTGCACATGGTAAGCAAACACTCTACAAATGAGCAGCATCCCCAGATCTTTACTTTTACATTTTTATATATCTAATTTGGATATACACACACACAGAGAGACAGAGAAAGAGAGACAGAAGGGGGGGAGAGAAACATGTTAATCTGCCTCTTTTTATAGTGTTTTTTAATTTATTCTTGAGATTATATTATAATTACATTATTTTCCCCTTAATTGTCCTCCCTTCAGACCTTCTTACACTCTCCCACTTGTTCTCTTTCAAATTCATGGCGTATCTTTTCATTAAATTGTTGATACATATGTGTGTGTGTTTCTATATTGACCTGCTCAGTCTGTATATTAATTGTATGTGTGTTTTCAGAGCTGACCATTTGGTATTGGATAACCAGTTAGTGCTCTTTCTTGAGAAAGACTATTTCTCTCACTCTCAGCAGTCTTTAGTTCTTGTAGTTCCTTGTGCAGGGTTGAGGTCACATGATCTTCCTGTCCATTTTGGCATGTCTGTTGTCAATGTTAGCTCATGTTGAAGCAGTCATGTTGGTGAGACTTTATGGGTTTAGTTTCTGACATTTCTAGGAGACAGAAATCTCAGAGCATGCACCCTGATCATCTGGCTCTTACCATATTTTCACTCCCTCTTCAGTAATGTTCCCTAAGCCTTACGTACAGGAGCTGTTTTGTAGATGTATTCATTGAGAATGCTCCATAGCTCTGCATTTTGATTGGTTGTGGTTTTCTATAATGGCCTCTGTCTGTTGTAAAGAGACTTTTCCTTGATGAAAACTATACTTACCCAAATACTATATAGATATATACATCAGAATTTCATACGTGTTTTAATAGTATTTGTCTCCCACCCAATTCCTCCCACTCATCCCATCTTTCCAACCCACCTAAATTTGCATCTTCTTTTTTTAACCCATAAAGTCAAGTGTTTTGTTTGTTTTTTGCTCATATATTTTTGGGTATTGTGGTCTTTCCTTAGGGAACAGTCAGCTTACCCAGAGGCACTCAGAGAACACTCAGAGAAAGCTGACTCTCCCTCTATCAGGTGCTAGCAGTTCTTCAGCTGAGGGTGGGCCTCTCTCTGTGCTAGAGTTTGGTCTGGGTTGAGCTCACGTGCAGTTTGTGCTGTCACAACCACTGTGAGTTCAAAAGTATAGCTGCTCTGTTGTGTTCATTCACTGCGTTGGAGCTTCTCGTCCTTCTGCTCTTCCAAAATGATCCCTGAGCCGTGGAAGGAGGGAATCTTCTTACATGCCTTCCTTGTTTTCCTTTAAGGGGAGGTAAGTCTCTTCTAGGTTAGGGTTTTGTTTTTTTTTTTTTCCTTATTTTTTCTTTTAAACAGAGCTTTGAACTCACAGAAAGCTGCCTGCCTCTACCTCCTGAATGCTGGGATTTACAGACCCAGCACCGCCATTCTGAGCCCTGGGTCATACTTTTTATGCACCCATTCTCTGTGGCTTTTTACTGTTTAGTGAATTCATTTGTATTCAAGATAATTATTGGTACTTGTGTTAGCTTTCTATCATTGTGATGAAATAGCTGAGAAAAAATTGTTTTAAAAGGAGGAAAAGCTCATGCTTGGAGAGGTTTTAGTCTACGGTCATTTTGCCAGATTGCTCTTTGGCCTGTGGCAAGGCCTCATGGCAGAATCACTTGATAGAAAGCTGCTCACCTCATGGTGTCTAGGAAGCAAAGACAAGGAAAAGAACTGGCTCAGGGGCCCAGGGTGCACCAGGTCATATCAGGACTGACCTAGTGACCCACTTCCTTCAGCTAGGCCTTACCGCCTTTCATGCTGCCAACAGAGCCTTAGACACCTGAGCCTCTGGGTGACATGTAAGTTCCAGTAGGTTAGAACCTGCTGCTATCATTTTCTGATTCATTCTGGTTATTTTGCAGAAACTTTGTCTCTTCTGTTGTTGATGTCTTTTATAGTTTGTGATTTTTTTTTTTATTTGTATGATGCTTTGAATGCTTCCTCAGCTGTCTTTTTATCACATGATATTTTTGGTAATTTTTGTTATCATCTTCTAGATTGTGAAATGATGCTTTTCTTTATTGTCCCTTCAGGTTGCATAGTATCAGGTTTGCAGCAGATTCAGCCTAACAGTATCTGACAGTGACTTAGGAAACATTGCAATAGTTGCTTCTTATTCATCATCATAATTGTACTGTCTCATTCTAATTAACATCCATTCTTATCTTTTTACAGGAATATGGAAATATAGTTGGTTTTTTAGCCTATACTTAATCTCCTTACAGATTCAAACACACAATTGATTTTTGTGTGAATAAAATCTATATATTCATCTAGATTTCATCCAATATTTACTAAGCCATTATTTCCTAAAATAACAAAAAATGTTCAAATATTACATTTTAACTATATGTTTACTCCAAGCATTGATGAATTTACTGTTCATCAATGTTGATGAATCAATAAAAATTCAGAATTTATTTTTCAAAGAGTTAAAAATTTTTTCCATGCTATAGGTTCCTAGTTTCTGTTCAAGAAATTTCAATTAAATAGATTGTTCCAAGAAATATATAAGTGAGTTACTTCTTAAATACTGCTTGGTTTTTTTCCAGTTCACATTGTAAATATTGTGCTTTCACTTATATCTGTGAGAGAGTATAAAATCAGTTGTTCTCAGTAATACAGCTCTAACATCTTCAGATTTCTTGGTCTTTTAACCCATTAACAAGAAGAATACTTATTCTCAGGATCTTTTGTTTCTGTTTAGATTGATGAAACTACAGAGACTCGTATTTACTTCAGGGCAGTATTTGCCCATTCTTTCTCTAGGTGTGCTACTGGCTGCATGAGCAGTCATCGAAATTGAGTCCTGAAATGTTGAAGTAAAAGTACTGAGTCAAATGTTAACCCATGAGGAAGTGCTTAAATAAAAAAAATATATATATACTGTTTGGGGTCTTTTTATATTTTACATTTGAATACTGAAAAATTAAGGGTATACTCATTTTATGGTACCTAAAAATGTTATTTAGAAACACTACTAATTTTTCATTTTTATTAGTATTTAAAGTACTCATCTCTATTTCTAACATACCACCCATAGATATATATTACCTGAATAGGAGAAAGTAAATATTTCTCAAATATTAATAGTTCATGAAACGAGTAGCAAAGAATCAATCATCTTCAGATGGGAAAATATGATTACATTTTACCTATGAAACAAATTATATGAATAGGATTATATGAGATAGTCTATTTAGGCAGGACTATTAAATGCATTAGGACTTGAGTACTGGCTATTAAAGTGAGTAAATGGCAATATTATGAAGAGAAACACATGCCAAAAAACATTTTCCAAAGGGCTAGGATTGTAACAATACCAGTAATGAGGGCAAAGAGGTCTTAATGCAATTTGCACTTTCTAAAGTTTCAAAAAGAGACTCTGAGTTAGTGCATTATTAATGTCCTGAACATCTGGTACTGAGTAAAAGCCATGGACGCTGAACAAATGCAGGGTTCTAACTTAATGCCTCCCTAGTGACACACTGGTTTTAAGAAGCTTGAAAAAGTGAAATGACAATGTCCAGATAAGACACAGGCATTCCAAAGTATTCTTTTAGTTTGTGAGATGTGACTTTTTTCAGAAACCTGCCTCTGAGGCTAATGAATCCAAGCAATGTGAACACCAATTGGTAAACTAAATCGTCTTGATCGTGTGTCAGCTAGTCTCTGTATGTGACTAGGGTTTACTTTTTATAAGCTATAAAAATAACTTAGAAATACCTTGTGTTTGGTTTTTTTGTTGTTGTTGTTGTTGTTTTGTTTTTTTAATGTAGTAAGCCTGAAAAACTGAGATAGGTCTGTGCCCAAGCACTTTCCTTTAAGCTGTCTGATTGCTAGGTATAGTTTTGATATCTAAGAGAATAAGGAACTGCACTGTGTGTCAGTCGCTTCAGAGCCTCCTCTGGCAAGAGGGAAACGGTGAAGCTGCCCTCTCCGTGCCACCTGCAGTGAGAGCAGAACAGCTTTAGACCTAAGCATTTGTTAAGGGAAGTTGAAGAGGAAGGAAGGCTTGGGAGAGAAGGTAGGAAAAAAGGGAGGGAGCAAAGAGAAGGAAGGAGAAAGGCTAACAAAATCCTTCAGCCTGAGTTGTGTCCTTTAATGTATCACTTTCTCCCTCCACCTCTGTTGTCATCTTGCTAATCACTATAATATTCTTTGGTTGTAGACTTAGGCCTCTGGTTTTGTCATTTGGGTATATTTTGTTGTTGTTTGTTTTGTTTTTCTATAGCTCCTTCCTGATCGGCCATTGGTTTGAACTTTGTTGATTTATTAAGATCATCTAACATATTAACTGAGCATTTTTGCTCTGTGTGAGGTGTTCTAGTTACTGAACAGTCGTTAATGAACTAAATAGAAGAAAAGTTTATTGCCTTCCTTACATTTTTAGGGATGAGAGGTTGAAAGTAAACCAGGTATATATAAAGAATATTGGTAAAGCTAGGCTGCGGTGGCGCACACCATTAATCCCAGCACTCGGGAAGCAGAGATGGGGAATCTCTGAGTTTGAAGCCAACCTGGTCTACAGAGTGAGTTCCAGAACGGCCAGGGCTACACAGAGTAACCCTATCTTGAAAAACCAAGAAAACGGAAACAACAAAAGCGTACTGGTACGTTAGATACTGTTATGGCCTGAATGTGTGTATGCTAACAAACTTCTTATGTGGCAGTTCTAACCCCAGCGTGGTTATGTTTGAAGATGGGCAGGCCTCTAAGGATGTACCTAAGGTCAGATGAAGACCTGAGCAGGGACCCTGGTCTCATGTTAGGCACCAGAGAGCTCATTGCTCTCCTCTGAACAGGCACAGGGCCATGTGAGGATGTGGGGAAAAGGAGGCCATCAGCATGGCAGGAAGATAACCCTCCCTTTCCAGAAATCAAGTTGGCCAACATCTTGATTTTGTATTTCCCACCCTCTAGGGCTATGAAAAATACATTTCTGTTGTTCAGTCACTTAGTCTGTGACGTTTTGTGATAGCAGCTCAAGGGATCTGATATATTTTTGTAGAAAACCATATGAGAAGGGGGAAAAGTCTATGGCTATAAAAAGGTGGTTTATAGTTCTGATAGGATGATTTGGGAGTCTGTTTGAGAAGGTGACGCTGAGCAAAGGTCTGAAGGAGGGAAGGAAGGAAACAGTTTTGATTGCTGGGGGGATTCAGGTGGAAAGGCCTGTGGCAGTGTGTGAGATGAACAGAGGGCGAGAGGTCCGAGAAGGAGCCAGGGTACAACCATAGTGCAGCAGGGTTTGGGTTTGATCTAAGTGCCATGGAACCCTTTGGAGGCTTCGACTTAGGTTTCGATATTATTCCATTTGAAGCAGTCTCCTGTGTCATAGCTGGCTTTGAACTGTTTTATAGCTAAGGATGACCTTGAACTTCAGACCTTCCTGTGCCTCCACCTCCTGGGTATTTGGATTACAGGTGTGCTCCACTATTTTTGGTTTATGCTTTACTGGGGATAGAACTCATATCTTTGTGCATGCTAGATAAGCACCCTACCACCTGAGCTACATGCCCAGCCCACGCCTCATTTTTAAAGGATTATACTGGATGGGGGAAGGGGTGGGGGAATATCAGAAGACATAGGAAGAAACAAGGCGACAATGTAGCAAAATTTAGTGAACTAGGGTGACAGATGATTGGTGACTTAGGGGACATGGTAGCAACAAAGCTAATGAGGAATGTTTAAAGTCTAGGTATCATTTGAAGGGTCTGGCAGGGTTTGCTAGTGGCTTAATGGACAGTGATAAAAGGTAGGTTTTCTTATTGGGACTTTTCTTTTTCTTTTCTAAATGTTACATGTTTTTATGTTTGGCTATTTTGTATGTGTGTGTATTTGTGTCCATGCCTAGTGCCCTAAGAGACCAGAGAAGGGAGTCAGGAACAAGATTTGGAACAGGAGTTACAGATGGCTGTGAGTTGCCATATGGGTGCTGGGAATTGAACCTGAATCCTCCAGAAGAGCAGCCAGTGCTCTTAATCTCCGAGTCATCCGCATTCCAGCCCCAGTTTTGTCTCTTAAAATGAATATATAGTGGCCAGCGAAATGGCTCAGCAGATAGAAGGACTTGTCACCAAGCCTGACAACCTAAGTTGAAGACTTAGAACACACATGGTGTAAGGAGAGGATCAACTCATGCCGGTTGTCCTCCTACTTCTACCTGTGCACCACGGCACCTGCATGCTTGTGCATATGTGCACACACAAATGTAAAATCTGATGGTTTTTCTTAAATAGGACTTCTTTTACATCCTTAAGTGAGATCAGATTATTAATTTTTTTACTCGACATGTTTAGTTTTATAATCCACTCTTTTGGATTCATATATGCTTATGTGGTTTTTAAGTGTTTCTTACATCTTTTTTCCTTATTCAGTTAGCCAGTATTGGTGATCTTTTTATAAGCCAGCTCTCATTTTTGTTCATTTACTCAACATTTTCCTCTCCTCTTTTATTTCTGTTCTAATCTTTTATTTTCTTTGCTTTGCTAACAGTGTTATTCTGTAATGCAATAGTAGCAGTAGCAAACACAGGGCTCTGGGCATGCTGGGTAAGTGTCCTGCCATTGAGTAGAGTATGTTTTAAACTTATCTTGAGACAGTCTCACTGTGTAGCGCAGGCAGACGTTGAACTTGCCATCCTCCTGCCTCAGCCACCCAAGCAGCCAAGGACTTCAGGGCTGCACTGCCGAGAAGGCTCATATTTCTCGTTAATGCAGGCGTTTGGGTCTCCTGTGCACCTCTTCCTTCGTAGCCTTCTGTTGTACTCCTTACTTTGGTGTGTTGTGTTTCATTTTTGTTGATTTCAATATAATCTCGGAAGTTTCTTTTTAATTTCTTTTGACTCATGCTCACTGCTCAGAAGTATATTGTTTTATTTTGACACCTTTCTAAATCCTTAGTTTTCTGTTGAATTCCAGTCTCATTCTGTTGTGGTTGGAAAAGACATGTGATGTCATTTCAGACTTGTAATTTGCATGTCTGTGTGAGAGAGAGAGGGAGGTAGTTGGGGGGCAGGGAGAGAGAGACACAGACAGAACAACTTTGAGGAAACAGTTCTTTCTGCCGTGCAATGGAATCTAAGTCACTGGGCTCAGAGGCAAGTGTGTTTATCTGCTGAACCGCCTTGCTGACTCTAGTTAAATTGATTAAGATTTGTTTTGTGACCTAACACATAATGGTTGTATACATTTCAGAAGAATTAGCATATATATATGCTAATATATATGATATATATATATATATATATATATATATATATATATTATGATTTCCAGACAGTGGGTTAAGGTTTTCTACTTCCTTATTGATCCTCTGTCTGTATATCTTATTGATTTGTTGAAGCTTGGGTATTTCAGTCTCCTACTGTTACCATGTTGTTATACATTCTGTCAATATTCTCTTGAAATACTTGGCTTATATAAATGTGTACATTGCATTTTCCTGGCCAATTGGCCTATTATTGCTACAGAGTTTTTTATTTTGTCTTTGTGATAGTTTTGTCTGTTTAGTTTGGTATGGATTGTGTAAATGCTTACCACTTCTTAAGAGGATCTTTTTCCAGTCTGTCAATTTGATCCTGTTTATAACCTTAAATCCAAAGAACTGCTAAAGTAGAATGCTAATACTATTTTCTCATTTTCTATCTCTCTACAATCTTTTGTTTGTTTCTCTCTTCTTCTTTTTTTTTTTTTTTTACCCCAACCTGGAAAACAAAAGATAGTATAATAACTTCTTATTTGTGTTTGTGTTTAGAGAGTTAAAAAAAAAAAAAGGTCTTCCTGTTAATTAAAACAAATTTGAGTGCTATTTCCTTTTTAAGATTTTATGAAGTGTTGGTGTGTAATATGCTGTGTATTTTGTGTGTGGTGTGTATATGATATGCTGTGTGAGTGTGATGTAGAATAGATGCGTGTGATGTGCTGCGTGTATGTTTTATTCCGTGCGTGATATGTGCACGTGTGTGTTTAATGCGATATTTGTGTGTGATGTGTGCTAGCATGCCTAGACCACAGTAAGTGTATGGAAACCGGAGACAACTGTGGGAGTCAGCTCTCTCCTTCCATCCTGGCTTCTGGGGGTTGAGTTGAGGCTGTCAGGCTTGCACAGGAAGCACCTTTACCCTCTCAGCCACCTCACCAGCTCAAGATTAATTTTTGTAGAAGGTAAACAGTGTGTTCAAGTTATAAAATTTTCACTAACAATGAAGTTTTAACGCTTTAATGCAAACTGGAGAGATGAGATCTGTTTTGTGTTCTTTTTTTTTTTTTTTCTCTCTCACTAGTCTCTGAATTACAGTCCTAGTGATGTGATTAGAATACACTGACAATTTTGTTTAAAAGTCAAGTGAAATCAATAAACTCCAGTGTATCGGTGAGCTCCGCAGCTGATTTTTCAGACAAGTTTTTAACACCACTCTCTTGTTTTGTCTTGTGGTATGAGAGGTTGATGCTGGGTCTTGTAACATGGCAGGTAAACTCTACCTCTGGGGCTTTCCCCAGTGCTTTCTTAGTTTTTATTTTGAGACAGGGTTGCACTAAGTTGCCTTGTTTGACTCACCACCTTCTTGCCTCAGCCTCTACCAGACCCGAGTGAATTGTTTGTTTATACTGTGAAAAATCTTCAGTGGAAATCATGCATTGGCTCCTTTTTTGTTATTTCTTAAACTTTGCTTTTTAAGTATGTCTCTTCTAATCTACTGTGCATCACGTGGAAATGTCTTGCCCGAGTGCAGTGAGTTTGGTCAGGAGCTTAGAACTTGTATGACCTGAAGTTTGGTATTGTTATCGCTGAGTCAAGAAATCAACGATGAGATATTATCTTTGTTTTCGGATTGAAAGAAAATGCTATATTATTGTATTAAATTCCAGTAAATGTCAGTAGTTATAGAAACTTGTCAGTCATTTCCTCTGGTTCCATTTATGCAAGAGGTGATACTTTTATCCAGTTCCATACTAGTTACTAAGCAGAGATACTTAAGTAATTTAGTGCTGTTCTGTATTTCATTGATTTTTCTTTAATATCAATCTTTTTATATCCAATTAAAGACCCATTTTGACCTTCCCATATACACTGTTTCTCTGAATTTGTCAACAGGGTTTTTATACTTCCTAATTCTGAACACAAGACTTTCATTTCAAAGTAGTACATATTCAAAAATCAAATTTTAGCAGCTAACTTATGAGACATGTCAAATAGAAAATACTTTTAGATGACAATCCTATAGTTTTTAACATAACATAATGTAATGGGGAATTTAAGTTATTGATCAACCCTGATCATTGAGTAAATAACATTGATAAAGAATTTGGTTTATATTCTTTTAAATTTTATTTATAATAACAATAAATTATGTCATGAAAATTGATGAGGTTTTGTTCATTAGAGAATTACAATTGGTTTCTTGGTATGTATAGTATGTAGTTACATTATAGTCACTATTTCAAAGTGCAGTAGAATTTATGACACTTAAGTGGGTAAAACAATTCACTTTAAATTATTGTCTCTACAACTGGCTTTTGCCCTTTCCATCTACTTGGCCCTTCATTGTACTTGTTTGCTTTTGCAGTATTTCATTTTCTACCATATTGAAAATAATGCCTAACTTGTGAAATGTTCCATTTTTAAGAATAACAATATACTCAAGTTATTGATGTATTTCCAAGTATTACTCTTCCTTCGTAGCACACATTAAGTTGTAGATGTTCTTATCATTCATATTTAAAGACTGCACACATTTTATTGTATTCCTCTCTCACCCATGTTTTAAAGATTATTTTATGGTTGGGCTTTTCATTGACTCTTACTTATTTTTAATCTAACAACTCATTATTAGAATGTGTGTTGATTATGATACAGGTTGAATTTGATTTTTTTGTATTCTAGCAGTTATAATTTACATATAAAGGTCTTTGTTCAGCTAGACTGCAGAATTAATTTTCTCCATCTCTTTTTAGCTATTAGAGAAATTAAGAGACCGTTGGGTTTTTACTGGCTTATGGCATAGTTTGGAGTCAGTGAAGACAGTTATTGCAGAACCCCAAGGAGGAGAAAAAACTGATTTTGACGAATTGTTGCAGGTGTACTATGATGCCATCAAGTTCAAAGGAGAAAAGGGTAACTGGAAATAATTTCATGGCAGGGAAAGGGCTATTTACATTTTAAAGCCAGGAGAAGTTGGTGCCATTAAAATGTCATTTATATTATCTTTAAAATTGAATTGTACTTGGGAAAAATTATATTTTATAATCTTAGGCAAAAAGAAAGTAGGTGTAAAAAAAAAAAAAGAAGAACATATGCATTCAGATACTAAGTCACATTTTACCTTATATTACCTGAATCATTTTGTGTAAGAAGAAAAGATAGGGAAGGCTTCTTCACTGACAAAGTAAGATCTGGAGCCTTTACACAGGTAATGTAGTTTGTGCAAATAGAATACCAAATAAGGAAAACTGAGGAGGTTTGTTGTTTTGGGTTTTAACTTTGTTTTGTTTGTGTTGTTGTTTGAGACAGGGTCTCACTATGTAGACCAGGCTGGCCTCAAACTCAGAGAGAGCCACCTAACTCTGCCTCCTGGTTAAACTTTAGACTTAGGTTCTCAGAACACTAGGAGTGGTGGTGTTTGACTGTAATCTCTGCATCCAAAAGATGGAGGAAGGAAGCTTGCACACTGAGGCCAAGCTGGCTGCAGATCCTGTCTCAAACAACAGAAAGTAGCTGAGGACAAAATTTGCACATTGAAGAGTTTGATATGAAAGCTAATAGCAGTAATTAGGAATAATGCAACAATGAGGCTACTGTAACATAATTGTTAATAAGTTTTGTTGTTGTTTGGTGGGGGGCGTTTGTTTTTTTGAGACAGGGTTTCTCTGTGTAGCCCTGGCTGCCCTGGAACTTACTCTGTAAACCAGGCTGGCCTGGAACTCAGAGATCCGCCTGGCTCTGCTTCCAGAGTATTGGGATTAAAGGTGTGCGCCACCATGTCTTGCTGCTGTTAATAAGTTTTTAAAGATATATTTTATGATTTTATGTATGTAGACCTGAGTTTATATGTGTACACCACAGGTGTACAAGTGCCCAAAGAGGTCAGAAGAGGGCATCGAATCCTCTGGAAAAGGAATTGGGTTACCTGTAAGTGCTAGAAACTGAACCTGAGTTCTCTGCAAGGCAGCAAGTATAAATACATTTAATGACAAGATTATAGCCAAGTATGGGAGCCTATAACCTCAGTTTTGGAGGAACAAAGGGATAGGAGGATTGAGAGTTCAAGGCCAGTATGGTTTACATACTGACATCCTGTCTCAAAACAAACCAGAAACAAAAACTCCAGGCACAGTGTTGCCACATGCCTGTGATCCCAGTACTTCAGAGACTGAGGCAGGAGGATTCCTGCAAAGAGGAGGCAGTATTTTTGCTGGTAAAAATTACAATTGGATTTCAGTGTTTTTAGTTAACATTTGCTGCTGCTTCTATGCTGTGTATAAATAATTATTTTATTTTGAGTTTTTTTTTTTTAAGAGCAGCCTTTTTTATTTTTATTAATTACATATACAGTGCTCTGCCTGCACGCCAGAAGAGGACACTAGATCTCATTATAGATGGTTGTGAGCCACCATGTGGTTGCTGGGAATTGAACTCATGACCTCTGGAAGAACAGCCAGTGCTCTTAACCGCTGAGCCATCTCTCCAGCCCTTATTTTGAGTTTTCTAGCCAGGGCTTCTCTGTGTAACAACCCTGGCTGTCTGGAATTTGCTTTGTAGTTTGCAGACCTAGCTAGCCATGAACTCACAGAGATCTGCCTGCCTCTGCTTCCCAAGTACTGGGATTAAAGGATTAAAGATTATACACCTGGCTATAAGTAACTTTAAAAATGCACAGGTTGTAAATTGATTTGCTACCATTTTCATCTAATCTTATTTTTTTTATTGAAAGATAATGAGATTTAAAAACTGTGTCTTATTAAGCAATTCATGGTTGCTTTAAGTGGACTAAAAAGGCTTGTGACCACAGTAGGTGCTTGGAAAGAATTTTGAGTGCACTTTCTAAGATGTCTGATTTCTGTTGCCTAAGATGGAGCCCTTCTCATAGCAGTGTGTCGCGGCAAAGTGAGCGAGGGTCTGGATTTCTCTGATGATAACGCCCGAGCTGTCATAACAGTAGGAATTCCTTTTCCAAATGTGAAGGATCTTCAGGTAAGTCATCAAAGCCTTGAGACGCTCTGTCTGTATGCTCTGTGTAGTTAATTATATGTTTTTCTTACATCCTCAGATATTTACATCCCTGGAGAATCTGAATGGGTGTTTTAGTAGGAAACGTTTACTTTTAGCACACTGTTTTGCACAACAAAGGTGATTTTGAGAGTGTGCCCCTGATCAGGAGCATCAGTATCACTTGTGAACTTGAAAACACAGCCACCCCCTAACTCCCATCTCTTTCAGAATTTTCTGAGTCAAAAACAGTGCTGGAGAGAGGCCCACGATTTGTGTTTCATCAAGCTCTTAGCAAGACATTCATGGGCTCCCCTAGAGATTGCAGGGTCTTTTCTTTCTCTGGCTCTCTATTGCCCTGTAGATCTCCTGGTTTCAGCTGCTTCAAATCTCTTCCAGCGTCTTCTACTTGAGCTCACCGGGACCACTGCACTGGATTTGTACCTCAGAGCATGTGTGTTATAGGCAGAGAACGGCTCAGACAGGGAGCTGGGAACAGTGAGCTCCACCTAATGAATTCCCCAATCTCCTGAGTGAGGCTTGTATTGTTTGGCATCTACGCCCTGAAAAATGTTCGCTCTGTTTTACTCAAATTTCATTGTTGGTCTAAATAGAAGAGTCATTCCCATCATTGCAGTAGCAAGATTACAGTTATGAAGGAGCAGTGAAAGTAATTTTTTGGTTGGGGGTCCCCACAACATGAAGAACTGTATTAAAGGGTCATAGCATTAGGAAGATTAAAGTTTTGTTTCATTGTCACTGTTTTCTAAGCTTTATTCTAAGTTTGTTTTTAGTAGTAAGTACTAAGGGGATGTATTAAGCGTCTCCAGAGAAGTGAAAACGATTGATGAAAGAATGTTCGTGTGAGTCTTCAAGTTTGTACACACATACATACTTGCATGCATCTGTTCCTATTCAGCCGCCTGGCTGCAGAAAACTTCCACGGAGGATAAATGCAAGTTGACTGCATGGCTCAGTTCGTGCAGCTGAAGACTTACAATTACAGGTGTCGACGATATAGCCCCATCTGAGGTCAAAGGCCAACCATCCCCCACCCTAGGATGGTCCCTGCAAGTTCTGGGGTCCAGAGGCCAAAGGACTTGCAGTCTGACATCCAAAGGCAACAGGAATAGAGAAATGTGCCAGCTGCAGAGGGACAGCAGAGAGGTGTCTCTCTTCTACCTTCTCCTTTGTGGCCCACAGCTAAACTTGCTAAACTTCCCCACTGCACTTGCTGACCCACAACTAATACCTAGAAATACAATGACCTGTTTCCTAGGCATCCCTCAAATTAGCCAAGTCAGCACCACAGTGGGCATTAGCATCTATGAGGGAGAGTGTTCTTTTGTTTTCACAGGCATGTGAAGGAGCTAGCAATGTGAGAACAAGACTTGGCATTTCCTGGCCACTGAGCTGGCCTGATGAGTATGATCTACATCCTTATTCCCAGGGTACAGGCAACTAAGATATCATGCCAAATAGGAGTCCTTTCAATAGCATAGTCATCTTAATTATTGCTAATGTTAGTAAGCTCTAAAAACCATATATGCTTCTTTTACTTCTCTAGTGTAGAGCAGTCTTTGGGTAACATTAACAATAAATAAAAATTAGTTCTTTCATCAGTTCCTAGTCTTCCAAAACCCTCTGAACTTCTTCAGAATTTCTGCTCTCTCAGGAGGGTAAGTCATCCAGTGACTCACAGTCTACTCCTTCTAGAGTTTGCTGGCCACGACAGCTTCTGCCGACTGTCTGCAGCTACCAGTGTCACTGCTGCCAGCCTGCCAGGCTGTGTCTGCTCTTCTGAAATAGCTGGTTCTGCCCAGCCAGCTGCTGTGGCGGTGACGTGTGGTCTGGACCACCCTGGGGTCACCATCAACAGCTTTCAGGCAGAATTCTGCGGAAGTCCCGCTCTGCCGTTGGCCCATGCTGTGTTTGCCTCCTTCCGAGGATGTCCTGTCATTTTACTCCAGCCTGCAGTGCTGTGTGTGAATGGACTTTCTTACGTGTGGACGGCCTCTTCCATCTTGTACGTGACATATTCTTCCAGCATCTTAAATATATTTCCTCTTCAGATTCTATTTTTGCTCATACTCTAAGTCTTGGAACATCACACATTTTTTTTTTTTTTCAGAAATGGAAAAGATGACAAACTTTATGGCTAATAAACTAAGTACACTGAGTATTATACTTACAAAATAGAGAAGTCCCAAAGTATTCATGTCAGATTTACATTACTCATTACATTTAAGAAGCAAAAGAAATAATCAAAAGGTTCCTTATGCTTTCCATAATTTTCAGTAAAAAAAAAAAGTTTCAAAAAATAATAAGCATGGAAGTATTTGTTTTATTATTCTTTGCTAGTTTTTAAAAAAATTCTTAAAGTTAAAAAAACGTTTATAAGAAAAAATCTTTTATTTCTCTTAATTTATTTCTACCCTCACTCCAACAGATAATAATTCTGGGCCTTGCTCTTACACAACACTTGAGTTGTTAATACTTTCTTTCTCTGTTAATCAGCTTTCTGTCATTATGATAAACAACTTCTAAGGATAAAAATCTTGTTTTACCTTACAGTTTGGGAGGTTTCTGTTCACATTTTTTAGGCCCATTGCTTGTTGCTTAGCTGAGTCTTCTTGGGGTTCCATAAACTGTATTCTCAGCTGTTTGGGATTTGCTTCTGAGCTCATGCAGGTTAATTGGCAAAATTCAGTATCTTGTGGCTAAAGAATGGAGATTCCTTAGAACTCAGGAGCCACTTTAGTTTCCTAGAAACTACTCGGAGCTGCTTCTGTATAGCCATCTTGGAGGTTCTCTCCCAGAAGGTCTATAAGATGCTTTCTTGAACCAGTTACCTCAGACAGGATCTTTTCAATCTTGGGATTAACTTCCCTTCTTTTGCCACACAGTGTCAAGAGTCTGGTTGTTCCATAACCCAGCTCCTTGCTCTATGCTTGTCTGCTGTCATTCAAAAGAATGCATAAATGTGACCCTTCATAGTCATATCATCCAAAACTACTTCAGATTCGCTAGACTTTAAACTAGAACTTTATAGTTTTGTAATACTGTCTGTCACACAGAAATGAATGGAAGCTATAGGTGAAAACAGTTTCAGTATTCAAATAGAAATGGATCAGATTAACCTCTGCATTGTTTTCTGTCTTTCATTTGAATTCACATTTTTAAAAGTTCAGGTCCATGTCTGAAAAAAAAAGGTTTGAGTAAAGAAAAGAAGTCAATGACATTAATTTTATGATACTAATTTTTCTTAAGTTTAAGGAAGATTATGGAAGTAAAATTTTAAATACAGCTTAAAATACTGACCTAAGACTTTACTGTCTCGCTAGCAGAGCCTGGCTTTTAGAGGGACAGGAAAATGTATGTTAGAGCCAAAACTATGACTTCTTTGGCTGTGACCAGGATTTCCTCTTCCCACCTTGGGGACTAGAAAGTAGAAGTAGGAAAATTTCATTTTGGAGCCAAGTGTGACTTGTTTAGTTCAGGTCATAATTTATTACTCATTCTTTAGGGACCTGGAAATAAAGAAACCCACTATGAAATGTTGATAATGGGCCACTCTGAAGGGCGAGCATTAAGCTGACTTTTCTGGTGAGGATTTTTTTTTTTTTTTTTTTTTTTTACTTCCACCTTTCCCAGATGCTTCTGATCATTCTGTAAGAACATGCTCAATCATATAATAGTTTAAAAGAGAACTTTCTACACACTAGACTGAAGCACTTGAGGGATGGTAGAAGGAACACAGGCTTCTCTGAGTAGAGGTTGATAGGAAAGCATAACTAAAAAATAGTCATTGTTTTCTTTTAATGCAATTAAGTCACATACAGCAAAAGCTGCCTTTTAAATGGATATCTGAAACAAATCCATTAGCAAATTATAACTATAATTTGCCATATCTCAAATTGATATATAGACAGACATGGCAGATTACAACAAAACTATTCAGATTATCAAGCTAGTCAGAATAATGAAACAACCCTCCCTCCACCCTCCCTTTTTTTTTTTTTTTTTTAATCTAGCTAGAAGCACAAACTACAGTATCGGGTTCTGGGAACACGATACACATTGTCTATAGCTCCTTGTCTTGTTCAGATTACAGCCTAGCAAGGAATACTGATGTGAAAGTAACAAACAGTCACCGTGGTGATGAAGGCTGTGAGAGAAAGTACAGGAACTATGAGAATGTTCCAGCAGATCTCTATGGGTCAGGAAAGGCTTCCTGAGGAAGTGTTACTCCATCTGACACAGGAAAGAGGGTAAGAATGGTGCAGGTGAACGGAACAGGCAGCAGTGCTCTTAGCACAGCAGCAGACACTAAGGCCCTCATAGGTGAAGGAGGATAGGACAGCAGTTTCCAGGAATTTCAAGAAGCACAGTGGCCTGTGAACTCAGGCTGGGAGAGATATTTAGAAGCCAAATCACCTAAGGCTCTGTATGCCAGCTCCAGGGTTTGGGATTTTATTCTGTACTATGGGAAACCTGATCCAGGAACAGAGCCTACGGTCAGAGTGGAGTAGAGTTCTGGTTAGAGTGCAGCATCCGATGGAGAAACCCACCTGGACCTAGCCCCAGTAACAACATATGCTTCCCGAGGGGATGGCCGTGTACATAAACTTAAAGCACTGTAACACTAAACTCAGTAACGCCTAGGAGGCCGGCAGTTTCAGTTTATAGTTGTGATAGTTGGAAATATTTAGGCCAAATGAGTTCAGCCAAATTTATTTACACCTTACCTTTACTCAGAACATCCCTTTTCCAGCTTTAAAAGGATAATTTGACCAAAGAAAATGGAAAAGCAGTTTATAAATACATCTTAAATTTAAAAAATAGTTGAAATAAGCAACCTAAGTTGACCACTTGTATATGTGCCATGGGCAGTAAAAGTGAGAAAACAGTCCCCCAAGAAAGACAAATGAATAAAGGGAACAAATGATCCATAAAGTAGACAGATGCATTGCTGCGGTTGCTTCTCTTCCCTCCCCGCTCCCCGCTGGAACTTGAAGCCAGGGCTTTGCACACGCTAGGCAAGCACTCTCCTGCAGAGCCTCATCCTCAGGATCATTGTCTGTGTTCTCTAAAGGAATAAAGACAAATAAGCTTTGATAGTTTGACATTTTCTTATTCTGGTTTTTTTTTTTTTTTCCTTTTTTCATTTGCCTGATGTTTTTGCAAACACAGGAACTTTGTATATTGATTTTGCTCTCAAACTAGCTCAGAGTCCTTAGACTACTTGTCAGCATGGGGGATGTGTAAGATTGATTGAGACTTGTGTTCAGACTGATTTGTTGACACAACAGAATTAGCAGCACTTCCTCAAGGGGAAGTATGGAACTGGTTTTTTACTTCTCTAAAAATAAATGTAATTCTGTTCCTCAGAGGAGAATTTTGAGTTGTGGATTTCAGCCACACCATCTTAGCCAAAAGACTGAGCGTCAGTTCATTCATTCTCTCAGATCTCTTCTTAAACTGTAGGTTACAGAAATGAAAATGGGCTTTGGGTACGTCACTCAGGTTTTCCAGTTACAAAAATTTTAAAGTATCAGTTACTATAGGTTGTAATATGTATCACTATTTACAATATTAGTCTTCCTGGTTTTAATGAAATTTAATAGCGTAAAAGTTTGATAAAAACAGGTGTGGTACATTCCTGTAATCCCAGAACTTGGGGGCTGAAGCAGGAGGATTTCAGGTTCAAGGACAGCCTGAGCTACATAAGGAGACCTTTCCTAAATAAATACATAATAGCTTCTGCATCGGATGCTACATTCTAACCAGAACTCTACTCCACTCTGACTATAGGCTCTGTTCCTGGATCAGGTTCCCCATAGTACGGTCTTGGAAATGAATGGTGTAATGCTTTCTGACTATAGGATATTAAATCAGTATGCAGGAGAGTACAGTGGTACAGTAACTCAGTGTTTTTTTTCCTTCCTTCCTGATATCCGTTTATCAGACTTGGCACTATTGACCTTTTGGCTACTGCAATGTAGAATGTTTAGTCAAATTTCTGCCCTGACCGGTAACCCATCTCCCATCTCCTGCCTTTACCTTCCAGATGTGACAACACGAAAGTACATCCATGCTGCAAATAGCTTCTTGTAGGCAAAATTTAGTTGAGTACCGATTCTTTACATATAGGTCATATACATGTATATCATGAATTAAAATGAGCAATCTACAATTTTAGTGTGTGTGTGTTGTTGCCAAGACTGTCATGCTGTTCCTGTCTCAGCCTTCCAAGCGGCTAGAACTGTAAGTTTGGCACTGTACCCAACCTTCTCTCTCATCTTTGTAGTAAACACTTTCTTACAGTTTTCTCTGTCAGTTCCTTAACCTGTTCCACTGACTACTTCTGTGCTGTTATAAGCCAAACTGGTTTATTTTTTAGAAGAGGCTCTGAGGGTGCATCAGTTTAAATTTCCTCTTTTCTGTGTAACCATTTAACAGTTGCTTATCTGCATTTTGTATTTTTTTTTAAATATTTACTTATTTATTATTTATACAGTATTCTGTCTGCATCTACACCTGCAGGCCAGAAGAGGGCACCAGACCTCATTATAGATGGTTGTGAGCCACTATGTGGTTGCTGGGAATTGAACTCCAGAGCAGCCAATGTTCTTAGCCTCTGAGCCATCTCTCCAGCCCTCATCTGCACTTTTTATGTGGGGTTTGAGGTAAGATCTATTTTAGCATAACCAAGGTTGAACACTGTCTCTCTTATTCATGTTAATTTGGAGAGTTTTTGAAGAACAAGGGAAGAGAGGTTTTTTTTTTTTTTTTTTTAAGTTTTTAAAAACTTAAAAGTTTCCATTACTTTTACTATAAAGCATTGATTTTCAAGGTGCTATAATTCTGTGTGCCTTATTCCATACTCACATGCTCACATGTAAGAAGCGTCGAGTCATACCCTCCTGACAATAATAGAAAGATAATAGCATTTCAAAATCAAACTTTCAGTTGCTTTTAAAGGCCCTTTTTTCCTGGGTTTGGGTCTTTGGAAAAGCTTTATTTATTTTTACATATGATGTGCATGTTTGTACATGTTTGTGTGCACCATGGCATGTGTGTGGAGGTCAGAGGACAACTTTTGAAAGTTGTCACCTACCATTTTGTTGAAACAGGGTCTCTTGTTTCTACTGCTGTGCCATGTATGCCAGCCAGCCCGCTCGCCTCAGGTGTCTACTGCTGTGCCATGTGCTCCAAGCTGGCTGGCCTGCTCGCCTCAGGTGGCTCCACCTCCCATCTCACTGTGAGAGCTGGGATTACAGATGCAAGCCACCAACCCCAGCCTTTTATGCGTTCCAGGGCTCGAGGTTGGATTGTCAGGCGTTTATGGCAAATGATTTTACCTGCTGAGCTGTATCTCCAGCTTCTTATTTTAGGAAATAATTTGGATATAATAAGGGTCTAGATAACATTAATGTTCTACTTCATTAACACCTGGACTATAGAGTTAATAACTTGAGTTTTAACTTATAGTGTGTGTGTGTGTGTGTGAGGGTTTCGTGGGGAACAGGAGAGTACAATGCTCTAATGCATACCTTGTACTCAGAATCCTCCTGCATAGCCTCTAGAGTCTAGACTGATGGGATTATAGGCATGAACTCCCATGCTAGGTTTCTTCAGTGTTTTCCAGTGTTCATTTAATTTTTTTCTTGCATTTATATCTTTTCTTGTTTGTCTTCTTAAACATTTGGTTGTGCAGACTGTGACTCTGAGTTTTGAGTCTGTTGTCACCAGAATCCCCCAGGGTCAATATACTCATTACCATATTATATGGCTTTCACAAGCCTTCTCCATAAGAGTTCCTGTTTTCCTCCAAAGAGTTAATACATGTGAACATAAGCAAATGTAGGTCTCTGAAACATGCTAAGTGAAATACTATTGACTCCCCTTAGCGAAGCCTCTTAATATGGTTCATTCTTTTAAGAACCCATGGTTCTGTTCACAGCGTCACACTGCCTTCTGTAGTTATATAGAAGCTATAACTACAGAATTACTATGTATCTGAGGGACACAGGGGCTGGAGAGTGGACTCACCTCAGCTAAGCATATGCTCCATGTGGAGCTTCTCCTCTCACAGAGGATAGTATTTCATTTTACACACCTGTGATTGCTAGATTTTCTCCAGTAGTTGTGAGACTTTTACAAGAGAAACACTGGAGGGTAAAATACTTAAACGAAACAATGTTTAAATTAATACAGGAACAATCCTATACCCATTCTCATATGTCTCTCCATGCCTGTGTTTTATATTACTACTTTCAGAAACAAAGAGATTGCAAAATGATCAATAAGCACTAGAAAACATATTAAAGAGTGTTTATGTAAGCCAGAATTTTTCAGAACATTTGTTGAACAAGTGCAGAAGTTATTGAGATAAAGATGTTTTAAAACTGAACAGTGTTCTCTACATAGTGTGCCAATGTACCTATTTTCATTGATTTTTTTTAAATGAAAGTGCAGTCATTCCATAAACTAAAGTAATTTATAAGTCACCTAAAATAATCTCTATATATTCAGTAGTATAGTTTCAAACATACTTCACTGATTTGGCATGAAGAGCCCAAGGCAATGACTGTATAACCTACATAATCCTATGACATTTTTTATGTTCATGCAACAGTGTGTTACAACTGAATGTAAAGTCCACGAAAATCTATATTGGGCCTTAGAAAATATGAGAAGAGTAAAGACTTGAGCCCACCTGCTTTCCCCTCTCCCTTCATTGCTGGATATGGAGCCTAGGGCCTCACACACTTTAGACAAAAGCTCTAATCCTAAAATAGAACCCCAGCCTCCTTCCTTCCTCCCTTACTTTTTCTTGTGTTACAGCAGATCTTGCAAACTTACCGAGGCTGGCCTTGAACTTGAACTCTTCCTGCCTTAGCCACTTGAATAGCAAAGAGGGATTACTGTTGGCTTGCACCACAGGGGCCTTTGCCAACTCACTCAATATATAATGCTTTCCTGTTTCATGTTCATTGTCTTTTTATTCAGTCAGTGTATGAGGTAAGGTTGGCAGAAATCATTTTCCTCTTTTACAGGAGAGAAACCTCAAAAAAGAAGCTTTTGGGGAGAACTGTGGTTATTCACAGTCCACAAGCCGTGTGCCTTTGCAGCTCTGCTTCTCTCCTCAGAATAGATGATAGCTGGAGTGGTGGCATTTTTCAAAGCTGATAACCGAAGCGTTTGCATGTTTATCTAAGCAATAGCTAAGCATGGTTAGCCTAACTAAATTGCCATAATGCCTGTGACTCTATTAAAGTTTTAAATCATATCCTTTCCAGGATAGGCATATTATAATTTCCTTCATGTCTTAAAGAATTAACTGTTTTTCTTTTAATAGAAAAATAGTAATTTCTTCTTTTGCCCTGTGTTCTTATCTTGAGAAACTGTTTGGATAATGAAAACCTTAAAATCTCACTCCCATTCTGACTGAGATGCTTTTGTGTCATTATTGTCAAAGGATTTATTTGGGAGTCTATAAATGCCACCCAGTCAAATACTCTGAGGAGCAGCCACAGCTAAGTTGCTTTAAGTAGAGGTGAGACTATGGAGAAAAGAGGAGGTGCCTAGCTTTTCCCCTGTCTCTTTCCTGAGCCTTGAACCTGGAACCTTTGTGTGCTGGACAGGCACCTACCCCTGAGCCTCAGCCCAGCTGTTGCTCCAATTTCAAATGTTCAGGTGTTTTTTTCAACAGCTACAATTTATGACACAAAGTTTAATAGATTTCTCTAAAAAAAGTATCTTATCCAGAAGCAGTCCTGAAGCATGTATGAAGTGAGTTATATTGCTATTACTATGTCCGAGTTTTTGTTTCCTGGTAGATTATTACGGTTAAGTCCTAATGTAACAGAAAGTAATAATTGAAGACTGTTTCTAGTGTGCTTGTTTAATATTATTATTATTTAAAGGGGAGCCTGGTTCTTTAACTCTTGGCAGAAACTTTTTTCCCTCATTTAAAAAAATGTTCTATATTTGGTTAACTTTGGTGTTTCAGAAATGTTGAAAATATGCCAAATGAAATAAAACCAGTCACACTCCTTTTATTTAGCCAAATTACTCCACATTACAAGGTCTTAGGCTCAGCTGAGAACTAGAACTGTTGGAATTTATATTGTGATACAATGATAAAAGTATTTACACTGCAGTGTAACTGAGTAGTAAATGTCTCTCCTGCACTGTCTTTGTCTCCGGCTTGGGTTTGCTCTAAATGCTAGGGCTTAAAGCTCTACCTTGGCTAGAGTTAAAACCATTCTTCCTGAGAAATATGTTCATCCTCCTAAAGGATGCTTTCTTAGTGTTAATTAGTGGCTTTAGATGATTGTTTGTTTTTTTTTTTAATTTGGAGGTATGAACTTCAAATATTTAAAAATTGACCCTGAATTTTTTCATGCAGGTAAATATTGCATGTTGGACATATTTCCCCATACCTCCCACCCTGCCTTTGCTCCCTCCTCCCTCTCCCTGCTTGTCTCCTTTGTTCCCCTCGACAGCCTCACTCTTTACATATTCACTTATGACTTTAAATAACTGTATAAAAATCTAGAAATCACAAGTGAGAGAAAACATACAATACCTGTCTTTCTGAGATGGGCTTAATTTGGTTAATATCCATTTCCTGCAAATAACCTAGCTCCATTCTTCTTTATAACTGAAAACATTGGCTTGTGTATAGGTACCACATTTTCTTTCTGTGGACACTGACATGATTCCATAACTTCGCCGTTGCGGGCTGTGCGGTAGTTGGCACTGATAGGTAAGTGTCTCTGCTGTACTGACCCAGAGAAAATGCCCAGGAATATATTATATTGCTGGGTTGTAGGCTAGAGGTGTGGTTAGTTTCTTGAGAAATTTCTACACTGATTTTGATAGTTACTGAGCTAGTTAGCATTTTAACCATCTGCTTGCCGGAATTTTTTGTTATTTGCATTCTTGATGACTGGTATTTTGACTCAGGTAAAATAGACTCAGTGTAGTTTTGATTTGCATTTATCTGATGGCTAGAAAGATGTTTTTTGTTTTTGTTTTTTTTTTTTTAATATGTTCACTGGCCACTTACATTTCATCTTTAGAACTGCTTGTTCATTTCCTTAGTCCACTACTTGGCTGGGTTTTTAGTTTGTTCTTTAATTTTTAGTTTTTTATGTATTCAACATATTAATCTTTTGTTGGATAGATAGCTAGTAAAGATTTTGCTCCTACTATTTAGACTTTTTTTTTATTTGATTGTTTGCTGTACAGAGGATTTTAATTTTATAAGGTCTTAGTTGTTGGTTTTTGAGCTATTTTGTTTTGTCCTGTTTTGTTTTGTTTTGAGATGGAGTCTCATGTAGTCCAGGCTCATCTCACCATGTAGCCCAGGCTGGTCTTAAAGTCTGCCTTGGCATCTGGAGTACTAAGATTACAAGTGTACACCACCACACCTTGATTGGACACTTGAACAATACTCTTCAAGCTTTCATACAAGGAAAAAAAAATTGCTTGAACTGATTGTTTTTAAGAGGGCATATATTTCTGAAACCATAATATACAACATATTTATGAATTTGAGTAAAATCTGTCTTTGATGTGGGATAGTGGTAAAGTGATTAGATGCATTTATAGTTCTAATTCATTTTTGTCAAACCATTTATTTCTTCAGAAACTACTTACAAAACTAATAAAAGGGAACTAAAGAGATGAGTCCATTTCAGAGCACTTCCTGCTCTTCCAGAGGACCAGAGTTCAGTTCCTAGCACCCACATTGGGTAGCTGCCAACTACCTGTAATTCTGATGCCCTCTTCATGACCACCTATAGCTCCAGTGCCCTCTTCTGGCCTCTGCAGACACACACACACACTCACAAATGAAAATTTAGAAATAACTCTAAAATCTCGTAAAAGATTACTGTTACATAGAGGCTATTTACTTAAGACTAACCTTTGCCTCCACATGCTGGGATTAAAGGTGTGACCACCATGCCTAGATTTAAATGCATTTTTATCCTGAATCTTTTCTGCTTCTAATAAAATTGAGACATGGACAATTAAAGAACTTATTGTTTGATCTCAAGTATATCATGATGTAAATCAAAATACAAAATCATGAAAAAGGAAAAAAAAAAAAAAGCCCTGCAGAGACACATACCTTTAATCCCAGCACTAAGGAGGCAGAGGTAGGTGGATCTCCGAGTTTGAAGTCAGCCTGGTCTACAGAGTCAGTTCCTGGACAACAGGGCTACACAGAAAAACCCTGTCTCAAGAAACAAAAATAAAGAAAGAAAATATAAAACCGTATAATTTATGCTTGAATGCTGTCTGTTGGCACTTTTTACACGGTTCTATAGCTACCACCCCAGCCTCGATTGTCATTACCTTCACATTCCAACAAATCCACAGTGGGTTTCCTTGCTATTCTCTAGCTTATATTAGTTACATTTTGAGAACATGCACACATATTTTAGATATATATATTTTTTTAATTCCTGTAGAAACTACAAAAATAAGGATGACTTTCATTTTGAGTGAACTTTGAAATCTGGGAACAATAAGAAATAATGTTTTAATAAATCCGCGCAGTGTCTTATTTCTGGTGTATTGCACACTTTCTCAACTGTAATAAACAGGTTATTTAAATGCCTTCTCACTTCTGTTTGCACCCTTCTCCAGAATTACCCAGACGCTAATTTATTTCGGATGGGGAGTGAGTGGTTTACACTTCTTCCAGATAGCATGGATGATTGTAGTTTTCTATTTAGGGGAAGGCTTGTAAAATGTATTCGAAAAGTTATGGTAGTTTCCAAAACACACTTGCACTCAGTTTATGGTATTTACTTGCTGTCAAAACTTAGGAGGAAATTCCGAGTTAACATCCATAATGTGAAACGTCTGTCTTGTTAGGCATTAAAGAAGCATTGGTCAACAGGTATAATGTTAGCTGATGTGGATATGGGCATGACCTCCCAAATAGATGAAACACTAATCTCTTTGACAGTTACTAGATGGCAGAGCTTGCCTGGGGCCCTCTGCTGCTTCATATTGAAACTGTTTGTTTGGAAAGCATGCCTGGGGAATCAGAATGTTTATAAGGATGAGCAGGTAAAAGTAAAAGGTTGTCTTTTGACATTTCAGCTAATCCCTTCCAGCCTTTGCTTTACTTAGCATTTAGGCTATTTGCTGGCAGGAGAAACTGGCTTTTTCACATATGCTGTGTGTCATTTTAAATTGGGCATTGGTTTTCATGGCTGATGATCATTATACATACAATGAAATTCTAGAACCATTTTTCATTTAATTTCGTGTACTTTACTCCTGTTTTTAAATAGGAAAAGTAAGGCATAACAGTCTTATCTAACTACATTAGGTAGGCTCATTCAGAGGAGCTCTTTAAGTGTTCAGCTCTGTGGCTTTCACTCTTTCAGAGAACTAGCTCTGAATTCAGATTTGATCTAAATCCTGGTACAACTTTTGTCTTTTCATTCCTCGTTTTCTTATCTGTAACATGAAGTAATATCTTCCTTGTAAAATCATTAGGTGAATATATGCTAGTACTGTTAATCACTCAGTCATCGCACTGTGCATAGACCTATATAGAAACTCAGTGGATTCTAATACTCTACACTAAAAACTTTGACTCCCTGGTTTTCCAATTTTGAGTGTTTAGCTAATTCTTAATGACAATTTTTATTTCAATTTTTTTCCTTGTAATTTTGTTGGTTTGAGACAAGGTATTGGTATGTTGTCTGGCTGTCCTCAAACTCCTAAGCTCCCTAGTCCTAGTTATCCCGCAGCTGTTATCCCCAAGCTTGGATCTCAGGTATGTACCGTTATGCTTGGCTTATTCTCAACTTTTACTTTTTGTTTAGAAATTTAACCTAGGCTAAGTCAATTTTATCTTTTTCCTTAAACATACTTATCTTCTCTGATACCTACTGGACTCCTCTTTAGCTGGAAAGTTAGAGAGCATTTGGGCATTTTCCTTCACTTCTCCTTGGTGACCCAAGTCCTATAGGTTGACGCTGTTACAAATGGAACCAATTTTCTTTTCCTTTACTTCTCCAAACCAGGTGCTCTTCTTTTTATACCACACTCATGGACTATCTTCATTTATCAACTGTCTTTACTTCCATATATTGTGGTCAGCATTTGTATCTTAATATGTTTATTTGATAGCCTTTTGAACTTACAGTCTTCTCTAAGTTATTGTCAGGCAGAAAGTGTTTTTAACCTTACCTTTGCAATCCTATTGTCTAGAACAAACAGCTTACATCCAAGCAAACTGCATACGTTGAACTGAAATCAGGGTTTCGGCTTCCACAATTTTCCAGCACTGTTTAAATTTCCATACTTTCAGGGTTTTTTTTTTTTAAACATTTCCGCAGCATCCTTAAGAGCTACTGCAAACTAGCTCTCCCCACCCCCCTTCTTTGCACTCAATTAGTATAAAAATTCTGAAACTGAATATAGTCGGTTACCTGTCAGCATCTGTGGTAGATTGACTCCAGGAAACATGGAGAAAAGAACACACTCAGATGCTCAAGTTCCTTTGTAAAATAGTGTAGTGTTGCATCTAATCTATGCCTGTTCTCCAAAGTACTTTAAATCATCTCTAAATTATTCACAATACCTACAATACCTAGCATAATGTAGCTGCTATGTAGCTGTTTTACTGCATGACTTAGGGAACATGACAAAAAGTTATTCGTGTTCAGGAGAGCCCAGAGTAGTTTTGTTTTACTCTGGATATTTTCCATCAGGATTGGTTGACTCCAGTTATTTTAGAACTTATCAGTATGGAGGGACAGCTGTCCAATAGAATATTTTAAACTTGAATTGTTTTTAGAACTTTCTTTGTGGTATAGAAAAGCAGTTCGTTTTTAGGATGATACAAAGATTAAACAACAGAGTTGTTGCACATGGCAGGGTGGGGGTTAATAGTCCTGGGAATTCCCAGCAGCCTCACACGTGCCAGCTAAGCACTCCACACTGAGCTGCCCTCTGCCAGCCCATGGCATATTGTATTAAATGCAGCGATGCTGCTTTAACTCTGTGGTTTGTTTAGACTATTCGAGTCTTTTACACAAGTGTCTTTTCAGTATACGAGTATTTATTCTCGCTGATGTGCTTGCTGATGATTGCCTCTTTTGATCTCTTACTAATGCTTCTGCGTTCCACTATCAGCCACTAAACCCATTCAGCGAAATCCTTTCTGTCACTGTATTTTTCAATTGTACCATTCCCTTTTGAATACCATTCCTTTTGAATTTTCCACTTCCAGGAGATGGGTCATTGGGTGGGAGTGCTTGTTCTGCAAGCATGAGAACCTGAGTTTGAATTTCCTGGTGCATCTAAAAGGCTGGGCATGGACATGTGTACCTGGAAGCTCAGCGTTGTTGGGGTAGAAACAGGCAGATCCCAAGAGCCATGTGGCCAGCCACTCTAGCCTAAAAGGCAAGCTTCAGGTCGGTAAGAGACCTGTCACAAGGCAATAATGCATAGAGGAATAGTGGAAGACTCTTGAAGTCTTGCTGTGACCTGTGCATGTGCCTGTGAGCAAACACACATATGCACATATCTATACTCAGATGCTTACAGCACACATACACCATACATACGTGCACACACACATACATTTTAAAATAAAATTAAATTAAAAATTAACTTCTCCGTCAAGATTATCTAGAGTTTAGTCATTGAACTGTGAGCCTTTTTTCTTGATTTATTTGTTTTCCTCTGTGTGTGTGTGTGTGTGTGTGTGCGCGCGCGCGCGCGCGCGTACCTGCACACATGAAATTCAAACTTACGTCCCCATGCTTATACGTAAATATGTTTTTGATGCCTGCTTTAAGTCTTTGTCATTCTCAAAGCTGCTCCCACGCTTCCCAAACTGTAGCTGCTGTCTGTGTTCTCCTAATGAGTGTCATGGGTTTTTGTTTTTAGTTTTTAGTAATTTTTAATTGTTATACTAGACATTACGGATGATACATTATAGAGGTTTTAAAGTCCTATTCTCTTCTGTGGAATATTGATTTTTTTTTTTTTATGAGCAATTCTGTTAGCATCTGGTCATCTTGAACTTGTGTAGGCGTGGCTTGATAGTTTGTTATTGAGATCTCAGGAAAACACTCAATTTTCAAACTGTCTCCTGTGAGTCTTGTCGGAGTTTGGTGTAAGTCTTTGTTGGGATTGATTTAGAATGGGCATTACTTTGAGTTGCCTTTATTGCTAACAAGATACTTGGCCTTTTTGATGCCCCAAACGGCTGTCAGGGGGTTAGACAAGTAATTATAGCTATCACCAGTCTTTCATTTACAACATCCCTAAGCATTCTTTGGCCATTCATGTGTCTTATTTATTCTTAACCTAAATTAGGTGCTGTCTGGTAAACCATGAGCAAGTCACTCTACACCGTCAAACCTTCAACCGGGGCTGACAAGATTGCTCGGCTGGTTAAAGCTTTTCCCCGTGGCCTTTGTTTGGTAGGCTTGCTTGGTTAGGGCGGCCTTTCCCACATTGGGATTATAAATAGTTCATTGTGTTTTCTTGAGAATATTTTAGGTTTTTCAAATTGTCTTAAATGTATCTGTATAAATGATACAAGAAGCTATACTTTATTGAGCGTTTCTTTACTTTTCCAAAAGTTGTTCCTAACAACATTTAATAGTTTACTCTTTTCTCACTGATTTAAAATTCCCCCTTCCTTATGCCAAGTAAACAGTTTTCAGACCCTGTCCTGTATTCTGGTGTTTGAGTTATCAGACCCTGTACCACACTGCTTAAATAAGTGTTTGTTTACTATAACTGAGCACATCAGTCAGTAGTTACTGCGTGGATTTCTTTATAATTAACTTTGGGGTTGTTTTATCCCATCCAATAAAACCTTCCTAACAATTTAACTTAGAAATAAATTTATTGTTGGTGATGTTGTGCGATGGGGTAAAAGCTATGCACTTACTTAGTGCAAAGCTTTGAGAAACTGCAGAAATCTGTCTTTCATGCCTCTAATGACACACAAACTAGGGTCTGAATTTCTATCCTAGGAAGAGTTACTTAAATGTTTAATAACTTTTCTAGCCAGAGTATCTTCGTTTGTAGGTGAAAAGGATTCAAGTGGCAAAGTTATCAGTCACCCTGTGCAGTTTACTGTAAAAGTATGCACAAGGTGACATAGTGAGCAAGGTGCTGCTGCAGTTTGCATAGCAATAGCAGAGGTATACTGAACAACTCTGTGTGGGGGCAAAGTTTTCTTTAAATTTTTTAATGTAAAGTTTAATCTCAAGGGAATAACCTGCTTAAAAGAACCAGAGAAAGGAATGCTGGGATGAAACGCTGTTTTTAGACATTCAACACTAGGTCCAATAAATAAAAAGTAAAATGAGCCCCACAGTACCAGGTCACACCACACAGTATAGGAAAGATGAAGCAAGAGCTTAATAACTCGCTGAGGTACAGAGAAAGATTTCATGGCAGTGAGAATTGGCAAGGCAGAGTACCAGAGAGGATGTAACTGTGCAGGGGGAAAGAGCCACATATCTGCAAAGGGACCATCTTGAAGCATCACATGAATAGTGATGGGCCCAGACATGAGTGGAAACACCTGAGATCAGGGAATGAATCGTCTTTTTAGCCTTATAGAGAGTCGGGACTAGTTTGTGCTCTCATTAGCCAGGGGTGGAGGGCAGCTCGTAATCTGTGGGACATTGGACGTAGATGAGCTGCACTTTTTTTTCTGGAGATAAATTAGCCCTGGATCACAGGTTGCTCTGGAGCTGTTCTCACTGCATTGGAAAACAAGCTCAAAAGAATCAGCTGGTTCCAAGTAATCTATCTGAACCTAAGAAAAAGCACAGCACTACTGAAATTAATGTGAAAAGAGCAAAAATCCATTGATGTATTAGTCACTGTGGGCTGCACTGGGGATAGAACAAGTAAGTGAAGGAGTGATGGAAGAAAAAGAAGTGAGCAAATGGATGGTGGAGAAATGGAAGAGAACCAGCCAGGTTATGTGCTATGAAAAGAGGCGGAACTGGAGAGGCAAAGGTGGTTGCTCCTTAGGAAATGTCCATCAGCAGAGCAGTAACAGATACAAGTGCCAGTGGGCCTCTGCCTTCTTCCTGTGAGAAAACTGACCTCTGTGTGAGTCTCTGTGCTTCCCAGAGCTGCATCCTCTCCAGAAGGAGGAGCAGGACCAGCAGAGTAGAGACCCACAACTGACTCAACATGTCTGCTGGGACCTGGCCGATAGAGAGGCGTGGGTGAGCCACCCTAAGGCATAAGTGAAGAGCTGGCCCCGCCCTCACTGGTGGGGTGCTGGGTAACGGCCACACCCCTCACCTGGGAAGTGTAGGAGAGCTGGCGGCCAGACCAACTTAGCTGCCGCCCAGTCCCACATCCAGGACCTTGAGTTAGCCCACCCCAACCTTTCCAACTATGAACAGCCAGTCCTGCAGAATGAAAGCTTCAGGATATCCCTGACGCCGGGCAACAATATAATGCCTGAGAGGAGTCCCTGTAAAGATCCAGTATAGAAAGTGTGGCAGAGGCCAAGGCCTTAAACCAGTAAGACCAATGACTTACTGCAGTGAACATTTGCAAGTGAAGCTGTTTGGACACAGGGGTATACTGTGTGACACACTGCAGCTTCCAAAGCAAGATGAATTCTTTTGTTTTACTTAGGGGGTGAGGTTGCAAGGGTAGAGGTAAGATATGGAGGGATGGGAAAATGAGTGGGATTGGGGTGCATGATGTGAAATTAAACAGCAACAAACCAAGTAATCAAATTAAAAAATGGGATACAGAGCTAAACAGAGGCTTCTCAATAGAGGAATATCGAATGACACTTAAAGAAATGCTCAACATCCTTAGTCATCAGGGACATGCAAATCAAAATGACCCTGAGATTTCACCTTACACCCATTGGAATGGCTAAGATCAAAAACTCAAATGATAATACATGCTGGAGAGGATGTGGAGAAAGGGGAACCCTCCTCCATTGCTGGTGGGAATGTAACCTTGTACAACCATTTTGGAAACCAATCTGGTACTTCCTCAGAAAATTAGGAATAGTACTACTTCAAGATCCAGCTGTACCACTCCTAGCCATATATCCAAAATATGCTCAAGTACACAACAAGGACATTTGCTCAACCATGTTTGTAGCAGCTTTATTCATAATATCCAGAAGCTGGAGACAACCCAGATGTCCCTCAACTGAGGAATGGATACAGAAACTGGTACATTTACACAATGGTATACTACACAGCAATTAAAAACAAGGAAATCATGAAATTTGCAGGCAAATGGTGGGAACTAGAAAAGATCATCCTGAGTGAGGTATCCTAGAAGCAGAAAGACACACATGGTATATACTCACTTATAAGTGGATATTAGACATATAATATAGGATAATTGTACTAAAATCTGTACACCTAAAGAAGCTAAGCATGAAGGAGGACCCTGGGTAAGATGTTCAATCTTCATTCTGAAAGGCAAATGGGACAGGCATCAGAAGAGGGAGAAAAAGAAAAAAGAATCAATTTTTTAAAAGTTAGGGGGAAAAAAAAAAAAAAGCAAGGACCATGAGATGGGGGGGGGGGGGGAGAAAACAAAAAAACGCATAAGTGACATTGGGGTGGGTGTGTGTGTGTGTCATTTTCTGTGAAGAGACTATGACCAATGAAACTCTTATAAAAGAAAACATTTAACCAGGGGCTTGCTTATGGTTTTAGAGGCTTAGTCCATTGTCATCATAGTAGGGAACACATGACAGCAGGCAGCCACGGTGCTGGAGAAGTAGCTGAGAGCTACATCCTGGTCCACAAGCAGAAAAATTGGGTCTGGCATGGGCTTTTGAGACCTCAAAGTGCACCCTTCCTCCCCTACTTCTCCTACCTGTGATATAATTCCTCTAACAAGGCCACACTATTTCAACAAGGCCATGCCTCCTAATCCTAAATTTTTCAAACAGTTCTGCTCCCTGGTATGGAAGCATTCAAACATATGAGCCTGTCAGGGCTATTCGAATTCAAACCACCACTGTATTTATTATCTATATAAATAAATAGAATATGTACATGCTTCATTTATGTATTTTAATCTGTATGAATTCCCAAAATAATATGCTAAGTAGTCAGTATAGACACAAACACATACCATCTAATAACATTTATTTGGAATTTCGGAAAAGGCAAAACCAAGCCAGTGTGGCTGCCACGGCCAGAAGTATAAGGCAATCACCTGAAAAGATAACAGTGTTGGGAAGGAGCTGTATTATAATAACCTGGCTGGCTTCAGACTATACATTTGCTAGGATTTATGTTACACACTGAGAATGTGTGGATTTTACTGTGTAGAAATGCTCTCACAGATAATCATATACATGAAGAATTGAGGAAATGTAAGGATGAATCAGACATGAATGAACTGAAAAAACTCAAGTAAAAAACAAAATAAAATTTAAAACATTAGTTTTTTTATGATGTTTAAAATAGCTTTACTTATCTGCTACATTTTTTTTTTTAATGTTTAAATTATTAGGTTGAACTGAAACGGCAATACAATGACCACCACTCAAAACTGAGAGGTCTTTTGCCTGGCCGTCAATGGTATGAAATTCAAGCATACAGAGCCTTAAATCAGGCTCTAGGCAGGTGAGTGAAGTAAAATGGAGTACAGTGTTACTGTCTGTGAATTTTGTCTGTGCCCAAGAAGAGGAAGTAACATTTGCTACTTTTAAAAATCAGCATGAAATTTTATTTGTCTTGAACTCTAGGAAAGTATGCTTTTTGCAGATGTCAGAAGTGGGAGCTGAGAACTGTGGCCAGTGCTTTACCAACTGAGCCATCGTTATTCTTTCCAGCCTGTGGAATAACTTTAAATTAACATCTCAAAAAAATTATTGTAGGACATAAAGTTTCAGATTATAAACACAAAGCAGATTTTGTGCAAACTGGTTTAAAGATTATTATTCTGTATATGTGACATAATTATCCATTTTCCAGTGAAGCTTTAAGATGTTCAGGTAATTCAAATAACAGAAGCGGGGTAAGGATAAAGTCATGACAGGAGGAAAATTTGACATATTTAGAGCTCAGGAGATCTGTAACTAACAGGTATCTGACCCAAACAGATCTGGAAAAGATTTTTCTCAGGTGTCAAACGCACTCACATTGCCCAAAAGTGACAAGATTGCGTCTATGCTCATTTACATGAAGCCAGTGACATAGGACATTGGGTAGATTCATTCCTGGAACACATCACTCACGTTCCTCATAGTTTCAGATTTTGTGTATTCTCTTCAAACCCATGACGTTGTAAAGCTGCTGTCTTGTTGCCCTTCCTGTCTGGACAGCCCATGTTCCTTGGTACCTACTTGTACTGCATGTTTCCTCTTCCTGATGACTGCCTATTTTTGTTTGGATTGCAATATTCAGTAATAGTTCCTAGGAAAGCTTGAACATATACTTTAAAATTCTTGACTTTTATTTGTTATACTTATTTTTGTGAAAATAAGTGTTCTTACCTCCATTGATTTTTTTTTTTACTTTAATATAAAAAGCACCTTGAACTTTAAGAAAACTTGTGAAGTATGAGTTCCACTTGCATTCTTTATGATTTATAAACTCTTTGTTACATATTACCCCATTTGGTTCTTCAGTTAGTAACACCTAAGAATGCAAGTGAGAACATCATCATTTAATTTTCTTGTTTTATTTTCAAACTTTAATCTGAAACTAAATTAGGTCACATAGTTATTAAATGACTCTTCACCTGCACTTTTAACACTGCAGACTTGCTTTTTCATCCATATTTCCTACCTCGATCCACTAACATTTTCACGATTAAACATAACTATATTGCTATTAACTCTGTCATATTCTGGAGTGACTTTCTTCCATCTTGCCACAGAAGCCTCTGTGACATTCATACGGCAGAGTAACAGTTACAACCTGAAGTCCTGTCCTACGTGAGTGCCTTCTGTTTCTTCATCTGGGGTTATTTATACCCTAGCACACACATGAGACTGCGCACATATCTCTACTGTAGCGTGTATGTCACCATCAGGTAATAGCTTGTTTATGTATATGTAACCTTTCCCCTCATACACACACACACACACACACACACACACACACACACACACACACACTTACATTCTCACCTCCTACATCTCAGCTTGACATGGATGCTTCAGACTCGCTTGGCGAATGGTGGGAAACATAAGGTCTGCTGCTTCACTACTGTTCTTCATTGCTGGCCAGCTTCTGGACCTTCAAAATGTTTGGGTTTTTGTTTTGTTTTGTTTTGTTTTTCAAAGTACCACAGAAGTCATGCACTTGAAATATACAATAGTATGGCTTTGGTATTTTTATTACTTGTATTGTCATTTTATTGATTGTTTTTTTAGGGACACCATCAGCAAATGGCAATTTGTCACAAAGAACATACACTTCTAATAACAAAAAGTTTTTAATGAAGAAATAACAATCGGGTGAATTTTACCTCATTTGATAAAAGCTCGTGTGTGCTCATTGGTACAAAGGTGTCTATAATTTGAAGCACTCTTAGGGGAGACACATGTAGAAGAAGTGAAGTAAACAGAAACCGATCAACTGTTTTAATGCTGCACATTCGAGAGGGGCGTGGGGCACATGTCCATGTGGAGGCCCAAGGGTGACGCTGGGCGTCGCCCTCTGTCGCTCTCCACTGTGTCTTTTCAGTGGGGTCTCTCCTTGTCTGTGGAGCTTACAGCTAGCCAGACAGAACAGCCAGAGAACCCCAGGATGTCCCTGGCTCCACCCCTCACGCTGGGGTTCCAGGAGGTACTACCATCCTGGCTTTTATGTAGGTGCTGGGGATCCGGGCTTCAGGACGTGCCCCATAAGCATTTCACCAACTGAGTTATCTCCCCAACCTCTCATTGTCGCTTTTTAAACGTTATATGGACCTTATAATGAATGATCTGGAGTAATGAAGTCTGTAAAATATAATAATAGTCTTCTGAAATATACCAGATGGTTTACAACCCAGTCACAAGTTAAGAGTCTTCTCACTAGTCCACTTTACTTAAAGTATAATATTATTTCTCAAGTGAGCATGATTCATTTGAGCAAGGCAGTATGAAAACATGGAAAAAGAAAAGATGAAACCTTTTTTCTCCTAATGTTTTATTAATTTAAATACCTCTACCAAAAGCCACTTTAGACATAAAGTGAACCCAAAATAGATTTCCTTGGCTTCCTATTGATTTTCAACACCCTTCTACAGTATTGACAGTATTTAACTTCTTCCTGTTCTGCCTTACATTATATGATCTGTTGTCCTAGAAACTTTAGCTTACTTTAAAATAATGTCAAAGAAGGATGTCATATGAAATTTTAAAATGTTAAACTGTAAAAGTTAAACATTTATTTATCTTCATTCTCTCAAAATCCCATCTCAGTGAAGGAGTAAAAACGTCAAACTTCAGAGTGAGAAAGAGGGAGAAGAGAGACGGTGGCAGACAGAGATCGTTACATTTCTCATTCTGAAAATCAGTTGAGCGACTAAATGACTTAAACAGACCGAACTGGTTACAATAATAAATAGATGATACACCATTTTCTTAATTATCCCTTGGGAAATCTGGCTTTATTTTCAATGTTTTATACACATTTTATTGTCCCCTTTTTCGTAGGTGTATTCGACACAAAAATGATTGGGGAGCTCTTATCCTAGTGGATGATCGCTTCAATAACAATCCAAACCGTTATACATCAGGTAAGACTCTCTAAGGTAAAAATTACTAATGGGCTTTGTTTTCCCTTACTGGTTTTTAAGAAAAACTACGTGAGATCTGCTTCTTTGTGCAATACTACCTATAAACAACTGTACATTAGATCTATGGAACTTATAGTCTTAATACCTGAGACTCTACACTTCTTGGCCATCAGTGCCCCATTTTGTCCTCCCCGTACAGTAACAACTGCCGTTTCTCCTTTGAGTTCGGCAACTTCAACAGCTCGTGTAAAGTTGAATCATGAAGTATTTGTCTTCTGTGACTGCCATGTTTCACTTAGTATACTATCCTCAAGGTTTCTCCATCTTGAATTATCCAAAAAACTTTCTTATTGTCTATGGCTGGGTAATGCAGTGTTTGCAGGGTGCATTTCTCTATCCATCTCTCTCTTTTTTCCTCATTTTTTTTCTCTTTACATCCCTCCTCCCCTCCAAGTCCCATTCTTCTCTCATCCCTTCCCTAGCCTTCTCCCCTTTTCCTCAGAAAAGTAGAGCTCCCTTTCCCATCCACCCCAGCTCATCAAGTTGCATCAGGACTGAGCATGTCCTCTTCTCCTATGGCCTGGTAAGGCAGTTCCACCAGGGGAAAGTGATCAAAAAGCCGGCAAGTAAGTTTGATGAAGTCCACATTTCCCTTACTAGAGGACCCACATGAGGCCTAAGCTGCTCATCTACTACACCTTTGTAGGGGGTCTAGGTCCAGTCCGTGCATGGTCCTTGGTTGATGCTTCATTTTCAGCAAGCCCCTCTGGGCCCTGTTTGGTTGGCTTTGTTGGTCTTCTTGTGGAGCAACTGTTACCTCCAGATCCTTTTCTCTTTCCTCCCACTTTCCCTATTCATTGCCCAGTGCTTGGCTGTTAGTCTCGGCATCTGTTTTGAGGTGCTGCTGGGTAGGACAACTCTGTCAGGCTCCTGACTGCAAGTTTAGCAGAGTATTGTTCACAGTATTGGGTTGGCACTCTCTGATAGGATGGGCCTTTGGTTGACTCAGGCATTGGTTGGGCATTCCCTCAATTTCTGCTCTATCTGCTCCATCTTTATCCCTGCACATCTTGAAGGCAGGGTAACTTTTGGGTTGAAGTTTCTGTGGGTGGGTTGGTGTTCCCCTCCCTCTGCTAGGAGACTAGTGTAGTTAGTGGGTGTCCTCTTCAGTCTCTATGACCTCTGCTCCTAGGAGTCTCTGCTTGAGTCCCCTTCATATCCTCTCAGGAGCCTACCCTGACTTAGGTCTCCATCTTGTTTCAGAGATACCCCAACCCTCAGTTTCTCTTTTCTCTACAGACCTTCTGTCCTCTCACCCTCATTCTTCCCAGGTCCGATATCTACCCTCATATCTCTTTTTGCCCCCTCTCCTACCTCGTTCCCTCTCTTCAGCCACTACCTCTGTCTAGTCTATCACCCTTTCTGAGTGAGATTTATGCACCAAAGAAGATAAGAACATAGAGGATCCAAGGGAGGATGCATAATTCTCTCTTTATCTCTAAGTGGGCATTTAGGTGGGTTCCACCTGTTGGGTACTGGGGACCACATGGAACATGGTGAGTGGACACTTCTTTAGCATATTGAAGAGTGAGGTCACTGGATCATACGTAAATTCTAGATCAACAGATACCTATGAAGAGCAATAAATTGAAGATTTCCTCTTTTTTTTTCTCCTATGATTTTTTATAGTGTCGGGCTTAGGCTTAATTCAGAGTGGATTTTCAGTAAATTTTTTGTGTGCGGTTAAGAATAAAGATCTAGTGGTGGCACACGCCTGTAATCCCAGCCCTGGGAAGGCATAGACAAGCAGACCCCTGTGAGTTCAAGGCCGGCCTGGTCTACAAAGGGAGTTCTAGGACAGCCAGGGCTACACAGGGAAACCCCATCTCAGGGAAGAAAAAAAAAAAAAAAAGAATTAAAGATCTAATTTCAACTGTTTGCATATGCATGTCCTGTTTTCCCAGAATCTTTTCCCTTATTTCTTTTTGGTTTGTTGAGACAGTGCTTTGCTAGGAAGCTAAAGCTGATCTGAAACTTTCTAGATTTTCAGTTGGAACCATTTGGGGGGGGGGGTGCATCCAAAGACTGTTTTACAGCGGTCACATATCAGATATTTACCTTCAATCATAACAGCAAAATTACAGTTATGAAGTAGCAATGAAAATAATTTTATGGTTGGGAGGTCACCACTGTAGAGGGAGTTTGGCTACTTTATTGGATTCTTTTTACCTACCATCCTTCAGCACCCCAATCCCTTCCAACCCCCTAACACCAGGTAGGAGAGAAAGAAGGGTAGAGGGGGAAGAGGCTGCAGATCTCTTTAGATTATTTGCTGCCGATTAGGAGTGTTGCATTTCTTGAGACAAATCCAGTGTTCATTGTCAGGATATCTCCAGCCAGCGAACAGCAATCAGCAACCAGCAAAAGCAGCAGCAGGGAGCAGCAACAGCAGGGAGAATTCCATATGTAAACTAGCTTCAGCTCGCAAAAGCATGCCCCTGCCAGAGCATGAGACAAATAATAGTTAGCTGCTGTGCACAGTCTGAAGCAGCACCATGGCCCTCACCTGAGAGTAAAACAAAAACGCATTCACATAACTTTAAAACAAAACAAAATTCTCACTATACGCCACAACAGGAGGAACTGCCTTAAAAGGTTACAGCATTAGGAAGGTCGAGAACCACTTGTTTAGAACATCCTATGTCTTAATGAGCTTCCCCTAATAAGCTGTACAACCCCTTCTGCTTTGTTAAACATTTACTTGTGTGTGTGCGTGGGGGGGGTATACAGTGTTTGGGGGGATGCGTTCATGCGTGAGCCTGGGCACAAACATGCCGTGCATGTGCAGGGTTAGAGGACATCCTAGGCTATCTGTCCTCACCTTCTACCTTGTTTGAAGCAAGGTCTCTGTTGTTCCTCACCGTGGACAGTTTAGCTGGACCAAGGGCTTCTGGAGATTCATCTGCCTCCCGTCATCCCTGTAGGAGGGCAGAGGTTGCTCATCTGGCTTTTACGTGGGTTCTGGGAATTTAAACTCAGTTCCTTACTGTTATGGTAAGTGCTTTTACCCACTGAGGCCCCTCCCCTCTCCAAACATCTATTTTCCTTTCACCAACATTTATGTTAAAGTCACAAATTAACCCTTCTAAAAGTATGTATCTACTCATTTTTTTATACTGATTATTATTTTTATACCTTTAGATTCTCTCCGAAAATTAAAAGTGGTTTGTGATACTTGGATGTAGCTCAGTGGTCGAGTACTTGCCTGGCATACATGGGTCTTGGGTTCAGTCCTCAGCACGGGAAATGGGGGAGGAGGTGTCATTACTGTACTTGAGTACTTGGTAACCGTCTATACATTTACCTTTTCCAGCAGGCTGCGCTTTCACGTGCTACTGTGTTCCCTTACTAGTTACGAAGAAGTTCTAGTGGTCATGAGCTCCTTGGCCTTTATAATCTGGGAAAGTCTTTATCTCACCTGCATTTGGATGGACAGTTTTGCCAGATATAGCATTCCTGTTAGTAGTTTGGGACTTTTCTTTTCAGCACTTTGAATATATTATCTCATTCCCTTGTAGCTTGTGAGATTTCTCCTCCGATATCATTGACAGTCTTTGGAAGCCTACTTGCATATGATAGATTGCTTTTCTCTTGCTGTTTTTAAATTTTCTGGGGCTTCCTTAGACAATTCGATTAGAATCTTCATTTTTTTTTTTTATTGCTTTTTTTAAAAAAGAGACTTACTCTGTGTACTAAACTGGCCTAGAACTCACTGTATACCCCAGGGTGGCCCTGGACTTATAACAATTTGTCTACTTGGCTTTCCAAATACTGGTATTACAAGCATGAAGCCATTTTGCAATACTAAACTTTTTGTTTGTTTTTGCTGTTTTGAGACAAGCTCTTACTCTGCAGCCCTGGCTGGCCTAGAACTTACTATGTAGAACAGGCTAGCCTCAAATTCAGAAATCTACTTACCTCTACATCCAGAGTGCTCTAATTAAAGGTGTGTGCCTGTATTTGTTTTGTTTTGTGAGCTTCAAGCAGCTTAGACTGGCTTTAAATTTGTTCTGTAGCCAAGATCAGATTCAAATTCTTAACCCTCCTTTCCCCTTTCTATAAATGAGCTTCCTAACTGTTGCACTTCTTCTAGGACTCAAAATAACACTCTGTTCTGCTTAATGGTTGTCCCATAACTCCCTTAGGCTTGCTTCACTTTTTTTTTCCCCCGTATTTGTTCTCTGACTGTGTGTTTAGACGATCTTAGAGTTCGTTAAGGTCTGTCCTCCACCTGATCATATCCATGGTTGAGCCCGCCAGGCATTTCTACTCCAGAATTTGGTTCTTTTGTTTTTTCATTCTTTATCTCTTTGATGATTAATTCCCACATGCGCTCTTACTCCCCCTCCTTTCTCCTGCTCTCATGCTTTTCGCAGTTCGCTTGTTCTAGGATGGCACTATGTCCCATGTGTCTTTGTAAAGTTGCTTTGGCCTCTATACATGTGATAAGACAGTTGCCTCTCAGTGTTCTTACTAAACCAGCATCACACAGAAGCCCTTTGCTCATCAGCCTTGCTAGGCAGCCCCTCAGATCTTTTGTTCAGATCTACTGTCTCTGGACTTCTGGATACCTGATGAGATGGCTAGTTTCTCTCTTTGCCCTTTTCCTCTCCCTGGATATCAAAGATCTCTTGTACACGTGTGTCTGTCTCTTGTATTGTGAGGCCTCTAAAGCAGCAGCATGTTCCCCATCCAGCTCTTGTTCCCAGTGGCCTCTGTGCCACATAACGTCTGTACTCCCTAATGACTAAGGTAATCTAGTCCTAGGCAGTTCAGTGGAAAGCCAGCATCCATCACACACTAGTCTCTTTCCTCAAGTGCAGCTGGGCTGTACCAGCCTCTGTCTCCTGTACTATCATTCTGGAGCAGTAGCCTTGTGCAGCTCTTTTGTGCTCGGTAGTCTCCAGGCATGAGTCTGCCTGTTCATATCAGCACTTCAAGACAGACAGGACAGAAGCAAATGCTTCCGAATTGTGGGCCTACTATCTGGTCTTCTCTCCAGGGATATCACTCCCAGTCTCCACGATAGGGACTATGGTGAGAAGGTTCCACACATTTCCCTGCTTGCTTTGATGCAACTGGTTTTGTGCTAGCCTGGGTTCCAGAACATTTTAACTCGTGTCTGGATTTCTCATAAAGGGATTTGGTCCATGAATTATTGAATCCCTGTTTCTATAGGCGGAACATGAGATCTGGGGTTTCCTATTCTGTCATCATAAATCTTTTGTATTTTATAGCTTCTCTTTTTATTACTTATTTGTGTATGTATGTCTGTGTGTGTGCCTGTGTGTATGTGTATGCACAGCACACACACACATGGGAATACAAATGCATGTGTGTACGTGTGCGTGGATGTCAACCTTGGGTGTGGTTCATCAGAAGCTGTCAGCTTGTTTTTTGAAAGAGGGTTTCACTGGCGTGGGGCTCGCCATTAGGCTGGACTGGCCGGGCAGCAAGTCCCAGGGTTCTTCATGTTTCCACTTCCTCTGCACCGGGATTACATGTGCCGTCACTCCCAGCTTTTTATGTGAGTTCTAAGGGCTACATTCAGGTCTCCATATTTGTCAAGAAGCACTGTATTAACTAAGCCATATCTCCAGAGCTGTATAGCTTCATTTTTAAAGAGGAATAATTAAAATGAGAATTTGAATCATGTGATCAAACATGAGGAATTCCCAGTAACCAGAATCAAGCTTGCTTTCAGGGAGCTGTAAAGATTTAAAGCAGAAAATGTTGCTTTTAGGTTTTTTTTCTGCACTTGTTTGTGTCTGAGCAAAGCAGCGCCTCAGACCCAGCGGCAAGTGAAAGAAACACTAAGTACTGGTGTTCAGTCAGCAGGTGGAGCTCAGGCCCTGCCACGTGTTCAGGGGCCAGCAGCCACGGCTGCCAAAAAGACCTCTGATTATTCAAAAAGGTCAAAATAAAGAAACTATAGTACTAAGATTTTTCAGTTGCAGAGAATTTCACATTTTCATTTGATATCATTTCTTTTCAAAATAAAGTTAATGTTAGTGCTTTTCCTTAAAAAAAAATAAAAACTCAAATATTTTATTTCAAAGTGCTTCCGTACTTTGGTAATATGAACATGATGCATACATTTATTTTAATAGCAATTTTTATTTAAATTTCATTTTCATAAATAGTTAACTCAGAAAAATTCTATTTTAAGAACACTAAAGAAATCTACTTGAGAGCTGGAGAGATGGCTCAGTGGTTAAGAGCACTGGTTGCTCTTTCAGAGGTTCTGAGTTCAATTCCCAGCAACTACGTGCTATCTCAGAACCTTCTATAGTGAGAGCTGATGTCCTGTTCTTTCATGCAGATGTACAGGAAGACAACACTCACATACATAAATTAATAAATATTTTTTAAAAGAAAGAGATATACTTGAGATTACAACATAGTAATTTAGTTTACATGAAGCCCTGTCCTACCTTCTTTAAGTTTGTAGTGTCATGGTGACTTTTTAAGCTCTTTGTTGTGGGGCCAGGGAGATGGCTCAGTGGATAAATGCTGTTCAAGCATGAGGACCTGAGTGCAGATTCTCAGCACACTTGTAAAAGCCAGCTTCTGCGCATTCATTTGTGATAACAATGCAGGGAAGGAGACTAGCCCATCTTGGAAACTTGCTTTGGCCAATCAGTGTAGCCAAAACTGTGAGCTGGTGGTTCAGTGAGAAGAGAATTTTTCTCAAAAAATAAGGCGTTGCATAATACAGGAAGACACCCAAAATCGGCCTCCAACCCTCATGAGCACACATGCACACAGGCTTGTGCCCAAATGAATACACCGTTTCAAAAGACAATGCCACTTTTTTGCAGCATTATCCAGGGAATATTTATTTCATGATAATCTAGGTATTCTGCTATTGTTGTTTGTTTTTCAAGAAGGTGTTTCTCTGGGTAGCCCTGGCTGTCCTGGATTCGCTTTATAGACCAGGCTGGCCTTGAACACAGAGATCCACCTGCCTCTGTCTCCCGAGGGCTGGGATTACAGGCATGCACCACTGTGCACAGCACAGTCCAGGTATTTTTTAAATCCAATTTTTTTTTATTTTGATGTAAAACAAGCCATACTATAAAACACCTTACGTTCTTAGTATGATTCGTTTTACACAGTTTCATATACCATTTTAATGTGTCCCTGATCAAGTAATATCTCTTGTCTGTTCATTATTGTATAAACAAATAACAATTTGGATAGATACGACTTTCTACGGGAATGTGTTGCTTCTTCCACATCCAAAGGAGTTTAAGGAATTAGTGGGAAAAGGACAAAATAACCTTTGAGACTAGAATCTTGAATTTGTTCTTAGAAAAGGAGCCAAATTTAGATTTGCATGGGAATGCATGGAAAGTTGTGCTTCTAACCCTGCGTGTTAGTGAGAGTCAGCTTTGGGGGGTAGTTTTTACTTTATTTATTATTACTGTAAAGGAGCATCTGATGTAGAGTAAGGGTAGCATGGTGCACGTGTAGGTGTCAGGGGACAACTTGGCAGAGTCACTTCTCTCCTTCCACGTTCACATAGGTTCCAGGGGTTGAACTCAGGCCATCAGGCTTGCATAGGACATACACCCATGGAGTCATATTGCTGGCCCAGTCTTGAGGAATTTTGATAACACTCAATTTGTCACATTGTGCAGTTACTCTGAGCTGAGAAATATAGACATTTCCCAGCGTCCAGTGCTTCGGCCTCACAGTACTGTGAAAGCAGCACCCGGGCGGCAGACAATGCACTTCAGCGTGGTTTGCCCTTCTCCTGGCTGGCGCCCGGTGTGCCCTGAGACGCTGGCACCAGCAGCTGGCTGCAGTTCCCGGTGGGTTCCCCGAGCACAGCAACAAACGGCTGGTGCTCCGCCATGCACTGTGAGGCTGCACTCTGACTGGGTGGGTTGGGCATCCTTCCTGCATTCCCAGCTTTCAGGATTGTGAAACTGATGACTCATTTTTCAAGCCATAATCCTTCAAAACTCATGTACATGAAAATATATATGCAGTATTCAAAGATTGAAAACTATTCCATATGTCGAAATGCAAATTATGTTGCTTCACTAGAAAACGTAAAGTTCATCTTAGCTTGTAAATATTTTGGTAACTAGGTAACCGGTCTCTCCCTTGGATGCTCTGTTTCTTAGGACTTTCTAAGTGGGTGCGGCAGCAAATTCAGCACCACTCGACCTTTGCCAGCGCCCTGGAGTCCCTGACTGAGTTTTCTGAAAGACACCAGAAAGTTACTCATAGACCCAAAAAAGATAACTGCATAAAAGACAATGGGCCCACTCTGGAAGCGTCCTGTTTGGAGGATAGCGCTCTTACACGTGTGGCAGAAGCAAGCGATCTATCGCCAGAAAAATCGAGAAAAGAAGAAGCAAAAGCGCATGTCCAGGAGCCTCGGGATCCCCAGGCGGCTGCTAAAAACCCACCAGCGCCACGTCACCGCGTGTCCAGAAGGGAGAAAAGTACGTTGAATTCTGCCCGTTTACAGTAGACAGAAAAATCTTTCATTATATGAAAGTGAAAGGATACTGATTTAGGTACAGATTAATTTCCTGAAATATACTGGTTTATCACATGAAGTGTTCATAAAGTAAAACAGTATGTTTAGATGAGGATAGGCCATTGTTAGGGTACCAAAGTGCATTTTATGGTTCCCATTGGCCTTGCCGCTTTCTAGCGTGATTGTGAACAAAGCCACTAAAGTTATGATAGAAAAGTGAGTAGCTTCCCTACCTGACCCTCTCAGCTTGATTGTAAAGCTCAAAGAAGATAATAAATATCATAGCATTGTAAAACGCTATGCAAACGGTAGGCATTATTTTAAAGGCTTTATAAACTGGTTATCTCGATAATCTCAAGAGACTGGGGGCTGAGGTAAGAGAACTAGGAATGCCAGGCCAGAACCGGCAAGATGGCTCAGCAGGTAAAGGTGCTCACATTTGACCCCTAGAATCCAGAAAGAATGAGCCTACTTCTGCAAGGTGTCCTATGAGCTCCACATATGCGCCATGGTGTGTGTGCCCCCGCCCCCGACACCGCGCGCACATAATAACTAAATGTAAAGCTTTAGATAGAAGGAATAGTAACATGGAAGCATTAAATTCAGAAAAGGCTAGCCTTAGCTGCAGCAAGCCTCTGTAAACTAAAGCTCCCGTTTAGAGCCGCCCCTTCTTTGAACCTGAAATGTGAGTCATTTGTTCTAAATAATAAAAAATAATGTTTTAAAATGTTAGAAATCTTTGTCTATATGAGGGATTCATGAACCCTAGCCCATCCTGTTGGCTCGTTTTATGATTGAAGTGTAATGCAACTAGGTCATATTCATTTGCTTTTACACAATACAAAAAAAAAACCAAAAAAGTTGAGTAATTATATTCTCATCCTAGAATACCATACTTGAATAGTTGAGGAAGACATGATGTAGACCACAAAACCTAAAATGTTTGCTATCTTCCCTGTAACAACAATAAAAAACCCTGCCGTATTCTGGTGACCGGATATAATTTTAATTTGTGTATCGGTGCAGCTTAACATACCTATTCAAATCTTTTGTGCTGTGCTTTTAAGTAAGCATCAGAGTATCGTCAGGGCTGCTAGGGTGATTATCAGGAAGCTCAGGATCCATTTCTGATCTTATATGCTGACCAACTTTATAATTTGAGAAATAGCACACATAGCCTTGCAGTCCTCAGTGTCCTTGTTTTTTAAAAAAGAGGGTTAGTCCTGGGCAGTTTTTCTTAGTCACTGATAAGTGGATTTTTTGAGCCAGATTTCTCCATTTTCTTCTTCCCTGTTCAGTGCTGGAGTCTCGGGCATACTAGGGCGTTGCTCCACACTGTAGGGCTGTCCCAGGCAGCGCCCCTCTCCTCCCTTCACTGGGTCATCCTCCTCCTCCTTTTTCACCCTTCCTCTTCTCAGCCAGCGTTGTGCTCTTCATTGCACTTATATGATCATTTGCAAACCGCATTATAACTCAGGCCAGGAAGTACTGGAGATCTGCCGTTCTCTCCAGGGTTGACATTCTCTCCTTTAACTTCTGAGATGAAAGTGGTGGTGGGTGCTGAGCTATGTGTTTTATACTGCTGTTAAAGTATTTCTAATAAAAAAACGCTTTAACTCGCTGTGTGACCTAGCGACACGGAGTTGACAATTAAATGTTTGCATTCTTAGGTGGTCCAGTACTAAGAGAAGAGTCTGTTCAGACAGTGAAAACAGAAAAAAATATGATTTCCAGATCCTCAAGCCCAACTTTCGGAAAACAAATAGAGCCAGTCAGCTGGCCTATCTTTAATTCTCTGAGACAGCATTTCACTAGTAAAGTAAAGGATTGCACACCTGCTCTCAAGGCATCAGAGAACCATGCCTCTGGTTTGTCCACCTCCAGAACAGAAAATAAAGCTGCTTTGCCACTGACAGGTAAATGTGTACCCTCAAATGAAGCAGCAGACACGCCATTCACAGCTTGCCCTCAGCCAGAAATCATGATTTCATCAATGAAGGCTGACGTTACTCCTGCTAAGAGCCATGGCAAACAGCTGTTGCACTCTGAGAAAGAAGACCTCCATCCGAATGGCGAATCGTCTCCAGAGAGTGAAGAAGCCGAGTGCTCCAGTTCAGAAGACGCTGTTGAAGAAGAGGACTCCGAATGTTTCACACCTGAACTTTTTGATCCTGTCGATACAGATGAAGAAAACATTGAACTAGTTGAAACTGATAGATCCAGTAATAATTCCGATTGTTTTTCAGCTGAAGACCTTTTGGAAACTGTAGCTGAATTCGGACAAAAGTGAAAGTCGAAAGTTTCACAGACACAAGGTTGAATGGAGTCACAGCAGTGGAAGAGAACAAAGCTGACAACTTGTATAAGTGAATTAGAGCTGGGACAACTCATGAATAGACATGAGGACCTGTAAGCAGTAGGGGGAGGGGCCCCGGTATTAGGTAATGCTGTCAGGCTTTTGTTAAGCCTTGTTGTGTAAATAGTAATTTGTACATTGGGCAGATGTTAGCATTTTAATTTTTCAGATATAGTTTTCATTTTAATTCATCAGATTTTAAACTTATTTTATGTTCAAAAATAACAAGCTTTATTACAGAGTTTTAATTAGTCTATACAGAGTACTTTCCTCTATTATTTAGTTTCCTGGGGCACTTCCAATTGCACACAATGACTCATAATTTATAGTTCACTTAATGTGTTTTCATGCTAATATACAAAGATTAATCTCAGTTAAATCTTGCCACACTTCAGCCATATGTTACTGTATATCTTAATTCAAATTCATAAAAGATGTTTTTAGAAATCGTAGTTTATCTCCAAAAGTTTGCCGTTTCATTAGCCTGCCTTAGATCGGGAATGGCGCTTACAGCTACTCTTCCAGCCTATGGAATATAGGCTCAGGGCCAGCCAGGGCTGTGGAATGAAGCCCTCTTTCAAAGTCAAAAGAAAAAAAAATGTTTAGAACTAGTTTATTAGACAAATTAAAGGAAAGAACATACATATTTAATTGAAACTGGGGTTTTTTTGTTGTTTGCTAAAACTAAAATATAAGAAACAAAATTATATGCAGTTCTAGAATGCCATTTGAAATAATCCAGATATCAATTCTAATTATTGTGCTTCTCTGTCATCACAGAAAATGGTGTGCTTTAACCTCTGTCCTCCTCACACATACCCACAGATCATGATACACTTGTGTGCAGAGACACATTACACATACACAGATACACACACGAAAATAATACACAGATCCTAGCAGTACCAAAGACATGATACATTCAAGAATAAAGTTTTAATTCTGTAACTATTAAGATAGAAACCCTAGTGTGTAAATTTAATAAATAAGCAGATGTTACACACATACACATTTATATACACACAAATAAAAAACAGTCCCTGAAATATGGTCTCTTAAAGAACGAGAATCTACTGTGAATTTCGAGTGTGTGTAAGTTTTAGAGGCTGGAACTATATCTGATCAAAAATTTTTATAAAAGATGGTCATCTCTGACATTTCAAAACTACATCCACTGGTTCCCCCGCCCCCCAAAGAAAATATTTGGACATTCAAGACTTTTTATGGTGATTTGAAGTGGGAGTGTGGTGTCTATCTGTGTAGCTGGAAATCAAGCCCAGGGCCTTGCATGCTAAGCAGGCATTCTAGCATTGGGCATTCTAGCATTTTATAAGCGTGCTTTATTATCAAGTCAAAACTCCCAGTAACTATATTTTTATGTTCATCTGGGCAAGTGAATTATCATATATGCATGTATTATGTATTTGCCTTCGCTTTGATAGCACTTAGATTTGACACATGAAATTTGAAAATTGACACATAAAAATTAACTGCTTACCAAGTAAGCTATCTGTGGATTTAGAAGGTGATTTCTACATTCTTTTGAAAAGGAGAAACCATGTCTTCTTTTGCAGTAGGCTGGTCCTGGAAAGAATTCCCGGTAGAATGTTCCCACTGGGCCTCAGGCTTGCTGCTTATATGGCAGCACCACGCCTTTCGTGGGATTAGTTTCATTTATAAAATATGGACTTAAATACTATAAAGGCTTGCAAATCCCTTTAAGCAATTTAAAGGAATATCTATTGATATTTTCTTTCTGTGTCCGGCTTTGTTCCAAAATGCGTACAATAAAGCATACCATTGTGTAGAAAAGGTCAGATGACTTACTTATCTACATTCTGGGAATATAAGTATGTGTGTAGTAACTTAGAAAGCTGGATATTTATTTTAACTGATACAATTTAAACATTTTTGGTATCTTTGGAGTTGTTTCCCCCCTCGCTCTATTTTTGTTGTTGTTTGGTTGGGTATTTTGTTTTTGTTTTAAGATGGGATTTCATGTATTACATTCTGGCCTTGAATTCCCAATCCTCCTGTCTCCACCTCCCATGTGCTGGGTTTACAGTGTGCTGAATCACACCGACCTTAAAATTACCTTCAGAAGAATCATTAAACTGCATGAAAAACGTCAAAGACATCATTTTACAGCCAGGTACCCAACTTAATCACAAATATCATCCATCTTAGTTTGGGTTTCATTGCTCTGAAGAGACATCATAACCATAGCAACTCTTAGAAAGGACAGCATTTAATTGGGGCTGGCTTACAGTATCAGAGGCTTAGTCCATGATCATGGCAGCACGCAGATAAACAAGGTGCTGGAGGAGCTGAGAGTTCTACATCTTGATCCACAGGCAGTAGAAGGAGACTGTGTACCACACTGACATAGCTTGAGCATAGGAGACCTCAAAGCCCTCCCCCACAGTGATGCACTTCCTCCAAGGCCACACCTCCTAATAGTGCCACTCCCCATGGGCCAAGCATTCAAACGTGCATTTATGGGAACTATACCTATTCAAACCACCACACTTTTATCTTCCCCTGCATTATTTTTTTTTCCAAAAGCTAATAGTCTCTGCATATTACTGAGGAGTTTGCAGAGATGTTCCACAAGCTCTCAGTATTTCAAAATTGTTTAACTTTTTTTAGATCAAGGAGTCTGCTCAGATCATCATTCTAGCAAGATGATCATCCAAAAAGCAAATAAACTACAGGCCCTTTGAGAGTAGGAGATATACTGTTTTCACTAGTGATGACAAAATATGTTTTTCAAGCTAAAATTGAAGCATGGGAAGTCCTGTAAAAGAGTACCTAGCACATGGCAAGTCACAGCCAGTGAGGTCAGCCAAGCCTCTGCAGTGCTCCCTGGCTTCTGTGAGGCTTTCCCGAACTATGGGCAGATCAACTGACGACAAAGAACTGTTAGTGATCAAAGGAAACATTCTTTGGCTGGTTTATTTTTCAAACTTCTGAAATATGTAGTAGAAATTATCAAGTAATTTGTCTTGAGTGTTTAATACATGCGAAGGGATGATTTAACATTGCACTCCTCCAAGGACTGAAAGTATATGCAGCACTTAGGCTTTGCGCCGTGAACTCTACTAGTTGGAGAATGGCCTTTGTTTGTGGAAGAAAGGTTCGATTTAAAGAGTAGATTCTTTTCGTGACTCGGTAGCTGAAGAACCACTTAAAGCTTTCTCAAATTGTGTAGGAAATTAATGGGGCCTCTTAACTATGTTCCTACTGTGCATTTTATTATTACATGGTCTTGAAAGTTAGGGCACTGTTTCTGTGTGTTTATTTCTCCTCTTTTGATCTTTCTATTCAATACAATAATTATTTAAAAAAGGAGCCATTCACACATTTTTCTAAAGTAGGGATTTGCCATGTTTTCTGCTTATAAGAAAACACAAAGTATTTAATCTTTCAGAAGTGCTTATGCACGTCTCCATGCAAAGTGCCTGTTGTGACATCACTTGAAGGACTGGCTATCAGAAGGACTTGTAGGCATCCAAAGCTAATGGTATTGTTTTTATATTGGACTGCCTCACAGTTCTCACTCTCTTTCATCAGTGAGCTACACAGAAATATAATTTTTATGAATTTTGGTAGTCTTGTCTCTCTGCATAGGGAAAGGCACCGGTATCTTTTGTAAAGAAGTATTTATAATGGAATGTTTCTTAATTTAAAAAAAAAAAGTAAGTCCATATCAGGCGGAAGCTAAAGCTTTCTTGTGCAGTATCCATACTATGAAACAATGAAGAAATCATAGAAAAGGGTATTTAGAACAAAAGTGACCAACACTACGATCCACTGGGCCTAAATGATTTTCATGTCTTTTCCTAAAGAGTTGTTTAGTAAAGTTTTATTTGATGGGACCATTAGTAGCCTGGCTTCCTGTGTCTCACTTTGTAGCTTTGTTATAATGTCAGTGGGATCTGAGCTATTGGATCAGCTTATTGGCACGGCCACCTTCTAGTAACTCGGTACTCTTGGACTAGATCCAAAATAACCCATGTTCCAACAAACGCCACTCTAATAAACAAGTCTCATTCCGTTAGAAAGAGTTACACGAAACTTGCTTTTTTCAGAAATAAAGGATTGAAAATCGAACAGACATACTGACTAAAGGAACATTTTTAAACAACTAATACTTTTATTCATTGAGACAAGATATCACTAAATTGTCGAACACAGAATCTTCCTCCCTCAGCCTCCCAAGCCCTGAGATCACAGGCATACACCACCATTTTCGGAGCTATGTGTGTAGCTCAGCGGTAGAGCTCATGCTGAGTATGTGTGAGACCCTAGGTTTGGTCCCTAGCAGTCATACATAGTAAAAGTTATGCATATACTACATGCATACACACACACACACACACATACATACATACATGCCATATATGGGTGCTGGAACTGGAACTCGGATCCTGTGGAAGTCAAATGTGTTTGTTTTCCCTAATGTTATATTTGCTGACTAGACGAATTGAAAGGAGCTTTTTCTTCTGCTGTTTTGTTGTTTCTGTAGTTTTAGACATCTCATGCAGCTCAGGCTGACCTTAAATTTGATATGTAGCTAAAATGGATCTTGAACTCCTGGGCTTCCTTCCTGTACCAAGCGCAGGGGTGATAGACATGTGCTGCCACACCCAAATGGAGTGGAAACGTCTAGTAATTATGCATTTCTTGGCTCTCACTTGTGCTTATTTCATTTGACAACTCCTAGACTCTTAACTTTTCTTTTTTCCAAATTCATATCCTAACATTTCATTCTCCCACTCTTTCTCCAATCGTATCACTAAACCTTTATCTCTTCAGTGGGGGCCAGGATTTTCTTTACAGTCAAGGATGTACCTTTACCAACTTCATCTACAAGAGAACTTGGGTTTCTGCAACATTGTTTGAGATAAGCAGCATTAATCTGATATAGTTGAACTCTAAAATATGAGTTGTATTTCAATTAATTAGCTATGTTTTTGTAAAAGCCTTAGATTCCCATTACAAAACTGCCGGAAAATTGATTTTCCTTGTTTACATCCAAAGAAAATGTTTATTGTATATTGAAAATATAGGATGTGTAATTCATTATTTAATTTTTTGATATACAATTAATTGTCCTACACATTGTGACCTAAAATAAGCTTTAGGCTGGGCAGTGGTGGCACACACCTTTAATCCCAGCACTTGGGAGGCAGAGACAGGTGCATGTCTGAGTTCAAAGCCAGCCTGGTCTACAGATTGAGTTCTAGGACATCCAGGGCTACACAGAGAAACCCTGTCTCAGGGGGGTCGGGACAGCTTTCTATATGACTGCCATTTACTTATCCATTCATCCATCTAACACTGAGAATCTGTTTTGCATCTAGAGTTGTGCTATACACAGGATACCAAAGATAAGTTAAAAAAAAAAAAAGGATCATCTCCACCAGGAATTTACACTGTAGTTCAGAGAGAGGTAAACATAATGAAAGCTGTGATGGGAACGAGGAAGACAACACTATTTTGTTGAGTGTGGGCATGTTATCAGTATGTGTGTAATAAGATCATTCTGGATCTGTAATCAAGTTTTTTAGCCTAGGAAACATCTTAACATTTTTTATTACTTTGCTACATGTTTATTTTATGAATGTGTGTGTCATGTGCAGAGTGCGGAGGTTCAAGGACAACTTGCAGGAATCAGCTGTAGCCTTCCACCATGTGGGTCTTGGGGATTAAACTTGGGTGGTCAGACTTGATGGCGAGTGCCTTCATCCCCTGAGCCATCGCACCAGCCCTTACTGTATTTCCCGTTAATTTTAAATTGAATATAGTACTTACTGTCTTGCAGTATCTTTGTGAACCCAGTACAAGATACAGTTTTCCCTGATTCCATGACAGACAGCCCCTCTGCATCGAGTTTACAGTGTAACTTATCCACTGGGAAAGCGGGAGAGTGGAAGATCTAAAGCCCCGTCAAGCTGCTGATAGACCACACAGAGCTTCCACAGCCTTGGTTATCTCAACAGCCTGCCGGCGTCAATGACACAGGTGATATTTTATTATAGTAACCTCAAGGTAACCAAGGTCCAGGGAGATTTAATGCTTAGACCACAGTCCTATCCATAGCAACACACCACATTGTTTTTAATGTACTTTACCTCCTATTGACTTTCTCAAGGCACTATTAGGGAAAAGTACAATTGCAGATAACCAAAAAGTGAATGAGTTGATATGCTAATTATAGAGACACAGTCTTTGTGTCTTTGTGATGGCATTCAGCCATGATTTATTGTGACAAGCATTACATGTTGTTAGTAATGAATTTAATGATATTGCATCTGCTTGTTTTACTATTGCCACTCTATAGTTATCTTCTGATTAATTAGCATACATCTACAAACACACCCTAACATTACTATGGGGTACAAAGGTACCTGCTTGTATTACTAACTACTTAGGAGCCTGAGGCAAAATAACAAAACAAAAACACTTAAACCCTGGAGTTCAAGGCCAGCCTATCTCACAAGAAACCTACATGAAAGCAGCAGTGCTTTTACAGAACTTAGTATGACTATTTCTGTGATATACCTTTTTAATTTTATTTTTAATGTAATTTTATTTACATATTTATTTATTATAATTTATTCACTTTGTATCCCTGCTGCAGCCCCCTCCCTTGTCTCCTCCCAATCCTACTCATTCTCCCTCTTCTCTCCCTGTGCCCTTTCCCTAGTCCCCTGATAGGGGAGAACGTCCTCCCCTTCTATCTGACCCTAGCTTATCTCATCAAGGCTGGCTGCATTATCTTCCTCTGTGGCCTGGCAGGGCTGTACCCCCAGGGGGAGGTGGTCAAAGAGCCAGCCACTGAGTTCATGTCATAGACAGCCCCTGTACCCCTTACTAGGGAACCCACTTGGAAACTGAGTAGCCAATGGGCTTCCTTGGACAGGGGGTCTAGGTCCTCTCCATGCATAGTCCTTAGTTGTAGTATTGGTCTTCAACAAATGGTGCTGGTCTAACTGGATGTCTACATATAGAAAAATGAATATAGACCCATATTTATCACCCTGCACAAAGTTAAAGTCCAAGTGGGTCAAAGACCTCAACATAAAATCAGACACACTAAATCTGTTAGAAGAAAAAGTGGGGAAGAACTTTGACCTCATTGACACAGGAGACAACTTCCTGAACAGAACACCAACAGCACAGGCTCTAAGATCAACAATCAACAAATGGGACCTCACAAAAACCGAAAAGCTTCTGTAAAGCAAAGGACACTGTCATCAGAACAAAACGACAGCCTACAGATTGGGAAAGGATCTTCACTAACCCTATATTATTATGGTTAGTGAATTATTATTATTAGCCCTCTGACAGAGGGCTAATATTCAGAATATATAAGGAACTAAAGAAGTTAAACACCAACAAACCAAGTAATCCAATTTTAGAATGCGGTACAGAGCTAAACAGAGAATTCTCAACAGAGGAATATTGAATGGCAGAGAAACACTTAAAGAAATGTGCAACATCCTTAGTCATTTGGGAAATGCAAATCAAAATGACCCTGAGATTTCACCTCACACCCATCAGAATGGCTATGATCAAAAACTCAAGTGACAACACATGCTGGAGAGGATGTGGAGAAAGGGGGACCCTCCTCCACTGCTGGTGGGAATGTAACCTTGTACAATGACTTTGGAAATCAGTCTGGCATTTCCTCAGAAAATTAGGAATAATACTACCTCAAGATCCAGCTATACCACTCCTAGGCATATACCTAAAAAATGCCCCACCATTCAGTCAGGACATTTGCTCAACCATGATCGTAATAGCTCTATTCGTAGTAACCAGAATCTGGAAACAACCTAAATGTCCCTTAGCAGGAGGAATGGATACAGAAAGGGTGGTATATTTACACAATGGAATACAACACAGCAATTAAAAACAAGGAAATCATTAAATTTGCAGGCAAATGGTGGGAACTAGAGAAAATCATCCTGAGTGAGTATCCCAGAAACAAAAAGATACAAGTAATACACATTTTTTAAATCATACTTAACTTATGCTCAGAAATAGTTTTAAAATGTTGTCTGAGACTATTGGGCTGATAAAAATTCTGTTCCTGAATGCTAACAAAATCCCTTTGTCATAGCTTAAGTGAGTAGGTACAGAGCAGAAGAAAATGTGTGTTCTCTTCAATAGTACTGTTCAAACTTTTTTTAAAATGATGTATTTCTTTTTATTTATTATTTTTATAATTTACTTATTGTGTATCCGATTGTAGCCCCTCCCTCAACTCCTCCCAGTCCCACCCTTCCTCCAACCCCCACATCCCCTTCTCCTAGTCCACTGATCTTTGGTGGCTTGTTGGGCTTTCCTGAAGAGTGAAGGTAAATTCCTTGCTAAATCATTTGTGCTTTTCTGAAGCCTTTAAGTCCCACTGATCTGGAGAGCTGGGTTTCAAGCACTAGCTGTGCTTCCAGAGGACCTGGATTCAATTCCCAGCACCCACACGGCAGCTCACAACCATGTAATATGTAACTCCCGTGCCAAGGGAACACGCTCTCCTGGCCTCCGTGGGTTCAAAGCATACACACGGTACACAGATACAATGCAGGCCGAACACCTATACAAGTAAAAATAAATCTTTTTTAAAAAGGTTTCACCATCTTAAGAATTTCGAATTAAAAACTAAGACAGAATCTCAAACTCAGTTTATACAGAACAACAACAAAAAAAATGTACATCATGTTGGGCTAGATGAGGACTCCATCCATCTGTTTCTGATAATGACTGCAAAGAAAGCTGCTCCAAAGGCATGCAGATCCACTCCTGGGTTAGCAGACTCAACCTGGGGGAGGATGAGCAGTAACTCAGGAAGGCAGCTCCCAGGATAAGAGGCAGGGGATCTTAGCAGCTGTTCTGAGACAGCAACAGCCGGTGCTTAAATACAAATGACATCACCCTCTTTGCGTGAACATCTCGAATTGCTTACTGCCTTTTGCAGTTTCCCAACTGATTTCCAGAATGCTCCTCTTGTTCCTTTCTAGCCTGCTGATATCTGTCCCTAATGCCGGCTACAAGTCACTAGACTCTGCGTGTACCCTGAAATACAATGCTACATTCCACATATTTTTTTAGTGGCTATTATGTCCCTGTTTTCAAAACTCAGTGGATCCATTTAAACTCTTTCTGCCTGTTTAAAACAAACACAGCAAGTTCTACGATAATATCCACCATTCGACACTTTCTACAGAGGACTCGGCTAAAAACATGAAGTTTCCCTGCTGCCTCCCTCTCAGAAGTGACCCATTCACGACAAATTTCAATGTTTACCTTGGTTACAAATGCTGCAGAAACATATGGTCAGATCATATGGTTCTAATAATTTTCCCTTTAGTACTCTGCAGCTTTGCCCAATTTCAATATTTTTTCTGGAGTTGGGAATTCTTTCTTGTGGTAATGTACTCATTTATCAAAAAATGAATATGTGGTTGTAAGGAATTTTTGGCTTATTGCAATATGGAAGATTGTAAGAGGTTTTTCTGAGAACTACAGCTTTACACAGTTTCATGGTGATATTTTTGCACCAGTCCATCCCGTGTTCTGCTGAGTACTTTTGAGCTTGAGGTAAGTGACCATGCTTTACTTTCTCTTGAGTTTTCTCACCCAGTGTCTTCTCGGCTCTGAGCCTCCTCTTCTCTTTTTCATCAGTGCCCGGTGGCTTCCAAGCAGAAAGGTCATTTCCACCCTAGGTAAAATGACGGCGGTGGGAGTAAGCAAGAGAGGTTTCCTCTTGGTCTGTTGCCTCTTCCCAGCCATGAGCACTATTGTTCTGCATTCCGTCAACTACTGCAGAAAAGTCCAAATCTGAGTCACTCAGCCTCTGCAGCTCCCGAATCCTCCATAAAAACTTGTAATTGGGCCTAGAGGGATGACTCAGGTTAAAAGGACTCGATGCTCGTCCAGGGAACCTAAATTTGGTTCCCAGAACTCTGAGCAAGGTGGTTCAAAAATGCCCATAAATCTACCTCCAGGAAAGCCAGGCACATGCAAAGGCAGGTAGAGCTCTGAGTTCAAGGCCAGCCTGGTCTGCCTAGTGAATTCTTGAAACACCCAGCACTGCACAGACCTGTCTCAACAGACAAACAAACAAAACCCACAACACTACCTCTAGGAGGACTCAAAACCTTCTGGACTCTTCCGGCATGTGCACTTACTACACTCAGACACTTCTCCCCAGACACAAGCAGAACAAATACCTTTGTTTTGCTTTGTTTTTCGAGACGGGGTCGCTCTGTGTAGGCTCGGCTATCCTGAAACTCACTCTGTAAACTAGGCCGGCCTAGAATATGTAAAGATCTTCCTGCCTCTGCCTCCCAAGTGCTGGGATTAAAGGCATGCACAACCACCGCCTGGCTTCTTTATTTTTAATCCCTAGCACTCTTGGGATTAAGGTAGGAAGGTTTGAAGACTCTGGGTTACAAAGCAGGTCTCTGTCTCAAAAAAACAACAGAAACTGTAATCACACACATACACCCAAAAAGGTGTCTCTGAGGGGGTAGGGAGACAGCCGAGGTGGCTCCGTGGATAAAAGCTTACTATTTGGCAAGTGCGAAGACCTGCATCGGATCCCCAGAACCCAGGTAAATATGCCGCATGCTTGTTGTAATGCAGTGCTGTGGAAGCAGATGGAGACAGATCCCTGGGGCTCAGCGGGCCAGCTGGTCTACCCTACTCGGCAAGCTCAGGAGTGTGACAGAGCCTGCCACAGGAGAACAAGGTAGCTGGCATTTGTGGAGCTCCCAGAGTTGACCTCTGGCTTCCACACCCCTACCAACTCACATATGTAAACGCATACCTGCACACACTTAAGATGGTTTTTGTGAATGTGAAACCTGAGTCATTGGGTTGATTGTTCAGTTGAAGGATATGCAGAAACTTCTTGTCTCAAAGTCCCAACACTGATCCTTGTAACTGCTGGGAATGTTCTATAGAGGAACTGATACTCCCATAGATGGGTAGCCAGGTGGACACAGCGGAAAAATTGCTTAGCTACTTTCAAATTCTGAGGAAATAGTTGTGTTTTTAAAGTTTCTTTTAAAATAACTTTTTCCTAGATGATGTATTTTCAGGATCTGTTATTTCTATTACAGACTATCGCAGGAAAGATTACCTTCTCATTTTAATATGATAAAGTTCTGTTTAAAAACTGATACTAAATTTTTCTTCGTCTTTGTATGTGTGTATGCACATTCCCGTGTCTGAGTGCTGGTTGTGCGTACCGTGTTGTGTGTAGATGTCGGAGGACCTCAGGTGTCAATCACCACCTTTTACCTGGTTTAAACAGGGTCTTTTTGTCATTTGCACAAACCAGGCCAGCTGACCCAGGAGCTTTGGGGAACCCTCCTGCCTCTGCCTCCTGTCTCCCTGTAGAAGCACTGGAATTACAGATGTGCGCTGCCACGCCCAGCTATATGTAGCATCTAGGATTCAGGCTCACATCCTCACACTCGCACAGCAAGCCATCTTTCTAGCCTCTAAAATAAAGCACTGAAAGTTTCCGTTTCATATATACACAAATTTTCTTATTTTAGAATGTGGCAATTTTAGGATAGTTTTATTTGAAAACAGATTTTTTTTCTCTTAGAAAAACATCACAAAACAAAACTGATTCCTAAGCCAAAGGCACCTGAGCATAAACTTCAGCTTTGCACATTTTAAACCCAGGCTAATAGTTTATAACTGTAGCGTTTGTGTCATGAAGCAGTTTTCTCATCCATAAAGTGAGACCATTGCGTGACTGTGAGGATATAATTTATATAATAGGCATTTTAAGGAACCTGTCTATATTCTTCTGTGCTATGTTAAACTACAGACTCTTGTAGCTTTTCTCCATAATATATTAAGCTACTGCTTTTCTAAAAACCACTTTATAGTCTTAAGATGCAATCCACTTTCCACTAGACATTCACAAGTGAGACTGAAATGCTGAATCTAGCATGAAAAGTTTTTAAACATTTTGTAGGTGTGGAGACAGGTTTATTTTTAAATGACATCTGAAATAGCCAGCCACTTACAATATAGAAATGACATCAGCCAGCTTGTATTTCTGTATCCTGTATCTTTTCACTGGGGCTGAAATAACTGACCCTAGACACTGCTGAATCAGATTTCCAACTCAGTGTGTATCAGATGCAAAGTTATAATAGTATTGTAAACTATTTGGTTGTAAGTACATGTCCACCAGTCAATATTTTCTGCAGATAAGAATGGATCTATTTTTAGAATACCATAAATAACATCACTAAATTCACTTGAGCTTTTTAATTTTTTTTAATTCATTACAATTTATATACTTTGTATCCCCGCTGTAGCCCCCTCACTCATTCCCTCCTAATATCAACCTTCCTCCTTCTTCTCCTTCCATGCCCCTCTCCAAGTTCACGGATAGGGAAGGTCCTCCTCCCCTTCCATCTGATCCTAGCCTATCAGGTCTCATCGGGAGTGGCTGCATTGTCTTCCTCTGTGGCCTGGTAAGGCTGCTCCCCTACTAGGGGAAGGTGATCAGAGAGCCTGCCACTGAGTTCATGTCAGAAACAGCCCCTGTACCCCTTACTGTAGCCCATTTAGAGACTGAGCTGCCACAGGCTACATCTGTGCAGGGGTTCTAGGTTAATTCCATTCATGGTCCTTGGGTAGAGTATCATCTTAGAAAAGACCTTGAGGCCCAGATTTTTTGGTTCTGTTGCTCTCCTTGTGGAGCTCCTGTCTCCTCCTGGTCTTTCTATCTCCCCTTTTTTTCATAAGATTTCCTGCACTCTGCCCAAAGTTTGGTTATGTGTCTCAGCATCTGCTTCGATACCCTGCTGGGTAGAGTCTTTCAGAGGCCCTCTGTGGTAGGCTCCTATCCTGTTCCCTGTTTTCTCCCTCTTCTGATGTCTGTCCCATTTGCCTTTCTGAATGAGGATTGAGCATCTTACCCAGGGTCCTCCTTCTTGCTTAGCTTCTTTAGGTGTACAGATTTTAGTATGTTTATCCTATATTTTATGTGTAATATCCACTTTTAAGTGAGTATATACTGTGTGTCTTTCTGCTTCTGGAATATCTCACTCAGGATTCTCTTTTCTAGTTCCCATTTGCCTGCAAATTTCATGATATCCTTGTTTTTAATTGCTGAGTAGTATTCCATTGTGTAAATGTACCAAACTTTCTGCATCCATTCCTCCATGGAGGGACATCTGGGTTGTCTCCAGATTCTGGCTATTATGAACAGAGGTGCTATGAATGTGGTTGAGCAAATCACTTGAGCTTTTTAAAAGTAAAAACAAGGATGTGTGTGGTTACCTTGCCTGCATGCATTTTATGCATCATCCGTGTGCCTGGTGCCCAAGGAGGCCAGAAGAAGGAGCCAGGCCCTCTGAAACTATAGTAAGAGCTGGCCGTGAGCTGCCGTGTAAGCACTGGGATTCAAACTTGCATCTCCTGGAAGGGCAACCAGTGCTCTTAACCTCTGGGCCATCTCTCCAGCCACCAGTCAAGACGGTTAACACCATCATCCCCTGCTAAGATTTAAATTGTGTGTGTGTGTGTGTGTGTGTGCTCGCGCACGCGGTTAGTATGGTGTTACAACTTAAAATGTAAATGGCACAGTAAGCCTGGGTATAAACTTCCTGGTTTATACCTAGTAGCCTGGGTATAAACACCCACCTTTGCCCTCCTGTAAGCTGTAAGACTCGGGGAGGCCGCTAACTTTGTGCTTTACTTTTGTGCAAATGATGGAAATAATGCCTAAGCAGAAACAGTATGAGGACCTCAAGAATTGATGCAAACTACTTAGAGCCGTGCTGGTGTGCAGCCGTTGCCCTGTAGCTTTTAGCAATGGTGACTCTAGTGACATGTTTTTTTCACTACTGACGCTGCCCTAAACTCAGCCTTTCGGTGCCAAGAATGTGCAGAATTGCTCGTCTCGGCCTTAAATCCTCTAATTAAAGTTTAGAACATGTTATTGTTTTGACGCTCAAATCATCTTCTGATAGCAAGACGTCCGAACAATTCAAAGTATAATTCTCCTATTAAAACATCACGAACGACCATCATAGTCCCCGAGAAACAAGAAAGGCTCCACTTCTGGGGCTTTTTATAAGGTGAGTTTCGGTACAGTTTGAGGGTTGGAGGAAATGCTGCTTTATCAGCAGACAGTTAACGGAACCTCACAGGGAGGGCGTAATTAAGTGCCATTCCTTTGTGGGCTGATGAATTATACATTACAATTAATACTTCTCTGTGGGGAAAAAAAATAGAGCTCGTCTTTCTTCCCAGGAAGGGGAAATTGGCAGTGTGGGGTGTGTAAAGGTTCCCATAGGGCTGCGTGTTTTATTTTCTGAAATTCACCCTTCCCAATTGGAAATGTAATAAAGATTCCATAAGGTTTTGTTCCATTGTCTTTGCCTGGCACAAAATTGGATAAGAGGGTTAACATAACCTTTTTTAAGTGAAGACTGGTGGGAATTACTTTCCAACTGTGGCGTTCTCTTATTCTGCTTTAAACGCACCATCTCCTGGTTTGCTGCGGTTTGTAGAGCAGATTAGCACAGACTGGATCTCCTTTGCAATGGGCATTCCTCTTCACAAGCTCTGCGGTAACATTTTGGTGGGCTTGGCTTCTTCAGCGGCCTCCTTCCTTCCTTCCTTCTTTCCTTCCTTCCTTCCTTCCTTCCTTCCTTCCTTCCTTCCTTTCTTCCTTCCTTCTTCCCTTCTTCCTTCCTTCCTTCCCTTCTTCCTTCCTTCTTCCCTTCTTCCTTC
>NW_026595981.1:10968916-10980022 GCF_907164565.1 Psammomys obesus | reverse complement strand
CTTCCTTCCTTCCTTCCCTTCTTCCTTCCTTCTTCCCTTCTTCCTTCCTTCCTTCCTTCCCTTCTTCCTTCCTTCCCTTCTTCCTTCCTTCCTTCCTTCCCTTCTTCCTTCCTTCCTTCCCTTCTTCCTTCCATTCTTTTTCCTTCCTTCCTTTCTTCTTCCTTCCTTCCTTCCTTCTTCTTTGTTTTGTTTTTTGTTTGTTTGTTTTTGAGACAGCGTTTCCCTGTGTTGCCTAGGCTGTCCTGGACTCCCTTTGTAGACCCAGCTGGCCTTGAATTTACAGCAATCCTCTTGCGTCTGAGTCCTTGAGTCCTCTTGCCTGGCTCTTTCCTTCTTTGGAAGCTCCCTTTCTCCTGTGGCCACACCTTGATGAGAGTGTGCATGTGTCTGGCGACTCTGTTCATCAAATTAGACCAATGACCCCATTTTAGCTTAATTAATTCAAAGATCCTGTGTCTGATTACCGTCACATTCTGGGGCATTGTACATTAAAGATGTACACAAAATCCACATAGAGATTTTGTGAGCACAATTCAACATTAATTTATATCATTTTTATTCTTTTCAAAGACTTTCTTGCCAGGTCAATGTCCTAGTGACAAATTCCTTCATTTTTTTTAAAATTTATCTGAAGAAGTATTTATTTTTCCTTTACTTGAAGATAATTTAGCTGGATATAGAATTTAGCTGGATATAGAGTTTTTCTCTGAGCATTTTCCATAGGTCTTCTTACTTGCCTGCTTTCTGAAGAGAAATTCCCATTGCCTTTAGCCAATGTACACCTCCCCAGTTTTTTTTTTTTCCCAGGATTTTCCCACTGTTTTGGTTCTCTGCAGTTTGGATACATTATGTCTTTGCGCACAGAGAGAACAGTTTGGATCCATGGCACCCTAGTGCACCTGGTGTACAGTTTCACTACCGTCTGTCCCAGATGTAGAACTTTTGCTGTTGCTCTGGATTCCTGCATCTGTGTCACTGGGATGGCCTCAGTCATCATTGCATCAGACGTCACTTCTATTTCTTCTCCTCTTTGCTTTCTTGTGTTCCCAGTGCACCTATTTTAAGTCTTTTTGTGGTTGTCTCATAGGTTTCTTTCCTGTTTCATGTATTCTTTTTTTTTTTTTTAACTGTTTGCATTTCCGGTGCTCAGGACTGAACCCAGGCTGTTGCCCAGTGATAGAGAGCTCACCTTGTCCCTTAGCTAAATCGAATCCCCGATTCATTCTTGTCTTTGTATTTCAGGTTCAGAGGTTTGAGATGAACACTTCCTGAAACTCACTACTTCCTCAGCTCTGGGTCCCGTATATTGGTGAGTTCATCAAAGGCACTTTTTACTCAGAGTGCACTTGGCGTCAGCTATTTCTCTCTTTTCTTTAGAGCGTCCATCCGTCCGCAGAAGCCCTGTCCCTGCACATTTCACTATTCACGCTGCAGCCATTAATATACATTAATTATGCTCCTGTTGTTGTATTTTCTTATTTTATGCACATGGATGTTTCACCTGTGTGTGTACGTGCACCATGGGAGTACCTGGTGTCCAGGGAGAGCAGGAGGGGGCATTAATCCTCTGGAAATGGTATTACAGATAGCTGTGAGCCACTCCGTAAATGCTGGGAATTGAACCTGGATCCTCTTGAAGAACAACCAGCGCTCTTAACCACTGAGCCACTTTCTGGCCCTTAATTATTATTTTTTTGTTTGTTTTTATTCTTACTCTGATGATTCCAACATTTCAGCCACATACCTTAGTCCTTTTTGGGTGCCTTCTTTTTTTTTTTATCATTTTTTTAAAATTATTTATCACTTCTTATCATTTAATATTCTCTGTGAGGTTTTTATTGCAAATTGCTCATGGTATATTGGGGAAAGACTGAACAAATAGCTTTATTGTGAGTGTTCGTGCTTGCCTAGCTAGAGCCATGCTGTGTTCTTCTGATGGCTGTCCTGCAGGTTTCAAGAGGGTCAGCTTGCCTTTAGTTCCCTTATTTTGTCTACCCTGTCATCTCTCAGCAGACTCCCCTTTACACTCTGGGTCCTAAGGATTGAACTCAGTGTCTTGTGTATCCTGAGCAAGTGCTACACCCCGGAACTTCACCCTTCTCTCCTTCTTAGCGTTTTAAATTTTTGACACGGAGTCTCACTAAGTTGTAGGCGAGACTTGGAATTGCTGTAGAGCCCAGACAGTCCTCAAACTTGGGATCTTCCTGCCTCAGCCTTCTGAGTAGCTGTTATTCTGAGTGTGTGTCACTATGCCTGGCTTCAGACTTCTTAAACATAAGGCCTGATACGTGATTTGATTCCTAATTCCCTGTTGTTAAGCAGGACCCTGCGAACATGGTAGGGGTTTGTGGGAGGGAAATAACTCTGGTTTTAGGGAGCTTCATCTTTTAGTAAGCCTGCCCTCCTGAGATGGAACCTTTACGAGTGCTTCTCCGTTTGACTTTGTTTTGTTTTCCCCATTAGGTTAGCCAGGAAGGCTAGAGCGATTTATAGTCCATTATTTCCCTCCCCACAGATCAGTTAGGCTCCAATAAAACCTCCCAGGCTTTGTGCATTAAGCTGGGTCCTCTATAGAAACAGAATCGGTGCGTGCAATATAAAAGAGGCTTACTGCGTTGGCCCACACCCTAGGTAACCCTGCAATGGCGGCCTGCGCACCGGACAAAGAACTAGGCAGCTGTCTGTTCTAAGAAGCTGAGCGTCTCGGCAATCCCAACTTAGCCCTGAAGGCCTGGAGGCTCCCTGGACTGCCTAGAGTCCAGTCTATGCTGAAAGGTCGAAGAAGTGGTCGTCTGATGTCTTCAGACCACAGAAACAGCGGCATACACCGTCTGTCAGTAGAGAGCTTGCTGGTTCAGGGGTTCACTGCCTTCCCCCAAACTTCTCTCCACACAGGCCGAAGGCTGCCAGCCAGCCTGCGGGCAGGCGCGGTTCAATTCAGGGTGTGTCTTCCCGACCGCAATACCGTCCCACACGTCAGTCTTTTCTGGAAACAAATTGTCTGGCACACAGAGGGGAGTTTCACTTGTAGGACGACAACCAGCCAACCGTCACAAACTCTGAGGAAGCCCTTTCTCATAAAGGTCGGCCCTGGTAAGAACAGACACCCTCAGCCTCTATCAATAATGACATCTTTCCCCTCCACCACCTGAAAGCAAGAGGCATTTGTCCTGATTTTAAAAAGCTGAAAAACTCCCACTTACTGTGTAAGCTGATCTTGAACTTGCAATCCTCCTGCCTTGGCGCTTCCAGTGTGCTGGGATTACAGACATGGGCTAGCACGTATGATCTCACCTTCGTTTTTGAAGGACGTTTTCACAGGCTGTACAATTCTAGATTGACAGGACCTTTTCCCCTTAGCACTTAAATGGAAAGATGTCTTATGGTCCTTTTATAAAAGCTTATTATTACATTTATTTATTTTTCTTGCTCTCTCTCTCCTGCTCTCTGGTGTGTGTGTGTGTGTGTGTGATGGTGTGTGATGGTGTGTGATGGTGTGGATGTGGAAGTCAGAAAACAACTTGCAGGAGACAGTTCTCTCCTTCCACCATGTGAGATGTAGGGTTAGAATTCGGGTTGTCAGGCTTCGTAGCAAGAGCCTTTATCTGCTGAACCATCTTACCAGCTTGTGGTCGTTGTTTTGTTTTTCTTTTTTTTGGTTTTTCGAGATGGGGTTTTCTATGTGTAGCCCTGGCTGTCTTGGAACTCACAGAGATCCTCCTGCCTCTGCCTCTCAAGTGATAGGATTAAAGGCGTGAGCTATCACCATCTAACCTGTCCTTGTTTTCATGAAAGGTCTACATTCATTTGTTTGTTTTGTTTTGTTGAGACAGGGTTTCTCTGTGTAGCCTTGGCTGTCCTGGACTTGCTTTGTAGACCAGGCTGACCTCAAACTTACAGACATCTGCCTGCCTCTTCCTCCCGAGTGCTGGGATTAGAGGCGTGGGCCACTACACGTGACTCCAACAAATTTTTTATTCTTGGTCTGTCCAGGGTTTTGCTAATTTATTCAAAAGAATGTTAAGATTAAAAAAAAAGGGGAGGGGCACATCTTTATGCTCTGTTGTTGGTTTTCCTGCCTGGGAGATTTCTCTTCATCTTTCATTTTCATCAGTTTGGCTATGATGTTTCTAGGTATAATTTTTCAGTGCAATCTCCTGTGGGATTGACTGGATCCACAGGGTAGGTATTTTAAGTGAAATTGGAAACTGTTATAGTGAATGTTTCTTTTCTTTCCTCCTCATTTAATTTCTCCTCACTCTTCGAAACTCTAGTTTTGTATGTGTTGGGCCAGTTGCTGCCGCCCTGTAGTTCACAGAGGTTCATTCATTTTCCTCAGTGTGTTTTCCCTTTGAATTCCCATTGCTTTGTCTTCTGACTCACTGATTGCTGGTTTTGCCCTGCTATCAAAGATCACCCAACACAATGCTCACTTCAGATATCATTCATCCCTGTGGGGTGGACAATTTCTTCAGGAATCAGTATTTCCTAACAGTCCCCCATTAGTTCACTCATCACACCCATCCTTTCCTGTAAAATCTTTAACTCATTTATAGGTGTTAATTAATGCCTTTGTCTGGTAATTCTGACATTTGATTGCCTGCGGAGCTCTTTTCCCTTTGAAGCTCATTTTCATGTTTTTTCTTAAAATATTTATTTTTATTATTTTATGTGTATGACGTTTTGCCTTCCTGTATGTCTGTGCACCACACGAGCTGCTGCTTGAGTAGGTGGTGTGTTGGGTGTTGGGACTCGAACCCAGGTCCTTTGCAACAGCAAGTGCTCTTAACCACTGAGCCAACTCTGCAGCCATCATTTTATTTTATAATAAAAATTTGGCTAATAAATTATAGAGACTGTTCTGCTGTCTGCCCCCCCCCCCAAAGAGTTAGGATTTCATTCTGAGAGGCAGTTAATTACTGAGGACAAAGTGATGTGGAAGTTGGATTTCTAACACAAGTTCCTTCCTGTACTGTTGGTAACTTTTGTCTTTTCACATAAAGGACTCCAGGGATGTTTCTTCTTAGCATCTGTATATTGTAGCATCACTACTCTTGCTCTCTGGGACCATTAAGAAAAAGAAAGGCCACTGGAACTCCACTTCCAGGGGATCCAATGCCCTCTGCTGACGTCTGTGGAAAGTAGGCATCCAGACTGTGCACAGGCTGACATTCAGGCAAAGCACCCACATCTGTGAAATAAAGTAAACAAGTGGAAAAAGGCTTTAACCTAAAATAAAACAAAAACTCAAATTTTACTTATTTCCTGGTTAATATAGCCATATTTAGGAATTATTACAGCTTGTCTTTGAGCACAAAATGGAAATCAAAAACATGAATGGCATTTCATTTTTATAAAAGGTATTCAAATGTCCAATAAACAAATGAACAAATGCTTAACCTCGGTCATCAGCAAAATGGAAATTAAAATCACGGTACAACACCCACCAAAATAACTAAACTAAAAACAGACTATACTAAGAAATTCATGAGAATGTAGAAAAATGGAATTCTTAATACTCTGTTAGGAGTAACGTGAATTTATATAATTATTTTAGAAAACTGCTTCAAATTACTCACTACAATTAAACACATATAAATCTATGCTCCACCAATACTCTTGCACATACCTAATAGAAACACACACACAGCCCCAGGAGATGTACAATTTTAGCAGCACAATTCATAGTAACAAAAGAGAGGAAACAATAATAGACAAGTTTAATAATAATAATAATAATAATAATAATAAATCTACTATCAGTGGTATGCATCAATTATGGTATATTCACTCAAAGAGAATAAATGAACTATACTTACATTCAAAAACATGTATGAATATCACAAACATAATGTTGAGAAAAGAGTGACAGAAATTTTAAAATAGAAAAAATAATGTACAGTATTTAAAGCTGGGTTAGTGGGCCGTTAGGTAGGAATCTTGTGGTCGGAAGTGGCTTGCAGGACACTGTTAGTGCTACTTTATTTTATCTGGTTATGCATAAAGGGATATGGTCACACAAAAATATCTATTGAACTCTTAAAATTATGTGTATACTTTAAAATATATTGATTTTTATTTTATGTGTGTGTATGTGTGTGTTTTGCCTGCATGTACATTAGTGCATCATGTACCTGCAGAGGCCGGAGGAGAGCATAAAGACCTTCAGGGACTGGAGTTTTAGTTGATTATGAGCCACAGCGAAGGTGCTGGAAACTGAGCCCACATTCTCTGCAAGAGCAGTAAGGGCCCTTGACCAATGCACCATCTATCTGCTTTCTGTAAAAAGTGACTGAAGTACATGTCAGAGTCTTGCCTAGCTGGCTCTGTGCCTTACTAAGCAGTGTTTATTTACCCAAGAAACCGTTCCCGAATCCCATTAGAGCCAGAGCGCTCTAGGCGTATAAGTAAGGCAGTCCCTTCAAGTTGCTCCCGGAGTGTCACTGATGGACAGTCTGGGGCAATGTGACCGCCCAGCCCGTGGCACGGCCTTACCACGCTCTCTGTGTTCGGAGGGCGAGCCACGTTATTTTAAAGCATGCAACCTGTAGAAAACATTTTGGCTGTTAACCTCACGTCTGATCGGGCGTGCAAGCTGTTGAAGGTAGCCCCTGGTGGAACACTTGATTGTGCTGTTCCTGTGGGGATCCGCGCTAACACGTTGGATGACCTTTAATGCGCCTTTCTGGAATTCCAGCCTGACCCCAATCTGAACAAAGCCTTAGTTGATGATGTGTGCAGGAGGCTGGCTCCGTCCTTTTTCTCCGCCCGAATGTTTATTATTGAATGTTAATCAGATTCATCATTAAAGATTTCATCCGCCGCACGAATGTGTAATTGGCTCTGTCTGGGGCACCCTGCTTTGTCTTGAGCAGATTGCTAAAACTGCTTTAAGCATCATTAGACCAAAATGATGACCACATCAATTTGTCTTTTGCTTGGTTTTTCAACAGATTAGGCCTCATTATTATGCAAACACACTATGGATAATTGTCTGCAGGAAAGCTTTTATGCCTAAGGATTGATGAAATTATAACTGTTTATTATTAAACCATCCCAATTATTCTTTGTATTATAGAGCACTATCAGAGGGTTGAAGCTAAAAGTGTACAAATGGGAGAAATATGTAAGCCAGGCACTGCTTTCCTATTTCATTCTTTTATTCATATTTATCTACTTTTATTGATAGCATGGTTCAAAGAAGGAAGTCTAAATATATTACTTGTTGGTTTTCTCATAAAATGAATCAAGGAGGTTAACAGAGGGTAGTCATGGAAGAATAACTTTAAGCAATGCACTTAATTAAATCCTCAGTTTTCCTAAGCGTGTTTCAGTAAGGGCTCATTTACTGAGCTTCTTCACATATGAACCTGAAAGCTAAATATTCATTGCTAAATGCCCACTTAAGGTTTGAGTTTCCCCACGAATGACCAGTAATGACACTTTTCTTGATTTATTTCATTTGCTGCAATTATGTATGTCTGGTGGAAATGTAATACATGAAATTGGCTGTCACCTGTGATCTAACGATTCTGGCATAATTGGCTTGACCTCCAGAATGTCTCTGCAGTCTGTCTGCCCCGAGCTGAGACTTGGCTACAGATGAAGTTATTGCAGCCTTCGCAATGAAATCCTTGCCCAGGAAGGGTTCAGGTGGATTTAGCTTTATAATCTGGCTTAAAAGTCCTGAGTAGACAGATTTAGATGTTTATATCCTTATTTCCTGACCAGTAGTTCTCACGGAAAGGTATTTATGATTTTCTACTCTATCAAGGAGCCAAATCCTCTCAAGTGTACCGCAGATAAGATTTTGTCAAGTATCTCATAAAGTTTGAGTGCAGGATGTAAAATTCCTGCTACAGTATCCACTTAAGTAAGACCTACTCTTTCTCTCGTTGGTCTGGTTTGTTGTTGTTTTGTTATCTAGACAATCCATGTCTGCAGTTGTGTTACAGAACTGATGTGTAGATGCTGGGTTTGGTATTCCAAGTGATATGAGTTCCTAAAGTGCTGAAACAACTCAGCGTAGGTTAGCAAATGGAACACAGAACTGATGAAATACTAAGAGGATTACAGTAAAGCAGTGTTAGTTAGTCGATACAGTCTACGCAATAAAGTTAGCTTGTCTCATTTTACACGTTTTTGGGTGTGTACTCGCTTTTGCATGTTTGTCTCTGGGATATACCTTTCCTTCCATCTGGACTCTCATCTTTCCTATGAGGACCCATCTCCTTTGTGATTTCTGCACATTTAACGTGTGCGGCCTTAGATTTGCTGTTTAAACGGTAAAGGCTTTCTACTCCCCTTGAGACACAAGGTTCAGACACAACTACTTTAGGATGGATGGATGAGTAGATGGAAGGGTGGGTAGATGGATGAGTGAGTGGGTGGATAAGTAGGTGGTAGGTAGATGTATGATAGCTTAATAATACTCAGCAGGTATCAAGGTAAACTTCATACCCCACGACATCTCCTCCTTATCTCTAAGTTAGCCATACTTCAAACCGCTCCTTCATTCTTTTTGTTTTTATTTAGTTGCCCATCTTGACCTCAAGCTTGGGGATAAAGCAATCCTCCTGCTTCAGCCTCCTGAGTAGCTAAGACTATGGGTTGTTGCAGGCTATTTGATCAGATTGTGAACCATGAGATTGTGAACTGTAAAAACCTGTTTCTAATTGTGGTATGGCTCAATCTTTGATTGTAGAGCTTTCTGTTTACTGTAAACAAGTACTTGTGCTGTGGCTCAGCCTTGTGCACACCTTTGATCCAAGAGCTTTCTGCAAACAGGATTAAGTAAAGTTAACCCTAGGTCAAGAGGTGGGGCAAGCAACCAGATTGTCAGGAAGTGAACATGGGGGAAAAAATCAGAGAGTGAGAAGTTCAGAGGATGGAAAGAGAGACACACAGGAAATAGAAAGGAAGGATGTTGAGTTGAAGGGTATTTAAGGCAGCATAGAGAAGGAGAAAGGGCTTTTTCTTTCTGGGACATCAGCTGAAGAGGAAGGTCAGCTGGGTACTTTCTCTGCCTCTCTGCACTAGCAGGTTTTCACCCCCCACATCTGGCTCCTGAGTCTTACTGGTAAAATAGAATGATTGAGATTTTTCTTCCTTTGTAACAATAATGGGCCTGTGGCACTGAACCCATATTTTACTGTTTAAAATAATGTCTGCAAGTGTAAATGTCAATTGGAGTAGACAGAAACCTGTGTATACTTTGTATACAATGCATTAGTTCACGTCTAAATGGCCCTAACATTCAGCAGTGTAATCTTGTGCATAATAATACTTAGTGGGCAGACAACTAGTGAATAATGTCTGATTTTTTTTCTTTTTTTTACAAAAATTATCTTTATTATTGTGTGTATGGGTGCTTTGCCTACATGTGAGTGTGTTTACCGAGTACATTTTAGTTGTATTTTCTATACACTTAGGTTTTTAATATATTTTTAAATCTCTCTATGCGGGTGTTTATTTGCCCACATGTATATGCCTGCGTACCAAATGCCTGCCTCATGCCTGGAGGTCAAGAGAGGGTGTGGGATCTCCTGGAACTGGAGAGTTACATGTGATTGTGAGCTACTGTGTGGGTGCTGGGAACCGAATCTGGGTTCCCTGTGAAAGCAGTAAGTGCTCTTCATGTCTAACCTATCTCTCCCTCCCTCTGTACACCGCTTTTATGAAAAAGAAATAAATCAAAGTCCTGCACAGAACTGCCAGGAAAGTCAGCTCTAGTCTGTGCTCCAGAATTGCCAAGCTCCCTATTCCAGGTCATCTGTCTCAACAGTACCACATTACTGAGAATTATTGAGATGCCAAGCATTGTCAACATACTAAATCAGGAAAGTGTAATATTTTATAACTGTTTGAAGCAAAGTTTTGGGGTGTTCTAAGTACATTTGTGCACTTAAGAACTCCAGTTTTGAAAGACTTCGCAAACTCAGGGAGATTCCGATGTTATTTTTTGTTGTTGTCCTTTAAGAAACTTAAAGCAAATTTAGTAGTATGTATCTCTCGCTGTACAGGTGCTGACAACTGAAAATAAGAGGACTAGAATAATGTATTGATACACAAAATAATCATTACTGTCTAAGTAATGCACACGTAGCAGACATCAACAGTTTTGACCAGTGTTCAAAAGAGCAAGGTCCTTTAAGCCTAGGTCAGCTATGACTACATAGCAATCTGTTTGGGGTTGCTAGATGAATATTAAACAACTTTTGTAACATGAATATGCATATAATTTTCTTTGATCGTTATACTTTGGCTGAAACGTTTATGTTTTTTTTTGTTTTGTTTTTAGCTAATATATACACAATTGTACTTGGGGCCACTCTTTGGCTTCAGCCAGTATAAATTCATTTATAAATAACATTTTTATAAACTGTTTGAAAAATGAAGCTGATGAATTTTGCCTCATAATATCTTAAGTTGTGATTTGACCCAGTTTGACTGGATCCAAAGAGGAAGCTCATTTCATTTCAAATTTCATCATATAGAATTTAAAAGATCACAAGCGTCTTGCAACAGAGTACTAAAAATTTTTGGCATATTGTTATTACAGTATTAACCCATCTCTGCCTTCCTACACTGAGATGTAGGGTTGTGTAGTCCTAAACAAACAATCAAATATAATTAAATTAAAATTAAAAATCAGGAGCTATTTAAAGATTATAAAACACCTGGTAAAATTAAAAATTAAACAACCTAGTAAACATATTGTCGAATGCCTATAATCCCAGCACTAAGGAATCTGACCGGATATGATCACACTTCATTGGATACATGTATGAAATTCGCAAAAAAAAAAAAAAAAAATTAAAGTAAAGCAAATAGCGATAACAAAATCGAGGCCAGCCTGGCTTACATGGTGAGACCTTGTTAGAAGAGGGAAATTAAGCAACATTAAAAAAAATGTACATTAAACACTGAGCTGCTGCGTGTTCTCACGGAGCTGTTAACATGGGCAGGCCGTAGCAGCGGCCTTCCTTCAGCCGGTGACTCTTCTGACCCTGGGAGGTCCTGGTTAGAGAGCAGCGAGGAACTATCACATAGAACAGCGTGTGTGTGTGTGTGTGTGTGTGTGTGTGTGTGTGTGTGTGTGTGTGT
>NW_026595981.1:10953072-10968906 GCF_907164565.1 Psammomys obesus | reverse complement strand
TGTGTGTGTGTGTGTGTGTGTGTGTGTGTGTGTGTGTGTGTGTGTGTTTGTGTGCTGGCACCCACGCGTCTCAGCATCTGTCCGGAGGTCATAGGACAACTCTCAGTTCCCTTCTGCCACCTGGTGGGATCCCGGATTGAATTCAGGTTGCCAGGCCTGCCCAGGTGGTCACCTCCACCCAGCGAGGCGCCTCACAGGCCTACCAGTCGCTTGTAGCAATAGCTTGGGCATTTCACCAAGTCAGATGGCCCCGTCTGTTGACATTCCTAGCAAAGGACAACGGCTAGAAAAGCAGCCATGCTCGCTCCCATTGGGTGTCCACGCCCCACCGTCGCCCTAGGAACAACCCACCTCTACTCACAGCCCCCTGAGGATGGCAGTCCGTCCTGGCTCCTTAGGGAGTTTAATTTTTTTACAATTAATTCATTTTACATCTCTTTTGTGGCCCCCTCCCTCAACTCCCCCCAGTCCCACCCTCACTCCCTCTTCCCCCCATCCCCTTCCCCTAGTCCACAGAAAGGGGGCGTTCTCCTCCTCTGCCATCTGCCGCTAGGTTATCCAGTCTCATCAGGACTGCCTGGATCCTCTTCCTCCATGGCCTGGCAAGGCCGCATGGCCAGGGGCAAGTGATCAAAGAGTGGGCACCTGAGTTCATGACAGAGGCAGCCCCCGCTCCCCTTACTCGAGAACCCACGTGGAGGCTGCCAATCGGCCACGTCTGAGCAGGGGTCTAGGTCCTCTTCGCGCGTGGCCCTTGGCTGGTGCACCAGTCTCTGCAGGACCTCCGGGCCTGTCGGGGTTTCCCAAGGCCCACTTCTCCTTCTCCGCAGAGGATGCGCTGCTCCCCCGTTCCCACCTGGTACCTGGGGGACTGTTGGTCTCCGGTGCACACTGTGGCAGGGGCCGAACACACTGCGCGCGGGACTGCTGAGGTGGTGCGCTGCCTTCCGTTTGTGAAGTGGGGCTGGTGGTCCACCCTCGCCCACAGCCAGGCTGGAGACTTCGGTGAAGCCAGCCTTTCAGCAGCGTGAGCCTATGCACCGTCAACATTCACATTACACACACACACACACACACACACACACACTGCCTTTGGGAGTTAGCTCGCTCCTTACCCCACAAGGACCTTGTCAGGGTGAGGTTTCCATCAGGTGCCTCCAAATGCCCACCTCGTGCTTCCGAGGTGGATTCGGCAGGATTCACCCATTCTCTGTCTTTCTCACCTGTTTTGGTGTCAACTGTTTGGTTTTGTGGCTTGGTTTTGTGTGAGGTTGATGAGAATTTTCTTTGGGTTTTGTATAATAACAATGAACGGTGGAAACAGAGACAGCTATTTAAAGAGGAGGAGACAGCAGCAGCAGCAGCAGGGTGACAAGTGACAAGAGGCGGAGTTGAGATGGTTGATGGGACTGCCAGCTGCCCATTAGGCATATTCAGATAGCTGAGGTGTCCGGTGTTGGTTTCCAGAGTTTCAGCAGGCTCTTGGACCCCCTCCCTTCCCCTGGAAAGGAAATGCAGATTTGCAGACAGCCCTCAGGGTGAGATCCCTCCAGGTGAGGGATCTTCCAAAGCAGACTGAGATGTGACTCCAGGAACTGAGCAGGGACAGATCTGCCCTCCCCGGAAGCCAGGACGGTCCTGAGGGCTAGCCGGATGGGGCGAGATGGTGGGGAATGAACGGTTAACCTCTTGCGTAGCTCAGATGCCCTCCTCCTTTTGCACCTGGACATCAGACCCCCCAGCTCTCTGCCCTCCGGACAGCCATGGCCTCACAAGCTCTCCAGCCTCTGGGTGCAGACTGAGAATTAGAGGGCTCCAGCTGAGCCACCCTGCCAGCTCCTGTCTCCAGATGGACCCTGTGGGACTTCTCAACTGTCAGGACCATGTGAGACAAGTTCTTAATCCCTCTCTTTCTGTATCCATTTGTGTAGATATGCACACACGTGTGTGTACATACATACATACATGCATGTACACATATGTACTTCTCCAATGATGTGTTTATTATATATAAATAACCAATTGGGCATGTATGCTCTTGGTTCTGTCTCCCCGGAGAGCCCTAAGTAAAACACACCCTATGTAAATCTACTTCTGTGATGCCCTAGGAATGACAGAAACACGAAATTTTTAGACAATTAAAGGTCTTTGGAAGTTGGAGTTGATGACAAGGAAGGACCTGGTATGACATAGAAACTGGTAACATAAGGGAGTCCTCTGTAGGATCGTTCTGTATCTTCATTGTAATAGTAACGGTTACGTAGAGTTATGGAAACCTCTCATACACACACTTTAAGGCAATTCTCGGTGTCTTGGTTTTGATACTGTTTAGTTAGCTTTCTGTCGCTATAACAGAAACAGAGTAAATGCTTCCCCATAGCAGAAAGAACAAGAGCACTTTCTGTAGCCACATAGGATGTCCTAGCCAGTACAACAAAGGAAAAAACAGTAAGGAAAGGCTTATAAGTAAAACTTCTATTTACAGACAATATAGTCATCTACGTAGGAAATTACAAAGGAGCTACAAAAAAACAAAAACAAAACAAAACAAAAATCTACTAGAACTAGCAAGTGTCTTTACAAAGATTCTAGGATCCAAGATCCAAGTCCAAAAGTCAGTTGTGTTTCATACCAATACTTTAGTATTAATTTGCTGGTTATTAATTATTTTGGTGTTTAATTGTATTTTAAAAGGTTTTACCATGTTCATTTAAAAAAAAAAAAGACTATTTTCACTTAGTATAAAAGTCTAGGGGAGCATGGAGGGGAGCAGAAGAGATGGCTCAGGGGTTAAGAGTACTTCTTGTTTTAGCAGAAGACCTGGGTTCAATTCCTGGATCCACAGGGTGGCTCACAACTGTCCAGAAGTCCAGTTTCAGGGGACCTAATGTCCTCTTCTGACCTCTACAGGCACCAGGCATACATGTATAAACATATGTATATACACACATACATACAAAACACTCATAAAATAAAGCAAACCTTTGAATAAAAAAGCTGATAGGAAGCCTAGATTTGAGTTATCAGCAACATCATTTATCGTTCAGTGCTGGGAAAGGAACAAACCCAGAGCCCTGAGCTCGCTAGACAAGCTCTCTGCCTTGAAGCTGCACCTCCAGCTCGCTTGATTTGGAATATGCCCCATCGTTCTCCAGCTTCCACTGCTTTCATTGAAATGTCCTGGGTCCTTTCTTCTAGCTACTCTTAAGGTCTTTTCTCTTTGCTTTTGGTTTCCAATCCTTTTACCACGATATTAGTACTGTCATTTATTCATGTTTATTGCTCCTGCGAAATATAACTCCTCCTAAAGGTGTGCCCTGATATCTTTGCTCACTTTCAGGGAACTTTTAGGCTTTCTCTCTTAACATACTGCTTCTGGCCCAACTATATTCTTCTCTATTTCTGGAATTTCAACATGAGTCTCAAAATTTTGCACTCACGCCATGCTCGCTAGAAGCCATCACAAAGGTCCTCTGCCTCTCCATGTTAATGTTGTAGACCATTATACCAAAGCTGTATCGTATATCATAAAGAAAACAATCCCTTACTTAAGGATGGACCCAGAAGGTCTGACTAGCTTTCCAGGAATCAGTGTACAATGTCTTTATTTGATTTCTACCTTCTTGTGAATTGAATGCATGCTTCTGCTTTAGGAAGAAAAGACCCATCAATCCCAAATGCTGTTTTCATACTTAAACTGTATTTTACAAGCATTAGCCTCTACTCACCCACACTGACGGAAAAAGTCTGTAGCCTTCATTTATTGCCAACAGCCAGGCAGCTATGGTCATGGATGTGGATTTCTGTCTCAGCCTTTGTTTGAGCAGCTTCCAAAACATCATCCTATAGGTTTTTGGAATCTGTGCCAAGTTCAGCTTGGATTAAGTTTCTTTGTTAGAATAGCTTTTTTAAGCGTCTGGACCAGAAATCATTTGCTGTGCTGCACGGCTGAGGAACATTTGGAAACCATCAGAGACAGCACAGTGAAGGATGTCTACTATTGTGTACTGTTCTTAGGGTAGGGAAAGGCTGTCACCAAAAAATAAATAAATAAATAAAAAATAAAAATAATCTCATTAAGAATTTAGGGAATGGTAGGCTCTTAGCATTTCGGAGTTAAGCCCCTTGTGACTTTACCTGGAAATGATATTATTCTATAATGTTATTGTTCCTCAAGCCATCATGAAAAACTTCAGAGTGAAAATGGAGATTGTCTTTTTAAACCTCTTTGCAGTAGCACACACACAGATTCAGGAGGGATGCAGGGTTTTAAATGTGTGGGTTAATATCATCATTTTATTTTTGCTTTCTCGCTAAACTTCAGTTTGCATCATTTTCATAAAGAGGTTGGCTTAGATTTCCAGCCAGTAATAATATGCCTGCTTTATCTAAAGATGAAGGGCCATTTTTTAATTGAGAAAAAAACAAAACAAAACAAAACAAAAACCCTCTCCAGGCAAAATCTCTCATTTCTAGTGTGATAACTGTGTCACACTCAAGGCCAGACATTCGGTGTGAGCCTCGGGGCTCTTGTGCTTGTGAAAGGAATCTCGTCTACGCGTTTTAGGCTTTTTAATAGTTTCCACGGTGATTGATGGATCTTGGAGTGATCATTTGATTATCCCATATATCACCACGAGGAGGGACATTTTAGGATGACATCCAAGTGATTTAGTGGATGGGCTCCAGACCCAGAAACCAGAAGAAAAAGAGTTCTTTTTTTCTGTTTGGAGGGCAGCCTTTGTCAGTCTCTCTTTTGTGTTACTCTTACATTTAGAAATAACTCTTCGCTCCACGTTCACTTCAGAACGATACTGTGAACCTATGAAATCATATTTCAACCCGAATGCGCCTTCTCATGCCGTGTAAGGGATAATCAAATAATCCCCCCAACCAGGAAATCATTCGTTGGCCATTTGAGTGGTAATTCGAATGTTTATACGTGTGTGTGTGTGTCTGTATGTATGCATACACATACATATAAATACATACACATATGTATATGTGTATGTAGGTGTATATTAGATCCTTTATATGGAGGTTTTTTTCAAAACCCTAATATATGTTTATTTTTCATCACCTCATAGACAAGAAAATATTAGGGGGAAGGGTAGATGGGCAGCTCCTTCAGACCATGAGGAAATAGACTTCTACGCCTTCATAGCCACCCTTATCTCTGCGTTAAAGTGTGATCCTGAGCTGTCTGCCCCGTCGAAACTTGCTTTTATTGATCGACGTAAGGATGTTTGGCTCTGTTCAGCTGAATCCGCTCGTAGGAGTTCCTGGCGTGTGGGATACCCTATCTTATTACACTCATTTTATGGAGGCTGAGGGGTCAGTGGAAGGAGCGCTCACCCCAGCGTTCTGGAAAAGCAATCAACGCTACCGCTCCATCGGCAGCTCCTGGGCTGCGCCGCTGCGCTGGCGCCCTTTCTCCCTTTATTAAAACGGAGCTGCAGCTGCTGCGCAGGAGCGCAGAGCCACGAGTGGCGCTTTCCTCGTGTTGCTAAGAGGTCCGTGCCCAGGCCTGACATCATTTCAGTTGTGGCCTTTTCGTTGTTAGAGCTCGTTTTAAAGCTACAGGTTAAATCGCCAAATTGAAATCCACTTATTTTCCTCTACCGCGGTTAAGTGGATAAGGTGTGCTGGGAAATGTAGTTTTCAAATCATACCGCCAGATGAGGTCTTTCAGTTGTGAAAAATGCATCATATCAATTAGAGGCTGACGGTCCCACCTCCCCGAGTCTTCAGCGGGTTTTTGTTGTTGTTGTTTCTCATCGTAAGGAACTGTCACATGGCTTCAACTTGTGATATTTGCATTTTTAGCAAATGCTTTAAGGCTGCTGACTGTGAAATGTTTGTAAAAATAGTGGCCAGGACTTTTATTTAGCCCTTGTGGGGACTTCACTGTGTACCTCATCTGTTTCTTATCAGCCTCTAAAATTGCTAATTCTTTAAGACGCATGGAATCCAGAATGTTTATGAAGTTTTTAATTCTCGCTATAGTCTTGTCTTCACTTATGATTCAGTCTTTATCATGGCTGTGTAGCTTATGTAGAAAAACATAAATTAGGAGAATACTTTTCTATCTATGTTTTAACATAAATTTTTTAACATTGCATCTGTCACAAAGACTTTTATAATGACATTAATGAAGCAAGGAGTTCATAATCTAAAATGTCTCCCTTTGGGGGCATTGTAGCTCTTGCCTTCTCACTAAATCATAGTCTGTTCTGTTGGGCTCAATGTCTGATCACCATAAAAATCATCTTAATAAACTATTATTATCCTATGGCTCTGTGTGAGTATGTGTGTGTGGTGTGTGTATGTGGGGGGGGGTGTCCTATGTAACATACATGTCTTGGTAGCTAATTGGACTTTGTTGTTGATATTTTGATATTAAAATGAGAATGATATTTTAAAAAGGGAATATGGACTGTCACAGCGAACTGGCTTATTTAAAAACCACGGCGATGTTTAATCCCATGCTGAGGCTGCGGAGTGGAGGTCAATCCGAACCCTCACAGTTCTTCACGAAACAGCATTGCTGCTGCCTTCCATCCCTCCGACGTGTCATACAGGGAACTCTGCAGGTCCGTTCAATCCTGATGCCCTTCAGGAACTTGCAGGTTCCTTTCCTGCTCGGCAGTGTTGACAAATAATCCATCAGCTCCAGCAATAGGCAGGAAATTTCCTTAAAGGCTCAGTGAGCGGAGAGGCGAGCTCACGCTGTGAAAGCACCTTCTCCCTGAGGATTTGGGTTTGTGTTTGTGTTTGGGTTTGGGTTTGGGTTTTTCCTGTGGCTTCGCTGTCAGGCTATGTGGACACTGCCATCCCAGCCTCTTACGGGGAAGGGAGGAATCAGAATGCGCCCCCCCCCTTTTCCTCAGTGTGAACATGCTCAGATCTGCGGTGGCACTGGTAGATGTGGGTTTCAGCAGTTCATCTGGGGTACGAGCATGAGGTCCAGACAAGCTTGAGCCGGCCGGAGCCCAAGCTCCCTTGGCACGTGGAAATATGTGCTGGGTTTTCACTGCACCGCCACAGCTTCCTATGAGCAAGCAAATGGCCCGGATTCGTAAGCTCAGCTGGTAACAAACTCCTCCTCCCTTTGCTCCTCATTCTTGGGGCGGGGTGTGCATTGGGAAGGGAAGCAACGGCCCATCTGCTGCTGCTTGTAGGTGCCATCCTTTCCCAGTTCGATGACCAAAACCTCTCCCTGGCTAACCATAGGTATGTGTGTTCCCAGGCTGTAGCTCCAACTGTTTGTTTAGGTAGCCAAGAGCTGGCCAATGGCCCGGACTATCGCCCAGACGATCAGCACATAGCCTAAAAGAGTATCTGGATAAGTGTTTCTACCATTGAGCTGTATCCCCAACTCTAAGAGAGAAAGCAAAACAAAACAAGAAACAAACAGTAAAAGATGGAAGTCCCAGGTGTCACATGAGCCTGAAGGAGCTTAAACACATCCGAGGAAGCCAACGGAAGGGTAATTCCTAGAACTCAGATGAGATCTGTCCGGCTGTTGGGTGGGCATGGAGGTAAACGCAGACTCCTTGTCTGCGTTCCAAGTGTGGGGTTTTCCAACACTGAGACGTGAGCTGGGCTCGCAGGTGAAATGCCTTTTCTCTGTAAGCAAGCCTCAGATAGAGCACTGAGGGCCTCATGTAGATTACCTGCTGTCCTCTCGACCTACAGATGGTCTCAGGGCGCAATGCAGGAAGTCAGAGGCCCTCTTACTGGCTCCCAGTCTGCCTGGATAGCACTTTCCGTGCGGATTGGGACTCGCCATCTGGAAAGAGGCTCGCAGAAGCACCAGGCGGTCCCCCTGGGTTTCTAGGGGCACAGGGCACAGCAGTTCAAAGTCAACTTGACAGTCTTCTCCTGGGTAAGCACCCCTTGTCTGGACAGGGTTGATGCTTGGGAAGAGTTGGGGCTGGTAATTGGTTTGACATGAAGGGGAGCTCTCTGAGGCTCATTGTACTATTTTGGGTGGGGTCATGGATGTGTGACTTGGGTGTTGGTGCCTCTTTTCCATACCAAGTGTTCTGGGCTGCCTTGGTCACCTGGGTGGCTTTTACTTAAACCCATCATGCATGGTGGTCTTCGAAAAGTTCTGAGCATTGGCTGTTCTTTGTAAGTCCCTGGATAGTTCCCCTGTCTTTTTCAGAGTGTACTTACTGGCTGATAAGACAAAGAACTCAGGTATAGGAGGCACAGAAACCATCAGTAGTCTGGGTGATGGTGGCACTAGTACTCAGGAGGCAGAGGTAGGCAAAACTCTGGTCTACAGAGTTCCAGGACAGCCAGGGCCACACAAAGAAACCCTGTCTTGGAAAAACAAAAAGTCCCCTTTTGTGTGGCCTTTTGTTATTTCCTATCAGTCTCCCTTCGGAGCCTTTTGCAGCACACAGTCAGCTGTTTTCAAGAGAACTTCACCAACTCTAAACATGTTAGTACAAGCGGGAGATGTTTGACTTGTCTGACATCGCCACTCTTCTGTACAGCCCTGTTTCTCTTTATCCTATGTAGCACAGCACATAGAAGAGCAATCGGTTAAACCTTTAGTCTTGAGGTCTCCATGGGCAGGCCCTGGCTTCAGCCACTTCCTCCATTGCTGAGCCACATACTCAGCCATCTTTGTTCTTCAAAGCATAGCTACACCCACCCATGATTTGGGTATCCTGTGCGGATCAGTGGGCGGTTTAAAAGAGGAGGTCTATACAAATAGATTTGCCCGGTAACTTGCAGATCCCCATAGTCCACGTGTGGAGCCTGACGGGGCTAGGATTTAGCATTGCATGGTCTTTTAAGGTCACCTCCGGGTTATCCAAAAGCACTGAATGCCAGCTTTTGGAGGTTGGCAGATAGGACCTCCTCCAAACAGTGCACACAGGTTCTTAAATGGTCAGGGCAGGACCATCCAACAGAGCAAGCCAACACTTTTGGGGTAACAGTGGTAAGTTTTAACACCAGGCCACACAGTTTCAGCGGCATGCTTTGAGATTGACGAGGGGTCTGGGCTGTGAGGCGTCGGCCACACGTTGCTTTGTGGGCCTCCTTCAGTGAGCTGGGGGTGGGAACAGCAGCCGCTCCAGGCTTGGGGGTCAGGCCTGACTGTCTGGTCTGGCGGGTCAGCTAGTTTTAGGGAGCTCAATTCCCCTCTTCTCCCCAGTGCAAGGGCCCCGGAGGAGCTGATGATTCAGCTGTTGAAAAACTGCTCACACGTCCAGGCCACAGCCAGGCTCGCACTCTTTTCCCCGCAGGTGTTCGGATGGGGCTCCCGCCATTAAACCAAAATGGAGATCTGTGTGCCCTGTGATGGTGCTGCGCCTGGGGCTGCCGAGGCCTCCTTTGAAGAAGCTGCTGGACTGCGAATGGGCTCAGCCCGTTCCACAGGACTTCTCGTCATGCTGTCTCTAAGGAATCCCAAGTAAGTGATGGGTCTTTGAAAACCAGGCTTTAGAAAATGTTTTACATGTTGATCACGTGTGACTTTGTGAGTGTGGAGAGAGGAGGCCAGCTTGCAGGAGTCAGTTTCTTTCATCCAGCGTATACGTGGGTTCTGGAGATAATCAGCTCAGGTGGTCAGGCTTAGTAGTGAGTGTCTATGCCAGCTGAGCCATCTCAAGGGCCCTGGAAATAAACCTTTGGTCTTCACCGCCTTCATCGTCACCTTCGCCTTTGTCATCTTCATCTCCTCCTCCTCCTCCCTTCCAGTGGTTAAAGATAGATGTGTTTAAATCCGCCAGCTCTTTTGATGGACTAACAATAAGTGTTGGATCAGCCTCAGAAGAGTCTTGACTTGACTCGAGGTGCTGGGTGGCACAGATGAGCGGATTCTCACCGTCCTGCTACAGGACTGCCCAGTGGAGCTATGGCCACTCCATCAGAAGGAGCAGACCAAGCCCTCGCTGCCCTCCTCGTAATTACCAATCACAAATGTGGAAATGTTACCAGTCAGTTGAAAATTGGGGCCCATGAATGCAGTGTTTTGTTGTAATGAGTACAAATGAGCAGCAGGTGAAAGAGATGCTTGGAACAGAGGCTGCTGGGAAGGGTCCTGAGCACAGAGGCTTCTGTCCCGGTGGAGCCAGGGTACATCACTGGTACCTCTGAGGATTCACAGGCTAGGAGACTCGCACCTTTCAAGACTGAATCATTACAAGGCTGTTATTGAACCTGTTGGCCGTTTGCTTGAACTCTCCAGCTCCCCTCCACAAGCCCCCTGAGCTTGGACTGGTTCAAAGCTTCAACCTCTTTGGAGACAGCGTCTCAGCCTGTACCTGAGGGGTTGGCCTCCTGTAGAATGTTTCTGTCTCCTGTTAGGATCACAGGCTCTGCCCCGGCGTAGGCTTAGCTTTTGAGCCAAGCGGTTAGTCTGGCTGATGGCCACCCCGCCTCCTGAAGCTGTCCAGCAATCACACTATGAACACGACAAACAGTCTATTAAAAGATAAGCTCCCCCCCCCCCCCCCGGGAGTGTCTGAACTAGAAAATGGGGGAAAAAGACACAGTGCGCGTGTGTGCGCGCACGCGTGCGCGCGCGCGCGCACACACACACACACACACATACATTTTAAAACCAAAGTTTGTCTTAACAATGGTTACAGTTAAAAATACTTCTTATTTTGAAAAAAAAATAGAGATGCTACATGCATAATACAATGGATTTTATATACAGTGGTTATCATCAAACAGAACTTGCACTGGACAAGCCTCTAGTGAGAGTTGCAATATTTTCTACATTAAAAGTAGGTCTAAAGACCCCAAACAAATAGTTGCCGTAGCCAGGTTTTTGGCTACTTTACTGATTTCTTTTTCCTACCTCCCCACACCACTCTCACCCTTCCAAAACCCCAGCACTAGGTAGGAAAGAAAAAAATTTGAGGGAAGAGGACACATTGATCTCATTAGACTATTTCCTGCTAATTAGGGGAACTGAGGTCCTTGGGGCAAGTTTGATTTTTGTTGTCAGGATGTCAGCAACCAGCAACAGCAGCCGCAGGGAGGGAGGCGGGCTCCGCAGGCCCTCTCACATCTATACCTGTTAGCACGTGGTTTTGAATCTATTTTATTGGGGTTCTTACACCTCCACTCCCTTCATCTCAATCCCTTCCAACGCCCAACACTAGGTAGGAGAGAAAGTTAGTGTGGCGTGGGGACAGTTCTCTTTAGACTACCTCCTGCTGGTTAGGGTTGTCAGGTTCCTTGGGGCAAGTCCAATCTTCGTAGTCAGGATATCTCCAACTTCTTCTTCACATCAAACTGCAACAGCCATCAGGAGCAGCAGGGGGAACCAGCTGCCTTCTTGGTGAAACAGTCTGGGAAAGGTTTGGAGGTGTGGCCTTGTTGGAGAGAGTGTGTCACTGGGGTCTTACCAGGTTGCTCTCTCGGTCTTGTGACTGTCTCGAGGTGTGAGCTCACGCCTACCTGTTTGCCGCCACGCTCTCCACTGACAGAATCATGTACTCACTCTCCAGAAGTGCAGACCCAAACAAAGCGCCTCTCCTGTAGGTGGCCTTGGCATCATCTCACAGCGAAGAAAGGTAACCAGAGCACAGGTTTTCGCTGCAGCTTGCTAACATAAGGCCCGTGCTTCTCCGGCCACACGCTGTTGGTGCCAGGGCCATAGTTTGAATGTTGAATGTCCCCCGCCCCACGGCATGTATGTTAAAGGCTCGAGGCATATGAGGTTTCAAGACATACGAGCCTATGGGAACCACTCTCATTCTAACCTCCAGCATTGTCTTCCACCCGCAGAAGGGAAGTGCTGTCTGGAGATTGAGCGCATGTCCTCAAGCCTGACAGCAGGTGGCTTTTATCCACTATCTTACCAGCCCCAGCATCCTGCAGTTAATTTGTAAGAGCATAGGCCGAGTTCACATTCCTCAAGTCCTAAGTCTCTCTGTCAATTTTTATGCTATATCTTCCAAATAATCAGCCTCAAGTCCTGTGCTCCGTGAGGGGTGGGCAGACGTAAGATTGCTAATGCCACCATTAAGAAGACAAAATAAAGAGCTTTTATTAAAAAGTGTCCTTTAATTAAAAATAATTATAGTTGAACTTGATGGCTCTCCTCTGTACTTCCAGCACTCAAGAGGCTACCGCAGGGGGATGTCCATGAGCTGAGGCTAGCCTGGGCTCAAAAGTGAGCCTTTGCCTCAAAACAAAGAGAAAAGTAACAACTGTTTTTCTTCAACGGAATTGGCAAATACAGTGACGCGTACTTTACAAAGAACTAACGTTATTACAGCGTGGTATTCACAGAGTCATTGTTACAGTTTGGGAGAGGTAAACGACCTTTCTAATTTAGGAGTGAAAGTTAAGATCACCTGAAAGTAATTTGTTTAGTGCCCTAAATTTCTTTTAAAGTAGCAAATATGTAATTTGCTTGAAAACACAGAAACACCAAAAAAAAAAAAAAAAAAAAAAAAAAGAGTGTTTATATATAAAGGTAATCAACTATGTTGGTTATATCTTAACTGATTTTTAAGTATGTTCTATTTGATATTGTGTGTTTGTTTGTGTGTGTGTGTGACAGTATCTTTGTAGTGGGAAGAGAAAAAGAATGACTCAGAGGGGAAAGACTCTGATATAAGAAAATACAGGCGCAAGCGTGCAACTGGAGTGTGAGGTGATCAGACATCAAGTGGCTGAAGAGGGCCAGCGTCACAGTCACCTGTCATAGAGGCACGCTCTGTGCCGAGCGTGACGCTAGTACGAGAACTGAAGGAAGCGTAGGCCTGAGCCTCACTTTCGGAGAATGAAGGATGACTAAGCAGCCAGAGGCCCGCGGTGCTGGCGTGCAGTGAGCACCGTGGCGGTGTGGTTTGCATGCAGCCATTCGGTAACCTGCTGCTCTCTGCTCCCGTCAGAAAACTTTAACTCTTTTGCTTAACAAGTGTGATACGTCACAAAGAAAAAAAATATTAACAGAGAGGACCTTATCCATGAAGGTAAATTCGCGGGGAAATTTTCCCCAAGTTAGCGCAATACTATGAACACCCAACTTCTATGTGAAGACTGGGATTAACCTCTTGACGAATGGCCTTGCTCCTAGAACAGTATAGACCAAGACTGCCTTCCAATAGGGAAGTCGTTTGTGGTCGGTGATCCATGAAATGTGGGTCTAGATGCCAAAGTGTAATGAAGTTAAATGTATGTCCCACTCCTTTTTGCTCCCCCCACGAACTAACTATGAAGCTGGTATGTTGCCCGAGTTTGCTTAACAGCTGGTGTTGATGAAAGACACCGGTCTGAATATATAGTAAGGATGGTTCTATAAACCCAGTACAATATGCTGAAAATGTTTATGAGCCAATTCATAATACACATGTGAGGTTGTCAAAAAAAATCAGTGTTCTAGTGAGGGTAAACTGGGTGGCAGAAAGTTCTTAAGGTCAGGGTTTTTAGATTATTCTACCATTTTTAAGTATGCTAAAATTATATGAAGATTACATTTGCATACTTCTAGCTAACACTTGCTCCGTTTGCTTAGCGAACAAATATAATATTCCTTTCCAGGAATCTCGCCCCAGTCGGATGGTTCTATATATTAAAAAAAAAATTAGCTATGTTGATATTAATTTACTGTTAACTAATGTTGTACAATGTTGCTAAATGACAGTCCATCTGTCACATTAGCGTCATGACATCCTACTTGTTGTTTTAATATGCTATGAGGATGAAATGTGGTTTTCAGATATGTTTTACATTTGCACTAAGTAATGGAACGTACAATATATTATGTGCCCGCACTCCGAGGAAAGTTTTTAACAAAAATAATTGAAGGCAATAAATCTCCCCTTTCCCTGTGCGCTCCCCTCCTCCAGCACCCTTTCTGGATTTTTCTGTCTTCTCAACCCAGCGAGCCTTTTAGCTAGTGATAAAGGGTGGGCATGCCCGTTTCGGAACAAAGCCGACACTACCTGGCCAAAGGCTTCTTTTTGCCCGGGAACGTTGATTCAGCCTTCCCTTGACCGCTCCGGGCTGATTGGATTCCCTTCCCTGAGACTGAAGCGTGCCCTTGAATGAGGTCGGGAGCGGAGCTGAGACAAGTTTTTCAAGTAATTAGGAACATCTCCCCGCTAATAAATCTCTCCTACAGCTTTAATTTGATTGTGCACTCGGTAGGTGTTTGGCTTAAGAGAGTGTGGACGGAGTGGGTGATTTATAACGTGTTTGGGGGTTTTGTGTTGAAATTGTCATAGGCAGCGGTGGTAAAATGTGGTGCAGAGAAATGAGGCAATTCACGTTTGATATATAACTTACTGTCTTTAATTACTCCGGCGTGTCCCGGGGGGAACCTTGCAGGCTGGGAGATGAGTCTCTTTAAGTCGCGTTACTGAGCGGTCATCCCCAGGCTGTCCTGCTTGCAGGTCTCAATGTGCCATCCGTTCGGTTTCTATGCAGTATCTTTTCAAACACGATGACGGGGTCTTTAAGCTTTGGGCTACGCCCTCACAAGGCATTTTCATTCTGTGACAATATTGTGAAAAGTGAATTCTCAACTAAAGTGAACCGCTTTTCAACAAGAATCGTGATGAGGATGTAAACTAATGCAATATATATGAACGTAGCCTGGGCTTGCAATATTGGTTTATCCATTAATTTTCCTAGCCCAGGTGTTTGTTTAGCGGGACGTCATCTCGCCACACGATGATAGATGTGTTTGACTCGGGGCGGTTATATTAGTCCCACATCTTGTACTTCTTATGCTCAGAATTGTTTGCTTAAGAAGTATTGCCTAGAAAGCCCAAAAATTGCCATTCAAGAACATTACTCGTGATCTTTCAGTAGAAGAAACTCTCGTCTAAAAGCTTTCAGTGAACAACAGAGGCCATTTAAAAGCCTCAGCAGAAATGAATTTTACTGAAAAATTCATATTGGATATGTTAGGCCAGATTTTTTTTTCTCCAAAAGTAAAATTCATCTACGAACTTTCACACTTAAAAATGATACAATTTTTTTTTTTTTTGCATAAAACTCATGTGTTACAGAAACTTCAAAAGTGGAAATTCTATATGCAAGCTCACCATGGTTAACCCTTTGCTGTACATCCTGGATGGAATTTTTAACCTCTTCACTAAATGGTTTTCAAATTTATTTATCCGCACGCACTGTACTTCTTTTTGTGATGGTATCTATCTGTCTGTCTGTCTACCTACCTACCTACCTACCTACCTACCTACCTACCTACCTATCTATATTTCCAGCTGTCCTGGCACTCACTATGTAAACCAGGGTGGCCTTGAGCTCACAGAGATCCTCCTCTGTTTGCCTCCCAAGTGGCAGGGGCCATGATGCCTTGCCAATAGTACATTTTGTGTATTTTTAAAGCTTGTTTTATGTTATGTGTGTGGGTGTTTTGCCTGCATGTATGTCTGTGCACCATGTGTGTGCTTGGTGCCTGCAGAGGTCAGAAGAGGGTGCTGGATCCCCCGGGATTGCTCTGAGCCATCAGGTGCTGGAAATTGCACTGTGTTCTCTGGGAGACCAGCCAGAGCTCTTAAACACTGAGCCATCTCTCCAGATCCCTCACAGTGCTCTTTAACTCCCACTTAGCACTTAAGGGATATATTTCCATTTTCTTTGTTTATTTCTTCTTTCCCATGCGGGGGGTTGAACCCAGGACTTGTACATGCTAGACAAGAGCCCCACCACTGAGCTAAACCCCTAGCCTGGGTTTCAGCAATTTTTAATGACAACATGGTACTTCAGTCATAATTAAATCACATATAAATAACCAGAATTAATTTAATAAATTGATAGGCATTTAGTTCTTTCTTTCTTTCTTTCTTTCTTTCTTTCTTTCTTTCTTTCTTTCTTTCT
>NW_026595981.1:10944297-10953062 GCF_907164565.1 Psammomys obesus | reverse complement strand
TCTTTCTTTCTTTCTTTCTTTCTTTCTTTCTTTCTTTCTTTCTTTCTCTCTCTCCTTCCTTCCTTCCTTTCTTCCTTTCTTTCTACCAGCTTTGAGCTCTTAAAAAACTTGTTTTTGGCTGGGTGTGGTGGCAATGCTCATGAGGCAGAGGCAGGCAGGTCTCTTGTGAGTTCAAGGTCAGCCTGATCTACATAGTGAGTTTCAGGTCAGCCAAGACCATACAGTGAGATGCTGTCTAAAACAAAACATATGACCAAATAAAACACTTGTGTTTATTTATTAATTTCCTTTAAGGGATGTTTCTAAAAGTTTAAATTCCTTGTTTTAAGTGTTGACTTAAGTTTAAGCCTCATTTTTATGAGGCTGGACATGAAGCTAAGGTTGATACAGTACTTACTTAGTACCCACAATGCTCTGCTTCTTCACATAGCGCAGGTGGGATGGCGCACAAATCCGGTCCCAGCACTTGGCAGATGTGGGCCGAAGGACAGGGAGTTCAGGATCATCCGTTGCTTCTTGAGAGCTTGTCTCCGAGCAAATAAATCTTATGCATCAGCAAGAACCACCGCACTGCCTCTCCAACCCTACTTTTGTAACATTCTTATGTTCTATATACTTTTAATTTAACATTTTAAAATTTAAAATATGAAAATTTTAAATAAATTTTTTTGCTACAATCTTACAACAAGAAACATTGTACACAGAGACACGGAGACCCTACACGTATATGCATTTATGTATTTTAAATATTTTGTGTGGTGGCTATTTAAAAACTTGAGAGTGGGCATGATGGCTCACACCTGAAATTTCGACGCTCACATAGCCGAGGCACAGGAGGATTGCTGTGAGTACAAGGCCAGCCTGTGCTACAGAGTGAGACTCAGCCTCGACACAAACAGGTTGGGAGACGCTCAGTGAGAGCAAGGGCTGGGGTAACAATCCTGGCAGGGCTGCACGCGCCTGTAAGCCCTGTGCTTCTGGCTGAGGACGGGCAGATTCCAAGATTTCGCCAGCCAGCCAGCCCGGCCAAACAGTGGGCTTCCAGTGTAGTGACAGGGCCCTGTCTCAAAATAATCAGGCAGACAGTGATGGGGGAAGTCCCCCACTGTCCTCCTCTGATGTCATACACCTCTACACACTCATGTACACACACACCCCCACACACAAATAAAACCACAGAGCTCCGCATACCTAAAATTACCCTTAACGTATGTTATAAAGCCTGACACTTTCCATATCGGTTTACAAATTCATATTAGTCATAACTCAGTAAATTGATTTAATGACCAGTAATGGATTACAGTTGTTGAAAGGGGCTGGGCGTGGGTAATAAGCTTTGGGGACCGAGGGTGCAGCCAAGTGGAGAGGGGAGGCCGCGTGTTGGTCTGGCGTGTATAAGGCTGATAGCATTTGATCCCCAGAGCTGCAGAAACGAAGTCTGGATTAGAGGTCACAGCAGAGTAGGTGTTTGGAAATAGTCCAGACGTATTTCGGAAGTAGAATGAACTGGACCCAGTAACGGAGAAAATGAATGAGACATGGCTGTTGGAATTACTTATTCGTCATTTGCAAGACGCAAAACCAACTTGACTCACATGAACAAATTAGTAGTTTTCTCTATATGGAAATTAGTTCAAAAACTAGCTGAAAACGTTTGAGATGTGCGGCTCGAAATGCAATGGGAAGCAGGTCAGCAGGAGCTAACTAATAGTTGCCTCAGGCCATCCCCATGGGAATGCAAGAAGTCCAACTAACTCCCCTGTCTCAGTCTACTTAGGATTCAGATGGGAAAGAAGGTGGGAGGTTATGGTATAGAAGGAAAAAAGTTAAATCATGACTTTGGGGGGCAGAGCACAAAAAAATACTCTATGAACTTAATAGTCACTAGGATGTTGAAATTAATAGTTTTGTTTTTGAAAAAGGATCTTACTATGTAGCCCTGACTGGCCTAGATCTTGCTGTGTAGACCGGGCTCGCCTCAAACTCAGAGATCTGCCTGCTTCTGCTTCTGCCTCACCACGCCTGGCTGAAGTTCAAAGTTTTTGGTTTTTTTGTTGTTGTTATGTTGTTGCTGCTGTTTTGCCTTTTGTTTTTTTTTTTGGGGGGGGGGAAGTGTTGAGACAGGGTTTCTCTGTGCAGCCTTGGTTATCCTAAACTCACTTTGTAGACCAGGCTCACCTCAAACTCAGAGATCTGCCTGCTTCTGCCTTCCTGAGTGCTGGGATTACAGGAATGTACCTCTACACCCAGCTCTGAAGTTCAAGTTTTGATGATCTCTCTCATACTCCCTCATACCAAGACTCAAAGATCATCATAGAAGAGGAAGTAGAAAGACTGTAAGAGCCAGAGGTAGTGAATATGTACAAGGAACCAGTGTTTGCTGCATATGCAGGGCTATTGCACACATGAAATTAAAGTCAGTGACTGCATGTACAAGACCTGTACAAGAGCAAGCCAGCTGATACCTCAGCATGGATGGGGGAGGGGATCATGGTGTCCCACCTCTCCCTGAGGAGCTCTCGGCAACTGATGGCTGCTTTTGAGGGGGAGAGTCAGTTTTCTGCAGGACTGTGGCCCCCTTAGAGGCTGCCCATTCACACACAGGCAGCACTAAGTGGACTTAAAAGGTTTAAAACCAAACCAAACAAAACAAAACACTTTGTAAAGGAGGGAAAAGAAGGGACAGGGACTCTATCAAATCACATCATATTCATCAAGGAAATTCTCAAGCCCAAAAAGGAGTCTACAGAAATAAGGGCTGAGGAGTCAACTGGGAAAAATTGGAAAGCCATAAAATATTTATACAAAAGAATTGTATTCCATAAACAAAAATAGCTAAATTGCTAATGAATAGAAATTTTTTGATAGTAAAAAAAATTAAAGAATCATAGAGAAAGCATTCCAGCTACGCAAACTTGAGCCACATAGTTGCATAATAATGGTAGAGTTTACGGAAGGGACACCAAACCACAACCAGAGTCATTGTCTTGCATAAGGGGAGAATAAAGTATCTTAACTCAATTCTCAAGACTGCACTAGATTTAGTGGAAAAAAAAAAGTCAACCCCTTAAAAGTAAAGTTAAAACAATGTAAGGACATTTGGAAATACATACACACATATGTATGTACATACATAAATACATACACCAGCCAGAGAGTGGGCAGTCAAGGAAAACTAAATTACTCAGACACTTGCAAAATTAGGTGTGAAGAATACAGCCATCTGGTCAACCTCCTTCAAGAGTTACACAAACTCTTGTAGGTATGAGGAACTAAATTCAGATCCCCAGCACCCGTGTAAAACTAGGGTATGGAGGCATATATCAGTAACCCCAGTGCTGGGGACAGGGTGGAGACCACCAGAATCTGGAGCTTATTAGCCAGGCAGCCGAGGCAAAACCATGAGCACCAGGTTGAGAGAGTGTCTTAAATAAGATAGAGATGCAGTCGAGGAAGACATCCTAACTCAACACCTGGTGTTCTGGTGAGCTTACCTGAACACACACACACACACACACACACACACACACACACACACACACACGCATGAAACAGTCTAAATTTTAAATTCTTCTCATCCAAGGATTTGAGTTCTTTGTAGACTCCTGGCTTAAAAGAAGTTAAATTGTCATGGGCACAGCACACTTTTACAAATGGTGGGGGGTGAGGGTAGGGAGGAGTAAGTTTCAATTAGGATATGCTTGTGGTCTGAGAGTAAAGTTTTTCTTTTTTTCTTTTTAAATCGTGGTACTTTCCTGGAAACCTCACACAGTTCAGATATGTGCTATAGCCCCGCCCTTGGAGTCAGGGCTCTATGCACAGCTCATGCACAGTCTTCCTTAACCTCCTTAAGGGCTGGAAATAATTCTCTTTAGTCCTTTTACCAAGTCTACGCTTTGGCTTCATGGTGACCTCTTGGGAGTTTTCTAATGTGTGCCCCATCAAAGCAAGAGTAAACCTTTTTTCTTCCCACACCGTGCTGCCCCTTTCTCCCTTTTCTTTCCTCCGTCCCCCTCTGACTCCAAGTGAGCAATGCTGTGGGGTTTGAGGCCTGCACCATTTTAGTATTTCTTGGGAGTAGCCCAATGAAAGAGGAACCTTGGGGACTCGGTCGCCTGCCATCCGAAGCTAGAAAACTGTGCATTTGATACTCCACCTAGCATGAGGATATAGACTTTAAAAAATTTGAATCTGTCACTAAGAGGAGTCTGTTTTTTATTCTCTTTGAAGAAATAGCCGAATTTTCTAAACACAGCTCCAGAGGAAGAATATTTGTAAATGGGAGCCACCCTGATAGAAAGCCAGATATATTTAAAACATTTTCAGGTGTCTGAGCATTTTACCTGTATGTATGTCTATGCATTGCATGCATGCCTGGTGCCCCTGGAGGTCAGAAGAGGACATTGGGGCTCCTGGAATGGGAGTTATGAATAGTTGTGAGCCTCCATGTCCGGGCTAGGAACTAACCAGGGTGCTCTGGGAGAGCATGCACTGATGGTAACCACTGAGCTGTCTCTCCAGCCCCTACACCAAGCTCTTCCCGTGGAGACTTTGGGGACATAACTCCTTTGGAAATATTTATCCATCTAAATTCAGAGATGACGGTATTCTCGATTCTTCTACCCCCAAATCCCCTGTGGCTGTGGCGTGTGTGGGAGCTCTTGCAAATGTTCTTTTGAGCCAGAAGCTGATGTTTTTCTGTCTATAGGTGGAATCAGAATGAGGCTTCCACTTTCCCCGTTCACCCCCCTGATACTGATCATCCTCTCCAGCTGTGCCTCCTCCGTTTTCATACTACTTCAGGGAGCTCAGCTCTTAACCCCACTGGGCTAGTAAGATGGCTCGGTGGGCGAAAGGGCTTCCTACACAAATCTGACAATGCAGGAGAACTGACTCCTGAAAGTTGTCCTCTGCCCTCTACATGCCATGGCACACGCACACCTCTACTCCCACGCACTGATGATGATGATGGCGGTGATGGTGATGATGATGATAAAATTAAAATTTTAAATAACTAATTAAATTCACTCTTAATACTACTGTTCGTGCATTTTAAAAATTATTATTCTGTGATTTCCCTTTTCTGCTCCATTTGAACAGTATGCTCATAGGATCTTTCTTTCACCCACATTTCTCTATATTATAATGAATTAATTTGGTGTCTCAGAATTTATAAGCAGGTTGAGGAAGGCCAATATTGACAACTTCTCCTGAGTGGTGTGGGGTGGGGGAGTGTCGACACTATAATTAAGCAAGGTTGTTTAAGGATGCAATGCCTAAAAGGTGCCGTGAGGATAGCGCAAGCATTGTAAGAGATTAAAGCGTGAGTGACCTCCGGCATTCACAGTGCTGGGTCGGAGGTGCCGCTCCGAGAGCTTATGTAGACTGACTCGTATCTAAAGATGCTAATAGGACTTCAGCTGAAATGGCCACAAATACCTGTAATCCCAGCACTTGGGAGGCTAAGACAGAAGGACCACAAGTTCAAAGCCGGCTTAGGATATGTATATATTGAGACTTTGCCTCACCCCCTACCCCCAAAAAGCAAAGCCTAAAGGGGGAAAAGGATTAATAACATCTTAATCTATAACAGAGGGGCAATTGTAAGTCACACAAAAGCCTCACTCATAAATTCTTATCTGTAAAAAGGAAGGGTTGAGCGAATACTATTTCATTCTCATATTGGCCAGAAAAGGATCAAGATTGGACTAACTGCGGTGAGTTGACCTGCCTCAGTTCTTAGCCTCTACTTATTTTATAAGTACGCCAACAGATAATAAACGACTTTTCCCATTCAAAGAAGATAGCTATCTTGATGTATGTGACTCCTCTACAGACGCAGGGGACGTACAAGGGAAGGGAAGAGACGCTCTCCCAGTCATGAGAACAGGGGGAACCCTAAGCCCTCGGGTAGTGACAAAGCAGGACTGAGAGCTTTATCGCAGAATTCGGGAGCAGCATGATCTCTCCATGCAGGCATGTGGGAAAGGCATGGTACATGGCCATCTTACGTAATATCCATAAGGAAGTAGCGTTGGCCAGTGAGCTTGATGTGGCTTAGCCAACACAGGGTATTTGGAATAACCTTGCAGGTAGCTAACTTGCAGGAGGTAGAGTGCATGGCTCTTTTAATTATGGTTAATTTCAAGTGACCTATAACTAAACAAACTGTCCTTTGAAAATCAGTGACAGCCTCTCTGTTTACAGTGCTTCGAGTCCCTGTGGCATATACATTAAAACCAGGGATGGATGAATATCTCTTTGGGACCACTTACATGAAATGACTAATGGGGTTAAATTTTAAAAAAATAAATTAAATCTAAAGACATTTCCCAGAACTTATGTTTAAGCCTTTATTCGGTACAGTTTCCATTTTGGATTCTTGTGTTTAAGCCAATGGGCTGGCAAAGCCAGCGTCACATACTGTAATATATTCAATACTTGAATGCTTAGTGTTTGAATCTTGTGCTTTTTTGGCTGGACAAAAAGTAAAGTCTTTCGAGCCAAGTGAGAATAATAAAGAGAAAGGAAGCTTTGTGGGGGCAAAAAAAAAAAAAAAAAGTCACCAATTCTAATAAGATGCTACAATCTTTGGGATACTTTGACACCCAACCCCAAGCTTTTATTGCGTGGAAAGATGCTTTTCTTTGATGGCTTTCTTTCCCGTCCTTAAGCATTCAGCCCTAAGTAGGTTAGTAAAGGAAGACAATGGAGTTAACTCATCCTTAAAAGAGCTGAAAAGCTAGTTCAGGAAAACAGTGACAGGAATTGGGAGGGACACAGGGTGATGTGTTTCCGTTTGCTTTCCTGTCTCATCATTCTGAGAAACTGATGCCCACAGAATGTCCCCAAAAAAAGAGCAATTGAGAAAAGCAGTTTCCTGGGGAAATCTGAACTTCAGGATAATCGTGCTGTGGCTGGGGTGAGTGCCAACCCGCATACACTTAGGCACCCAACATGAGACCAGGACAACACTCTGGCTACTCTTAGCCAGAGATCAAGACACAAGCAAGGGAGGGCACATGTTCTGTGGTTCTAGCTGCCTCTCTCCCCCCGCCCCGCCACCTTATATTCCTCTCACCCATCACGGTAAGAGGAAAAGTGTGATACCAGAGGTAAACTCCAGACCCACATCAGTCAGATAAGGTAGTGATTTTGGAACATGACCAGTTTTGGTAAAGCATAACCAGTGAGGGATTTTTCGTCTGAGGGAATTCTCAACAGCACAAAAAGGTCTGAATGAGATTTAAGGACTGGAGGAACCCACTTTGAGAATGCAGCTTTTCCCAGGGGGACGGCCCTTCCTGGGGCGCCCAGAGCACCTCAGAGTTCTCTGTCCCCGGCAGTCTTGCTGAACAGCGTTCAGTTGCCTCCCCCAACCCCTTTCCTGAAACTCCTGGCACAACTGTCGATTTGGCAGTTAAGACTAATTACAGATTCATGTTCTTTGCAATAAGAAAAGTTTTGTTTCTCTGTAAAGCAGAAAATTCATGTTTATCCAGAATTACTATATTCCCAACCATGAGCCAGTTTGCTGTCGTTACATGTAAATCAGAATGTATTCTCGAGTCGTGTATTTTCAGTTTGAATGCAGATTCCGTGACTCAAATTTAGCTTCTCAAAAGATGGTGGCGCCTAGGACCGCGCCAAGGACTGGGGATTTCCGTGTCTGCGCACTGTAGCCTGGGGAAACCAAACCTAGCTTGCAGGAAGGAGAGGGAACAGACATCCCAGGCACAAGCATCCCATCCAGAGTTTGTCACTAAGCAAGTGACGCTGGGCACATTGTGTAGCCTTAGCAAGCTTCGGGTGTTTTTGTGTACATGTGTGCCTTGTACGTGTACACACACGTGTGTGAAGACCAGAGGAGTCATCCATCCTCTATCGCTCCCCACCTTGTTCCTCTGTGTAGCCCTGGCTGCCCTGGACTCACTTTGTAGACCAGGCTGGCCTCGAGCTCACAGCGATCTGCCTGCCTCTGCCTCTCTGGGATTACAGGCGTGTGCCACCATGCCCAAATGTTTGGAGGGGGGTAGGGGGGAGGCTGGGAGAGAACACCGGATGTTTGCGGGGGAGGAGCAGGGAGAGAACAACGATGAATTCTTTGATTTGGCGCATCAGGCCGTGGATGGTCCTCCCTCATCTGCTCGTTTACTGTTTGACCTCCTAACCTGAGTGAGGTCCCACGAGAGTGTGAGTCCCCAGCCATTGCCGTCCGAAGACTTGTTGGCAAGGCTGCCTACAAGAACAAATCGCCAAGTAGCTAGCGGTAGTTAGCGGTCACTCAGCTCCTCCTTCATGGAGGCCCATCTAGCTGGACCAGCTGAAAATCCCTTTCCCTTGCCTGCACTCTTCTGTGTACCTGTGAGCTCTACTCAGAGCTTTGGAAATAGCGTAGCCCAGTAGGCAGAGCCCGGAAATCAGTGGAAACTTGTGAAATGCAAACTCATCATCACTGTGATTTCACCAAATAGCACCACAAAGCAAAGTTCCTCTAGTCTGGCCTACCAAAACCACCTCCCTGCACAAAAGCGTGGGACAGAGCCTGATCCCCTGCCAAGCACACGCTCCCCCAGGCGTCAGGTGACTGAAATTAATGAGAGCCCGAGATTCACAGCACATGATGCCCTCAAGCTGTGTCAAAATAGGTGTGACGGGTCACAAGGGCAACCAGGACAGACGTCATTTACACACACACACACACCCAACACACACCCAACACACACACACACACACACACACACACACACACACACACACACACA
>NW_026595981.1:10922912-10944287 GCF_907164565.1 Psammomys obesus | reverse complement strand
ACACACACACACACACACACACACACACACACACACACACACACACACACCCGGCTACAGGCCAGAAAATGTGCTTCCACTTGATCACCTCACACACGGTTGTCGCTTTTACAGTGTGAAGCCAAAGCTGGTAGCAGTTGATAGACCCCGCCGTTACCGCGCAGCCAGCAGGCGGGAGGGCAGACTGGGTGCGCGTGCGCGTGCGCGTAGACCCGCGCTCCTCCCGCTTCGCTCAAAGCACTTGAGGAGCCAGAGCCAAGCACCGGCAGAGGCGAAGATGGCGGGACAGGATAGACTGCAGCTCTGCTCGCTCTCTGGGCTACCTTGGTCTTCCCGAGATTCGCCCGTCAGCAGTTTTCTGTTAATCTTGAAACTTCTTGTTGCAAAACCGAGTATTTCCCAGTTCGTTCGTTCTTCGTGGTCCAAAAAGTTGTTTGGGGGACTAAGATCTGTCCCATCTCTGCAGTCTGACCTACTCTGTGACCGTCAACGTCCCATGACTTGCTTCTTGAACCATGGCAGCACTGTCGGGAAAGTCTGTTTGTTTGCTGCTTGATAATTGAGTCTGACATGGGAAAGGAAAAGTGGACATGGCTAGAACTCGTCCATTTACCAACTCTACTACCTATATTTTGTTCAAGTCCAGGTTCCAACTAGGGCCTGGATTTTGCTGGAAGATGCTGTTAGTCTCCAGGGGACATATCAGTGATCACACACTTATGCCACACTCCGGGTTAATCGTGTCACTATGAGTGTGGGACCAAATTACACTGCTGTTTGTTTTGGCCTTCTGTCCCGGCTGAGTGTCTGTACAGATAGACTGATGTGTGAGCCTTGATTTGATTAGAAAAAAAAAAAAAAAGGCTAGAGTGCAAGAGCCCTTTGTAGCCAATGTCAGGAAATGTCCGTGTAGATGCGTGGTCCTCAGCCTTCCCTATGCTGTGACCCCTCATGCTGTGGTGACCCCCCCCAACCACATGATTATTCTTTTTTTAATTTATTTTTGTTTTTTTGACAATTATTCTTGTTACTACTTCATAACTCTAATTTTGCTGCTATAAAACAATGTGAACATCTGATATGCAGGGTCTATGACATACAACCCCTGTGAAAGGGCCATTCGGTCCCCACAGGGGGATCGTGACCCACAGGCCGAGGACCACTGTGTAAAGAAAACGAGGAGGGAATCGGCGATTTGTTCCACACAAATCAGCAATATGTTTTTTGGTTTTTTTTTTTTTTTTTTTTTTTGAGGCGGAGTCCCCCTGACCTTGCTGTGGCGCTGGGGATGACCTCACCCTCCTTTCTCCACCTCCAAAGTGCTGGGATTCTGGGGGTTTTGCCCATCCATACCCAGCTATGCAACGCATCTGAAGAGATGCAGAACCACACACCTGTCTCTTTCCACCAATTTGCAAGCCAGTGCACCCCACCCCCGTCTCTGGTGGATCCTGCGCTTATTCCTGGTGGATTTCATGACACCTTACGGTCAGTGGAGTCTGTGTCCAGCTCATGCTAAATTTGAACTCTTCATCTATCCGTTACCACACATCACTTGAAGTATCTCTCTGGTTGCCTTTGTTCACAGGGTTTTCTTTGGGGGGAGGGGGGTTAAGCTACGCTCTGGATTCCATAGGAGCCGCCCACACTGCCCTGAGGAGATGAAGCACACTCAGAACTAAACTCAGGTGAGAGAGACGCTGTCAGGATATAAGAAACCATCAGAGGAAGGACACGTCCTGAGAAGTCATTCAGGTCTTAAACTTCTGTCCCGGAAGGCCTCTCTCCATCTGTCCACGCGCTTAGCCTCTCGCTCAGAGCAGACTAAACAGTGCCATTAACCTGCTAATACTAATTTCCCCGGTGTCCCAGAGAGCAACTCGGCAGCAAGAGTTACTGTTCTCATCGAGTGTACGAGTTGAGTAAACCATGGGCTTTTCGCAGTGGTATTGAGGCGTCTTAAAGTTGATGTTTAGAGAGGCACCAGCTCACATGTTCCTCTGTTATCTGCTGGTGTGAACATTGTTCCCTTCTGCAAAACTTGTAAGTGTGGAAAATAAGCTCCGTAAGAGCAGTCTTTTTTTTTTTTTTTTTTTTTTTTTTTTTTTTTTTTTTTTTTTTTTTTACCAATAAGTTTATTGTCTTTATGAAAAAAGTCTTCACAGAAAATGGCTTTAGCTCTCAGCAGCATGTCCCCGAGCTCTGAGAAAGCGTGCCTTCTTCTGAGCAACCCCATCTTTCTTCTGGGCAAGGGACGTTTTGGGATGGTTCCATCTCTCCCTCTTCACTACTCTTCTTGGGCATCTTCTCATAGGCTGGATTCTCTCGGATAGTGGCAGGAGCTTTCTCGTACGTCTCCCCCATCAGGTCTGGAGTGATGATGTTCTTTATGTTGCCGAGAGAACTGTTTATTATAGGCATCTTCATCCCCCCCCCCCCCGCCCCTTGGGTACCGCTCGCAGTCTGCAACATTCTGACCCATGATGCTCTTCCGATGCGCTTCTGCATTGAACTCCATCCACAGCTCCCTTCAGGGCCCCCAAGACTTTATTGCCAGTTGTGACTCGGGCGAGACCTGCATCCAAATAGCAAGTGAAGGCGCCGGGCTGCCTGCCAATGCTCTCCACGTTGTATTCATCCTCCGTCATCTCCTCTTGGCCTTCGTCGCTCTTGTCCACACCGACCCTACTGAGAAGCCCGCGGGCCAGCGGCAGGCCAGTAAAGTAGGCCGCGGCATAATTGGTCAGGCTGACCTTCACACCGTACTTCAGTAGTTCGTGTGGGTGTGCTGCGCAGACTCTCGCGTCTCCTTCCATACGGGCATGCGCAATCTGGCAAGCGATGGCTCTGTTAGTCACGTGGACTATCATCCTCTACTTGAGTGTGTTGTACTTACTTCTGTCCCGGATCGCCAGTCGTGCCCGAGCACAGTAGTCAGTTTTACCCTCTTCCCGCCCCCTAGACCTCACTCGGTATCTCTTTAAGGTAGGCCTTGTTATTGACAACTTTCACGAGCCCCGTCCTGCAGAACAGACGCCCGCGGCCGCGGCTCCTCTCAGACCTCAAGAGGAGAGTCTTAAGGAGCTAAGACTTGCCAAGAAATGAACCAAAAAGAAAAATACAAACAGATGTTGACGTTAGAAATATTCTTTGCAGTTGTCCTCATCTTAATATCATCATCTTTCAGGCTTGATTGATAGTGAGAAATATGCTTTGGCAAATGTGCTGACACACACCCATGATTCCAGCAGTGGGGGAAGTAAAGGCAGAGGAAGATCAGGAGTTCAACGTCATCTTTGACTACATGGCAAGTTCAAGACCAGCTCAAGATACATGAGACCATGTGTTAGATTTTTTTTTCCTTACGCTTTGAAGTAGACTTTGCTTTACACAGTAGTTACTTAAGACAATGTACAGTGGGCCTTAGATACATAGTCTAGTTCACTTCTTAAAATCCTGATTAGGATACAAAAAATGGGTGACACGTTACAAAAATCTGGTTTAAATCCAACCATCTTTTGCTTGTTTTGTTTTCAAGACAGGATCTCAGACAGTGACCCTGAACTTCACCCAGTTTATACATGCTGGGGCTCAAACCTGGGCCTTGGTACATGCTAGGCAAGCACTCTACCAACAGAGCCACATGAATATATGTTAATGATAACACAGGCTGGACCAAGCCAACTTTAATAAGAGATACTTAACATGATCCAAATGAGTACGTTTTCTTTTAAAGAAAATTCGTGTCCTTCGACTAATATTTTATTATTAGACTCAACCGAGTATTGAGGACATTTTGTTTACCATTTACGAATCAAACATCTTTTCTTAATTTTATGCCCGTTTTTAAACAAAGGAAATGGTGCAAATGGTATTCTAATTGCTTCTTTAAGCTCTCTCAAAAGGAGGGAGCGGCATGCCCTCAACATCGCAGAGTTCTTGCACGGGCTGTTTGTTCCTCAGTGGAATGGCACCAAAGATGTGTTTATTGTTGTTGTTGAACTATCAGCCCGTGTGGATTTTAACAGCAGACTCTGCCTTCTCAAATAAACCACTCGTATCAAATTCATGTCACCCTTTTGCATGAGCTCGCATGTGGACACATGTGGGCTGCAGCTGGCTGCGTTACTAACTAGGCTCTGGGTCTTATTAACAGCCTCACTGAAAGATCCCTGCCCACTATCGAGTCTTCTTCATCGCAGTACACACTGAACACGGCTTTTGCACCATTATTTAAAGCTCTCTCATTAGAAATTGCAAGATAGCTGTCATCAGACTTCGATACTGCAGACTTGCCAAGTGTCTGGCAGAATTCCTATGTGCAACAGATTACACACGGAGATTGTTTTCTCATCTTGAGCAAATACATTGCTTTTATAGCAAATGGAAAAGTCAGAAGTATTTCCATTATCTTGGTCTTAAAAATACGCTCACATCAGACCGAAGAGCAAAGTCAAAAGCATGTTATTTTCTTTCCTGTTTCTTTTCTTTTCTTTTTTTTTTAAATCACATTTAGGGATAAAATGGCTTTGTTTTCAACTGAGTGAACTCTAGCGTCAATTTTAAAACATGAAATATAAAAATGACAAGAGATAGGCAGCTTTTGAGAGACTAGTGACCTTGCCTGTCTGGAAAGCCCATTTAAAATTCACTCTACTTCTCAAGAATGTTCTGTCATATATCAGAAGCACACAGGGAGGTAGAGAAGGCCTGCAGCTTGGTCTCGGCTGAGCAGTGCAAGTTACCTCGGGTAACTTGCTTAACCTTTCTAGGTCTTGGGTTCCTAATTATACGAATGAAGACATTGAACCTTCTGGTTTTTCAATTCAAACAATCTTGGGAATAGCCAGCTCTGAGACAGCGATCTGGAATGTGAATGTCACCATACAAAGAGTTTTCCCCACTCTCCGGAATGATCCAGAGATCCGGGGTCGAGGGTTGGAGGTGTGTGAATGTGAGAACGTTCTAAGCGTTGTTTTTAAACCTCTAAGCTGTCTCAGAAGCAAATAGAAATGAGGCTCCCAGCAGTCTGTTCTGGTTTGGGGTATGATGGCTGCTCAGAAAGAATAAGTCACACAGGAAAATACGTTAGCAAAGACTGAAGAGAGTAATGGGATAGAGCAGCGTTCTCACCCACCCCTCATGGAAAACAGCACTGTGTTTTTTACACAATCGAATTGAACAAAAATTATGCTCGCTTATGAATCCAGTACTTACAGCGGGAGGGGATGGTTGCCATCTGGAGCTAAGACGTTTCTTCTTCATGGACTCACGGCGGTGACATCATTCGCCAGAGGCAGAGCATAGGAAAGCCGTTATCTTCCACTCCACGAGGCGGTGTGTTTCACGTGGACGCTAGCTGGCATGGTGTTTTCCTGCTGACTCTAATGGTGTGCTTTTTAAACGGTTCCCTTCTTGTTGCCTTGTTTGTACATCACTTACAACCAGGCCTCGGGGTCCAACAAACTGTCTGATACCAACACAGACCGGTGTACTTGCTCACGAAGGGAGAGCATATGCTAAGATCTTCTGTGCTGTTCTCAATAAACACACACCGGGCATGTCATAGACCGAGGTCCTGGTGAGCACTACAAATGTGTTCCTGCTCAGCAGATCAGCTTCCTTTGTGGCTTTCCATATGTGGTTAAGGTAAAAAAAAAAAAAAAAAGCTAATACACATGTAGAAATAATATGCTAATAATATGCTCTTTTGCCTGTAGCTAGAAATTGCATGGACTGAACAAGTTATTTGAAACAAAAAGTTTGAGATCCACTGGAATAAAGTTTACAGACTCTAAGGATCTATCTAAGGGGGCTGGAAAGATGGCTCAGTGGTTAAGATCAGGCATTGCTCTTGCACAGGACCAGGTTCCCGTCATGGGTGGCTCACGACCACCTATAACGCCAGGTCCAGGTAACCCAGCACCCTCTTCTCACCTCTGCGGGCACCACACACATGCTCTCATGCACACACAAAATCAACTAAAAACTTATACTCTTTGTGTGTGTGTGTGTGTGTGTGTGTGTGTGTGTGTGTGTGTGGTGTTTGTATGTCTGTGTTGTGGGATGTTGGCCCTACCTTCTACTTTGTTGAGAGAGAGCCTCCCGTTGCTGTTTGTACCAGGCTGGCTGGCCTGTGGGCTTTGGGGGAATTCTCCTTGTCCACCTGCTGTCCCTCTGGGGAGCACTGTGGTTGCAGGTGAGCACTACTGCGTCCATCCAACGTTAGGTGGGTGCCGGGCATTCAGACCAGGTCCGCACACTTTCTTAGCAAGGCCCTTACCCAGCGAGCCATCTCCCCAGCTCAGGCCCTCTCTCAGATACCTAAGCACCTGCCCTTCCCTTCTCACAACACGGTTGTCTGTCCGTCCTGGGTCTCCTTCGTCAGACATTCCGACCCCTTCATTCTGTGAAGGGCTGCCCACACAGGGGGCATCACAGTCGTCAGTACTGACGATTAAGCCTGATGCTCAACAGGGGAAATGGACGTGGATACCTTCTTCTCCCAAGAGTAATCCTCTAGCTCTGTCACTGAGCTATGTTGTCATTTGTTTCCTTTTTACTTCCTCGTGTCCACTATAGTTTAAGCTCCTTGTGGCTTAAAGGCCCCATCCTTCCAGGGGCAGAAGAACCTCAGAAGGTACATTTTAAATAGGTTATGGGTTTCATTGTTGCTCCATTCTAATTTCTGTTTTAAAGGCATTTTATATTTTCTGTCTAGGCTTAAGGGTGTTAGAAGAATGGAGGGGAATGGTCTCACCCATGGGCCTTTGGGGAAAGGAGCCTGAACGCTGTTTATTTAGAGGATTGTAGGAGGTATGAGCTCAGAGATCAAACTGCAAAAGCAAACACACTGACTAACACGGCTTGGTAATGGAGGGCTTAGCCGTGTCTCTAACAGACATGAGCAGTTCCCGTCTGCTCCAAGAGGAGCTGATGTTCGAGTTCCTGTTGAAATCAGTGATCAGATCCCTCCCCAACCTGGAGATTAGCCCAGGGCCTTTCTTCCCAGCACATGAAAGACGGCACGTTAGCAGAAAAACAGCCATTCTTTGTAGGAGAGGAATCTGCTAAATGGAAGAATAAATCTTATTCAAACTAAAAAATGTCTTTCACTCAAATTGAGTCATCGGAACTTATTAGGCTTAAGCCAATAAAAGGAAGAAAGAATACAGTATTCAGGAGAACATGTCCAGACTTCACAGCTTCACGTTGGAAACAGTTGAATTGTCTTACTCAGTTGTGATCTACTGTCACGCTTAGTGAAGAAACAATGAGCGAAATGACTTCTAACACTCTCGAATGTGTGTGGCGGCTGCTGAGGGTTTAAGGACGGAAATCTGCTGATCACTTTGGAGAGTTAGCTCGCAGCAAGGTCAGGAGGGCTGACTCATATGCTAGCTAGCCCTGCGGTAGAGGAGAAACCTGTACTCTGGAACAATCAAGGGATAATCCAAGATGGGGATCCAAGAAAGTGGCCAGATTCCAAGCTCCACCTTGCCACTATTTTGTTTCTCTTTTTGTGGGTTGGGGGAAGTGTGACAGGATCTCACATGGCCCAGGTGGCCCTTGAACTTGAACTTGCTGTGAATCCAGGGACGGCCTTTCTGTCTCTGCCTTCCTCATGCTGGGGCTGCTGGCCCATGCCATCACTCCTGGCTTCTATTATGCCAGGACTGAACCCGGGCCCCATAACCGCTAAGCAAGCAGCAGACCCCCTGAGCTCGCCCCAGGACTGCTTGGCTTCTCAGGGAATGGAAGGTACCAGTGGGCTGCGTTTCCTCCTACACCCCAACGACTCTGCTAGCACAGACTCCTTGGCTAGCACAGGGAGACGCTCACTTTCCTCTGCCCTCTGTAACTGCACAAATTATTCTTTGTGCTCAGCAAGCAGCTACTTTGGCAACTGAGATGGGTGTGCCCTGCTTGGATTTTCTCAAAGGCAAGACGGTAAGATCCAGCCATCCTCCAGGAGCGGTTCTTAAAAGATTAGGAAAAAATAACGACCAGATATTTTTTTTTGGAAAAGGGAAAGAGGAGCATTGAGGCAAAGGTATAATTTTCTGTATGAGTTTCTTCCTTCCCCCAGTTTTTCTTTTTTGTAAACAAATTTATTAGCTCGCTCACGCAATTGCTAATACATTTTTTTTTTTTGACATATGGCATGGAGCATAAACATGCTGGATTTATTTCTGGGGAAAGGAAATAGGTTGCTGCAAACAGTTCCTCTGAAATTACTCTGCGATGTCGGAGCCAGGAGAACTTTTTATCACTCTGGGTCCTCGATGTTGCATCAGATGGAGAGAGACGCTTGGGCGTGATTTCCCCCGGGCTCGCGTTTCTCTCTTCCGTGGAGGGTCTGAAATCACACAGAGACGGAGGCCTGTATTCCTGCGGTTGCCGTGGCTCTCTCCCCGAGCTCCCACGGACCGTGAGACGGTAAGGACACATCCCAGCACTGGGCCTCGCGGAGGATGCAGCCCTCCGGAGCCTTTCGTCCCTCACGCACGCGTGTCAATAGTGCAACTAAGCAGCAGGAGACGCTGCTGCCTGCGCCTGGGTCCGGGCGAGGGAGGCCTGGGGATGAAACCAGAGCTCGCTCGCTCGCTCACTACTGTGGGGGCAGTCCCGTCCTTCCTGCCCGGATTTGACGTGATGCTGATGGTAAGCGACGTGATCACTGAGAACAGCTGCCATCTGGGGTCTCGCTGATTGACGTGCAGATCCCTGACAGCAGAACCGCGGGCCTGTCAGTTCGCCCTCGTCTGGATCTGGCCAGGAGAGGATGCTGGAGCTGACAGCAGCAGCGACAGTAGAGCCTCCTCCAAAGGCGAGAGGTTCTCAAGCTCCCCTCGAAAATTCTTCAGGTCCACGGAGACTGCTTTGGAGAGCCTTGTCTTGCTCGCCTTTCAGACCACCCAAGGTGCTTGAGCACCTCCCAGGGTTTCGCGGGAGGATGAGCCGTGGCCCTTCCTGCTGCTGTGTGAGTTTAAATGCTGCCACAGCGCACAGAGAAAACGTGGAAAGCCCCAGGAAGCCAGCCAGGGCGGCCCCTCTACCTGAACTGAGGCTGGGGGCGTGCGCAGTTTAATTTTAATTAGTCGATGAAGCAAATCAAGGGAATGATGTCTTTATAAGCGAGCACTAGAGTGACGGGTGGCCTGTCGGCTCTCAGAGACCTACGTACCATAGTCCAACCGTACATGATTCTATAAAGAAAAGCCCTTGGCAGCACCACGAGAAGTGACGGCATCCAGGATGACATGCACAGCCCTAAAGCCCGTGTGGGTCTGTGCTTTTATGGATTAGCTCATTTTGTGTTTGCTTCAATAATGACATACATTAGAAATGTTTTGAGGGAGGGAGGGTGGGGTTGGGAGGGAATGAAGGAGGGGCTACGGTTGGGATACAAAGTGAACTGTAATTAATATAAAAAAATAAAAATTTAAATAAAAAAAATGTTTCTATCAAAACTGTATTTCCCATCAATAACTGGGCTATAACAAAACCCGCTCCTATTTTGATGTCCAAAAATAACTACTTTGTTTTCCTATGTATGTTTTTTACATCTAAAAAAAAATAGAACTTGTGTATTACTTGAATATTGCACGATAGCACGTGCTTTGTAGCAAAGTCTTATCGGCTGCAACGATGGATCTCCTGCAGGGTTCTTAACCGTTCCTTTATTGTTGTTTACCAAACTTACCAGAGTAAACGCTGCCGTGAACATTTCTTTGCAGAATTCTATTTATGAATCTTAGTTGGGCTCCCACGCAGAATTTTGGGGTTTAACCATAACCATGTTTTCAGTGGCTTTAGACAGCAGGTGAGAGTTATTGTTGTTATTGTTGTTGTTGTTGTTTTCCTTTCCTTTCCCACTCTGTAGCCTACTGTAGTTGTGTTCTTTTCACATCTTGCTCATGGCCGAGTTTTGAGACTCTGGATTTCATGGGGGTGCCGTAAGCTCTGGAAGCAAATGCAGCCACTGTCTGACCCTTTTCCTGAACCCTCCTAATCGCCTCAAGCCCAGCTGTGTTCTGTTGTAACACTAATTACAAAATAAGCTCATGAAACTGCTGTATGAGGGGAAAAAAAATTTATGAAAAATAATTTACAATATTTTAAATTACAAGCCCCCGCTGGACAGGAAGTGAGGCTAAGTGCAGTTTGTAAGGTGAGAATGTCTGACGATTTTGTTTCAGCACAGGGGAGTCTAGAGCAGTGCTCCTCAGCCTGAGGGTTGAGAGACTCTTTCCCAGGGGTCACCTAAGACCACTGGGAAACACACGTGTTTACATTACTATTCACAACAGCAGCAAAATTACAATTATGAAGTAGCAGCAAAAATAATTTTAGGTTGGGGTCACCACGACACGAGGAACCATTTAAAAGGTTGCGGCATCAGGAAGGCTGAAGACCACTGCTCCAGAGAGTGAAAGACTGAGAAGCCCCTGGGAAACAAAAGGCTTTCCCGTCTAATTCTTTCTCTACGTGTGACCTTGGGCAAACTGTTTCCCCTCCTTGGACTCTCTTTATCAAGAAGGACCCTGGATTTAACAAGATCATCCCTGACTCTAATTTTCTGATCCTATCAGAACCATTTTTCCAGAACAGAATGATTCTTCTACGAGCTCCTCTCAAACCCCAAGCAGATACAGCCTGCGATATTTAACTTCCAGGAGCTGTCATTGTGTCACCTGTGCCGCTGGGTGACTCCCGTTTCTATCTGCAATCACTTAAAAAAAATCATGATGAGACCATAACCTTCACCCGGTCCTTTTGTCAGTTAAACAAAACAAAACAAAACAAAACAAAAAAAAAAAAAAACAGACGAATGTTATAATAAGAAATCCTTCAAAAATATAAATATAAGGCAGATTTGGCCAAATGACGCCCTAAGCTTTGCAGTGACTGGCTCTCTGGTTTCAGCGGGAATTTTCACACAAATATTTGAGATTCCGATTGGAGTTTTGTAATTACAGGTCTGAGGACTCGCTTCGTAAACACACAGTGTCATCTCCTCTGGGCTGCAGCTAACACTTGCTCATTTCCCTTTTGAATACACTCTTAAATATAGTGTTAGCAAGGGAAAAAATTATATGCTTTTTTTTCCTAACAGGATTTTAGTTAGATATGTTTTTAAAAATAGCCATATTGAGACATAGTTCACCAGTCAAAAAATTCCCCTTTGGAAGAGTATAATTCCATGGCCTTTGGCTTCTTCATGCCACCAAAGTTATATTTTTAAAACACAAAATGAAAAGTCTAGACGGTGCCCAACTGCCTGCTTTGTTTTGCTTGACTTAGCCTCATTCGTGGGTTGTTTTCCATTTAAGGCCTTGTTTGATTGTAAACCCGTCAGGGCTAATAAGACATTGGATCTTCATATGGGTACATTTTCAGTTTTAACTGAAAATCTACCACCTACCAAATCTTACCTGGAAATCCCTCGAATTTACATGGATGGTTTAAAAGTTTAACGTGTATTTGATGGTTTTATGACATAAAGGTGAGTGAAATGTGAAGGAGAGTGCATGTAGTTTTGGACATACTTTAAATACAATTTAAACGAATTAATTTGAAATAGTTACTTAGAATTTTGGGGTTTTCTCACTTCAATGGATAATTTAAAATGCCATGTCCAGGGTCGAGAGGTAGCACAGCCTAGAGCTCTTGTCTAGGATCCTTGAGGCACTGGGTTCTAGCCCCAGCACAGGAGAAGAAAATCACATCCAAATAAATCATAGTCAAGTTAAATCACACCCACGGAAGAGCATCTGGGTAGGAAGAATGGTGATTACATTCTCTCTTGAAGCCTTGAAAAGTAAAAACAAAAAATCCTCATGTTTTGAAAAGTACAAATATGATTCAAAACGTAAGTAATAATTGATGAAGTATTTATATTTTATCCTCAGTATTTTATAAGATACTAATGAAAGAATTAGCTGGATTCTTCTCCTTTGCAGCAAAGTTGCTGTCAAACATTTTCTTGGCACTTTACTTACATAAACAAATAATTTGTGCGCTGAAGGTCAGCCTAGTAACATGTAGTGTGTGTGTGTGTGTGTGTGTGTGTGTGTGTGTGTGTGTGTGTGGCCTAGAGGACAATTTTGGGCGTCAGTCCTTGCCTTTTATCTTGGTGACTGGGTCTATTTGTTATCCCCTGCTGTGTACACCAGGCTAGCTGGCCCAGAAGCTCCTGGGGTTCCTCTGCCTCCCATCTCGTAGAAGCTCTGGGATGGGAAACACTGATTTTTTTATATTCTTCAGTGAGCAGAGAGATGTATGCGACGCAGGCTTAGCATGAGGAGAATGAGATGACCCACAGGGAGGTGTAGGAGAAACTGGGAGTGTGGGTTAGGAAACTTGAGCATGGTAATTAAATTTATAACAAAAACAATTAGTTACAATAAGATAAAACTTGCAGGAGCCTGAGGGGAGGAGCATGGACGGGAAGCCGAGGGACTAAGCCAGCGGCTGTCAACAGCAGGCGTGTTATTTCTGGAGGAGGTGTTCTTTCCCTCCGTTTGAGGCCAGTGTGAGAACAGGACAGGTAAAGCAGAGTGCAGGGATAACTTCCGGCCCGCGGGCATCGCCTGACCCGTGTGGGGCTCTTGTGCCGCGCGCTCACCCCCATCACCCCGTCGCACAGGCTTTAGCAACGGTCTCTGTAGTCACAGAACTTCAGGAAAACCACAAGGGGCGGCAGCATCTTCGTGCGGTTTCCCTTACGGACAGCGCTAGGGGATTCAAGCAAAAACAACTACGACAAGAGAATCCTTGGTGATGACTAGTGAGCACCTCCCTTCCCAAAGAAAGCCCTGGAAAGATCAAGCCTGATGCTGACTGGGGGCGCTGATGCTCGCTTTTGTTGTTCTTTTCTCAAGGCTGTAGATGGCAGCCTCGCACTGAGGCATCTTTCCTCAAGCCCCGCCCCTCCCTGCCCCTGGCACCTCTTGTGAGAAGGAGGCTAAAAAGCTCCTGGGTGCCTGGAGAACAGCCAGCTCATCTTCGTCCAGAGTGAAACCTCTTGGCCCGGCAGGCCACGGGCCAGCACCTCTAAACCCACCTTGGCCAGACACCCCCAAAGCCGCAGCCATCCTCCTCCCAGGCACCTCTCATTTCACCAGCGCTCCTGGAAACGCCCACCCTAGGCCCTTGGGAGCGCAACTTTGTCAGCCCCTCACAGTAATGGGCTTTTTATTTGTTTGTTTTGCTCCCTGATTTATAGACAGCACCCCGTTATGGAGGCAGTCTATCTTCGTTTAAATAACTCTTGGGTTATTTATGGCCAGCACCGGCTTTGAGGCCACAGCAGGTCACTTTATTTGTTTTTGCTAACGGATTCATTCTGGAGCTGGTGCTAATGGTGAGTGGAGCCTTAAAAAAAAAAAAAAAAAGTGGAAGCTCTCAAATGACGAAAATAATCTGCACTAAGTGCAGGATGGGTCCCAAATGTTCATGGGAAGTCCTCCTTCATTTCCAGCCATAGTCCAGTGGAATTTTATAACAAGAGAAAATGGGTAACTAAGAGATGAAAACTCAGCACGTGCAGAGTAGATGCGTTTACTACTCCCTTTAACCCTCACTACAGCGTCACCGTCGCTCTTATTTTGTAAGCAAGAGCAGAGAGATTCAAAGGCTTACACACACTTGCTCGTGATCTCGTAGTTCACAGTGGAAGAGTCAGATGGATCACAAGATACAGACTGGTCCAGTGTAGACTAGTCTGGCCTCAACTCACTATGTAGTTGGGACTGACCTTGAACTTTAGATCTCCTGGCTCCCCCTCCCACGCGGTGGGGTTGTATGTGCGCGCCACCATGCCTGAATCATGCGGTGCTGGGGGGGGGCTACAACCCAAGGCTTGAAGCACGCTACGGCCTGAGCCACACCCCGAGCCCTGGCCTGCAGCCTTTGTAAATCATGGGATCAGTGTCCTCAGAGGCATTCACTGTTTCTTCTCTCAGGAAAAAAAGACAGGAAGTGCAACAGGTGAGCTTCAAGGCTAAAATATGACAGAGCGGGTGGTGGGTGCTTTTAAAAAATCTTCTCTTGGGGACCGGAGAGACAGCTCTGAAGTCAAGAGTGCACACTGCTCCTGTGGAGGACCTGGATTCAGCTCCCAGAACCCCTAGCTGCTGGCTCACAAACACCTGTAACTGCAGTTCCAGGGAGCCTAACGACTCTGGTGTCTGTAGGCAACTATGCTTCTGTGTATATACCACCCCACCCCCGACACACACATACACTTACTTAAAAAAAAAAAAAAAGTAAAATGTTTCTCGTTTCACATTGGCTATATCCCCTGAATGCAGTCTGTTTGCTCTCCTGTTCCTCCCACCACCTTCTACCCGGAAGATCTGATAAAATCCCAACTGATCTGTCAAGGCCTCGTTCAGTTATCATCCTTGGCAAAACTGTCCCCTGTCCCCTTCGGTTAAATTCATACTTCGTCTTTATACTCCCACGAAGGTATCCCTGTTTTCTGTGGTGCTTGTCATTTTTGTAAACCAATATAAAGACTTTATTTAAATAAAAGGACAAAGTCAGACAGGCACTTACGTTAGAGGAAAGACATTCAGCGCCATTGACACAGAATTCACTGGTGTCAAAGACAGTGCGTTAGAGCTGGGTGCGATGAAGCATGCCTGTAATCCTGGCACTCCCAAAGCGGAGGCAGGAAGATCCTGAGTTCACATCCAATCTGGACTATGTAGTAAGACCCCGACCCAAAAAGGAAGGGGACAAATTCATTTTAAGTTGTGATAAACATACTGAATGGGGGGGGGGGGGGGACAGCGCCAAATAAAGCTAGAAAAGCCATGTAAATGTTGGGTGGGTGGTGGTGCACGCCTTTAGTTCCAGCACATGGGAGGCAGAGGCAGGCAGATCTCTGAGTCTGAGGCCAGCCTGGTCTACGAAGTGAGTTCCAGGACAGCCGGGGCCACACAGAAAACCAAAACAAAACATGTAAAACTTAAATAATTTAAAGTCCCATCTTGAGTTACTCATAAGAAAGCCAAGCCTCCTGTCTGTTGTCTCGGGTTATGAAGTGGCCCTGTCTCCGACTGCTAACCCAGGCCTGGTCCTGGCAACATCTAACTTCTATACAATCTATATATGCCTAGAATGTTTTCAGCCTCTTAGACTCATTACTCACCCTTTCTAGCTCTTTCTGAACTCTGGCTGGCTGGTTCAACTCATCTGTTCTGGCTCAAACTCATCTCCAAGCTGACTAACTGAAACTGGCTTCTTGACTCAGCTTCTCTCTCAATTGCTCTGCTTCTGAAGTCCATGAACTGAACTGCACTAAACTGCCTGTAGTGTACTGTTCTGAACTCAAGTCTACTGTTTTTTTTTTCTACTGAACTCTCTACTGTACCTTCCTCTCCTGTCTCAACTCTGCTGTACTGCTCTTAAATAGCTTCTCTTTCCTGTCTGTTCTTGAAAGAATTAGGCATATCCTATCTGACTCATTCTGTCAAATCTTCACTTTGTCTGCCCTTCAATTAGACATCACTTTCAAACATGGTTGCTTCCTTCTACAAACTAAGCTTAACATATATTGTTTGGGATTAAAAGTATGTACTAAAGGTGCATCTTCATTCCAATCAGAGAGATTAAAGGTGTGTGGGGGTGTCTGCATTCCAGCCAGATCCCACAGACCTAGGGTCTTTAGGTGTGATCTCTTGCCAGAGCAGCCATATTGCTGGATTAAAATTCTTCCATGACAGCCTGTTGATCTTTGTGTACAGTGATACAATAAATGTATTGGCCGATGCAGAGACGTAACAGTCCCAGTGACATCTGCCAGGAGCACACAGCTCAGCAGCTAATGCAAAAGAATGAAACTGTACCATCTTCGGAAAACGTTTAAAGGCTCAAAAACCTAAATGTGGGTTAAATGCATGAGACTCTGAGATGCCAAATTTTATGATCCTGAATTTGGCGATGGACTCTGACATAGAGTCATGCCTCAGAAAGGGAAATGGATGCATGAGGCCTGAATGAAAGGTGAAAAGTTTGTGCGTGAAAGGACACGATGAAGAAACTAAATATAGGACCTGGACCTAAGAAAGAATGGGAATCTCTACAAGTCTTATGTCTGATAAGGGTTTAATATATAAAGAAAAATCAACTCAACAAAAAAAATTTAAATTCAGGCTGATGACTTGACTAGACGATGGTCAACATCATTGGGTACCATTTCCTATCCATCTGTGGTCCTTTGGTACCATTTCATATCCATCTCTGATCATTGGGTACCATTTCATATCCAGTTGAAAGGTTAGAGTTTCTGGGACTCAAGATTCTCATTTACAGCAACATTATTCCAAATATTCCCAAAGTGAAAACAACCTGAATGAATGGATTTAGCAATGTTAATACTTGGCTAAGATGGACTTCGGTTTTCCTTCTCAAAAAATAAAACATTACAGATAAAGTCCCTTCTGTATCTCTCCTGCCTCTTTCTATTTCCCTGACCCAGGGGTCAGCCAGTGTCCTCAACTTGGTCTGTATGAGTCTGTCCCATTTGTTTTTCTTGACTTGTAACTCTAAATCCATAAACATTATGTCGTATAGTTTAGTGTAGTTTTATTTATTTATTGCTGCTATCCCACTGTACTTCACCTTTTCCTGCTCAATATTTTAAGGATGTTTTAAATTTCATTACACAGACTTAAAATAATAAAAAGACTCAAGAGGGCGGAAAAGATTGCTCGTCAGTAAAGTGCTCGTCCGGATGTTCAGCATTCTTGTAAAACATTGGGCATAGTGGTGGGTGCCCACAGCTCCAGCACCTGGGAGGCAGAGGCAGGAGGATCCCTGCAGCTTTACCAGCAGCTGGACTAGCTGAGCTGCTGAGTGCTAGATACAGTGAGAGACACTGTTTCAAAAACAAGGTAGAATACCAATTGCAGAAGGCAACTGATGCTGACCTCTGGCCACACACATTTGTGTGTGTACACACACACACACACACACACACACACACACACACACACACGATTACAAACACCTTCTGATTTAATCTCCTGCCTGTAGTGCTCTGATAGCTTCAGGGCAGCCCTACTTAAAGCCATGTCGGCAATCAAAAACTGCCATTCAGGTGATCTATGGCTACTTCTCATAACCTGTGTACACGGCAAAGAACAGCCCGGCCTCTGTCTGGCGTGGGATGGGACGTGGCTCCCTGGTTTTTCCTTCTCACCGTCAGCATTAAGGACTCAGAGGCAGACTAGAGGTTTGGCAGAAATCCCTGTCCTCTGGCACCTGAACCATTAGGTTGGCAAGTCCGTCTTTCCGGCCCAGTCTTCCTCAGGATCTCGCTCAGCAGCACTATTTTCTGGGTGGTATTTTGTTATTGTTGTCGTTACCTTTATGCTTAAATGTGGGTTCTTAATTTTCTTTGAATCACTGTGTCAACATAGGTGTGGCTGGTTCAGGGAACAGAGGAGAGAAATGAAGTTTATCTAGACCTGTTGAAACATTGTGGTCTTGATGCTTGGAGTAATGACTTGCACATTTCTGTTAAGAATGTTCTTCGTGCATGTATACATGCATTGGGATTCTCTCGCCTCCTACCTTTCCTTGCCTCCCTCCTGCCCCTGTTAATCTCCCCTCCTCCCTACAAATCCCCCTCCTACGTTAATATGTTCCGGCTTGCTTTGTGACCCATTGAGTTTCAATGTCTGTGTGACCTGAATTTGCAGCTTGATGGGGCTCTCCAGCGGGAACGCAACTGAAGACAGTGACTGGCTGATATTCTCTCCCTTCCTCCTCCTCCTCTCTTCTCCTCCTCTCTCTTCCTCTCTCCCTGAATCTACCAGTAGCTGATGAGAGATGGGAAGCCCTCCTGCACATTTCAATGTTTGGTTTTTTGTTTGTTTTTTTTTTCTGGTTCCTTTTTGTGTATTAACCATGGATTTTTTTTTTTTTTTTAAGTTTCAGAGATAGGATGGGGGTAGTTAGGAGTACTTCCCATCAGCAACTCAAGACAGCAGAAAGAGAGGTTTGCCTCTGAGCAACTAAAGTGTGTACCTTAGAACGAAGGCGAGGGGCGTGCCTCAGTGGGCCAGGCACCTGGAGAGCATGCAGCTAGCCCTGAGTTTGAGATCCACGCTGCATAAACACGGCTCGGTAGTGCATTTCTATAATCCCAGGAAAGAGGATCAGAAAGTAAAGCATATCCTCGGCTAAATAGTGTGATGCCCGCCTGGGATCCATGAGACCCTGCCTAAAGCAAAAGCAAAACCAGTTTTCTCATAGGTCTCGGCTGTCTCCTTAGACTTTAAAGCAATGAAACCTGTGTCACTTAATACACATTTTCGTGGAAAATCAACAGGCCAGTCAAAACTGGCTGGAGAAATCAGTCTCCGCGTTAATCTAGGGTGTCTGAAACACTTTCAGCTCTGAAGTGCTTTAAAGTTCCCGGTCTCCCAGCTCCATGGGACATAAGTGTTTGTTGAGGAGGACTTGAGCTTGTACTTCCCGTCTCACCGCGCATTCTCCTGCAGATAATAGTCCCCAGAAATAATTGTTCCCAGTGAAAAGACCTTTGAACGTGGGTTTGAACGGACTTGAACAATGGAGGGTTGCCACAGAGTGCACCCGTTCCTATTCCCCGGGTACGCCCTTATTGTCCGTGCTTCTCTTTGGCCGTTGTTACCGCCGTAGGTACAAGATCAAGGACTCGGCCTGACAGTGCCTTACACTTTCAAGTGTGCTTAGCATTTACCTACCTGGTTTTAATGTGGTGGAGTCACAGCCCGTGAGAGAGAAGCTCCTCTCCTGGGTCACGCCCGCCAACACAAAAGCTGTAATGTTTTCTGAAGCATCTTCATTCAGTCACAGCTCACACACATCAGCATGAGTCACTAGGTGAATGCAACCGTGTGTGGTGTGTGTGAGGACAAAAGGAGCGGGGAAGATTCGGCCCCCGGGACAAAGGGGTGTTTTCAAAAGGCACAAAGAAATGACCTTTTGTTGACTCCCCATCCTGAAGAGCGTAAGAAGAGCACTGGAGTCTAGCGCCCCCAAGACAAACAGTTCAGCAGGTGTGCGACGCTCTTACCAGCCCAGCGATCCTTTGATGAGCCTCCAAAAGGGCTTTCCTTCCCAGGTACAGTGTGGTGGCTCTCCTTAAAGGCACAGTCTCCTTTTCCGGAAATTTCTTGGCATCCTTACTGCTTTTTGTCTTCAAAAGTGAAATGTACATGAAAGTGATTTGGGAAGTAACCGCTGGCCATGGTGAGGGTATTTGCTTTTCAAATGTTGTCTGTTCGCTACGTCTGCTATGAGTCCTGGTCCTAAGCAAAGTTACAGTCAGAATCATAAGATCACAGTCTAAGCTAAGCTCCAAGACTGGGCTGTGAGGTGTTACACAAATATAAGAGAAAATGCTGCCTCCAAGTGTCTTCTAAAGCCACAGGATCATATATATATACATATATATGTATAAAAATATGATAATATTATATATATATGTATATAATATATGTTACATATATAATCTCCAGTGTGGTAGACCAGAGAGTCGTCAACAACTCGAAAGGCTTTTTTGACTGACTTGGCAAACTGACAGCGTATTAGCCTGCTTTGAAGGTGTTTCCGCCGCAGAACGTTTGTCTTCCTCTGGTTCGGTACTGAGGGTAGAAAGCAGGCCCTTGCGCGTGCTAGGCAAGCGTTCTGCTGCTGAGGCTTTAAAAGAGAGACTTTGCCACATAGCCTGGGATAGCCTCAGACTTGCGATGTCCCTTCATCAGCCTCCAGCGTGCTGAGTCCACAGGCACGCTTCATCAAACCCGCCGTGACTCACTAAACATCTGTGGCTGTTTCAGAGGTTTTGTGAGTGCCCCGTGGGCAAAGCCCAAGGACAGAGCTCTCCCCATCTCCACCGAGAACCTGCTTCCCAGCTTCTCGTGTGTGCGAATGGCCAGACCCCTGCTTCCCTTTTAGCCTCCCGTGCCTCTGCGTCCATTCAGAACAACCTGCCTAAACCGTCTTCAAACTCTTCAGAGGGGGCTGGAGGGATGTCTCAGCGGTTGGGAACTCTGACTCCTCCTCCAACAGGACCTGGCCTCCATACCCAGTACCCACATGGCAGCTCACAATCATCTGTACTCTAGTTTCAGCAGATCCGATGCCCTCTTCTGGCCCCTGAGAGCACCAGGCGTACCTCTCCCAATACACACACAAACAAAACTAAAGCAGAACCAAACAAACAAAAAACCACATGGGCAACAGATTAAAATCCAAAGCTCTTTCCAGTCACATCTCTGGTCCTCGCCGGCCACTTTCTTTATTGTGTGCGCACACACAAGCGTGTGTCACGGTACATGTGCGGAGGGCAGCAGACAATTTACAAGAGGCGGTTCTCTCCCTCCACCGTGTGAGTCCCAGAGCTCAAACTCAAGTCATTCGGCTTGGCAGCAAGTGCCTTTACCTGCCGAGCCTCTCGCCGGCCCTGTACCTGCCAGTAACTTCTTGCTTGTTGTGTTCGCTCTTCCAGGCCTTCCCTTCCCAACCTCTGCCTGGCTTGCCACTCATCGCTCTAGCATCCAACTTAGGTATTGCTGCTTCCTCAGGTTAAAGGGTGAACTTTGAAGTCCCCTTTTCTGTGATCCCATATCAATCTCTGCGATCCTCTATCCAGCATATTATATTGAAGCTACTGATGTATATTTAGAGAGCATGTCTTCATTTCTAAGCCAAAGTGAACGTTTGTAAGTTTGAGGAACAAAACTTTTTTGTTTTTTTCCCTGTGCTCTTGGGCCAATTACTTGCCTCTTTGAAACACGTGTTGCATCTTTGTGGATGTATGTGGACATGACGTTCATGCTGTGGCCGTGTGGGGGTCACAGGTCATCACTGGACGTCTGTCACCCTGTGCCTTATCTTTCGAGATAGTCTCACCAAGCCTGGAGCTTTCTGGCTAGCTAGGTGGATATTCTGTGTCACCTCCTAGTGTTGGGGTTTCGTGTATGCACCACTTTGCCCAGCCTTTGTTGACTGCTGGCATCTAACTTCAGGTCCTATGTTTACACACCATTTTCTTTAACCCTTAAAGTCGCCTGGAGAGGTAATTATGAGGGAGGCATGAAAGCAATGAGAGTTAATGCTTTTTCAGACACACTCTAGGTTAAAGACTGTTCTGGGTACTTTTCCTGCTCACAAAACAACGTCCTGAGGTAGGTAGAGACTATTCCCGCCTGCGTCCTATAACTAAGAAATTGAAACATGAGGGAAGGGAAGGGAAGGGAAGGGAAGGGAAGGGAAGGGAAGGGAAGGCAAGGCAAGGCAAGGCAAGGCAAGGCAAGGCAAGGCAAGGCAAGGCAAGGCAAGGCAAGGCAAGGCAAGGCAAGGCAAGGC
>NW_026595981.1:10781897-10917912 GCF_907164565.1 Psammomys obesus | reverse complement strand
AAGGCAAGGCAAGGCAAGGCAAGGCAAGGCAAGGCAAGGCAAGGCAAGGCAAGGCAAGGCAAGGCAAGGCAAGGCAAGAAAACGTAGCTGCTTAACTTGGACTCGGAGCCTTCTCTTCTTCAGTTGGACCATCCTAAACCTCAGGATGGAGACGCTGCTTAGGACCCGGTGAACCCCAGGGTGTCATCCAGATAAGGCTGGGACCTGCCACCTCGACCTAACACTACACCTGCTGTGACAGAAGTGGGTGGACCTCATTGGGAAACAAATTGACGAGACACACGGGTAGGGACCATGGGCCTTGAGATGTATGACTAAACCACGGCTTCCCCAGTTCACAGGAGAGTGTGCTACCTGCAGGCCTCGTACGTTTCCAGGCAAGAAGCCAAGGTGGAGCTCTGTAGTGTAGGAGCCACGGCTAGGTCATAACTCCTTAAATAAGAGATAATAAGCCGGCAGTGGGGACACAGGCCTTTAATCTCAGCATATGGGAGGCAGAAGCAGGGCTACACACAAAAGGCCTGTCTCGAAAAACCAAAGAGGAGAGAGAGAGGGAGGGAGGGAGGGAGAGAGGAAGAGGCGAAGAGAGACAGAGGCAGAGACAGAGACAGACCGGCAGAAACAGAGAGGAAAAAAGAACAGAATTGCCCGTTCTCCTGAATTACAGCATGTGGAGCAGCTGACCTTTACAAAGTCTTAACCTGGGATCCAAGCTCAGTGGATCAATATGAACTCCAAACATCCTTACAGTGGGCTCAGGAACACGGAAAGGCTGGAGAGGTTGGGCATCCAGATGTCCCTCCCATCCTTCCGTAATATCGCTCTCTCCGGGGAAACTCTCGGAGCAGATCACGAACTCGGAGTTCGTGGGCTGCCTTCAGGCACTCAGGCCGTCTCCCGGCCTGGCAGAATGACATGGTTCTTAGCTGTATGCCTGACACACGGGGGCAGCTCTCCCTAATAACTCGCTGTTGGACTGTGTGTGTTAAAATAATAATAATAATAATAATAATAATAATAATAATAATAATAATATTAATAAAAGGTCAAACTTCATCGGAAAGCGTGGTTCTGTTGGGGTGTCCAGTCTCCAAGTCTGGATCTGCGCCAGCAAAACCCGGGGACTTCGGCCAGGTTCGAGTGCCCCATGCCAGCCGTGCTCAGTGCTCAGTGGCTGCTCGGGTGGCGACGGGATGGGGAAGGCTTCTCAGCCAGTTTAATTAGAAGCGGTGGGGTGGGACAGCAAAGGGGGCAAAATATCCTGCGAGCCCAAAGAACGTGCTGGGCGAAGGCAGAGACGAGGAAAGAGGAGGAAAAGCCAGCCTCGCTGGTGCTTCCCGCTGTTGATAAAGAGGGATGCTTTTTTTTTTTTTTTTTAGTTCTTTTAAAACTTACATACATGATACATGTGAGCACATGCCCCGGCGTGGGCGTGGTGGCCAGAGGGCGGCCTCTGTGGAGTAGTTTCTTTCCTTCCACCTGCTTTGAGACAGGATCTCTCTGTAACTGTTTCCACATCCTCCAGGCCTCGAGGGCCCCTGGGCCCGTGGCTGATCCTCCCGTTCCGCTTCCATCTCTCGGGAGGAGTTGTTGGCATTACAGAGGTCCACAGCAGTATCCGTCTTGTTACAAGGTTTCCGGGAATCAATCTCGGGTCCTTAGGCTGAACTCGGCACACACCTCTACCTGTTAACAATCCGCCTCCCTTGTTTTTGCTTGTTTTGAGGGACCCACAACTCACTCTGTAACCCAGGTTACCCTCGAACTTGTGACAATCCTCCTACCTTGGCCTTCCCGGAACCCATGCAAATACGGAATGAATGCGTCAGCCTGCCTCTCATTCTGTCCTCTGAAGGCAGAGTCTGGAGATCGCCAGAGCAGTGTGGCCAGGGAAATAGCAGTATCAGCTACCTCTGGGTTTGACTGAGAGCCCTTGATTCAGTGAACAAGGAAACACAGCGATCAAGGATGGTTCCCCAAATCAAACTTGGCCACACACTCGTGTTCCACCTGTACAAACACCGGCAGACGCCACACAGAAATGGAAAAAAAACACAGTGACGATGGCCACCGCTGGTAATTAATTAGCCTGCTAGCCTGGAGCTTGTGATCCTCCTGCCTCAGCCTCCTTCCCGAGCGCTTGGATTGCAGGCATGGACCAGCACACCTGATCCTAAATACATTTTTTTTTTTTTTTTAGCTGCAAAGTCGACAGGGCAATTCGCTACATGCTATGCCGTCCTCTTTAGGACACAAAGACAGAAAACGCGTTTTTTCGAGCTGACTGATGTCCCCAGACTACATAGTCTAAACTTAAGCCCTGAAAGGACCAATTCTCCACACTTGTAGTTTTCTTTGGAAAGCCTGCTGCAAGACCTCCACGCCTGTGCTGACGCGTGGGCAGCAACACTGTGCCCGCCTCCTAACCCTGAGTTGGCGAAGGTGGTGGCCCCCCTTAGCTGGCTCAGTTGAGGGTTCTGCCATTGCTCGGTCACCACCCTCCTCCATTTCTACCTGTTGGACTTAGCTCTCACTCACAGCCCAGTGCTATGAGTTCACTTTTGAGTCCCAACCAGCGTCCCTGCATAAGGTTGAGTTCTCTCAGGAATGTGAGATCGCCTTGATCCACCGCTTCCCACGACAGCAACTCCACTGTCGTCAAAGAGGGTGGACAGCCATGGATAGCTTCTGTGCCAAGCATTCTCCGTGGACAGCAGAGACTGAGGCAGCCTTTATCTCCTGAGTTCTCATGTGTTCTCGCTGCCACCTGGCCTACCTCTGGGCACGGATTAAATATAATAGTCTCTCTTTTGTTGTTGTTGTTTTGTTTTTGAGAAATTCTGTTCACACGTTAGACGAATCCTGATAGGTTAGCAGAGCCCTGGTTTTGCCAGTCTCCCTTGTGATTTGTGTATTTGGATTCAATCTCCCCCCTCTCTCTCTTTCCCCCTCTCTCTTTTTCTCTCTCTCCTTTTCTCCCTCTCTCTCTAGTCTGTTTGAGACAGTTTGTTTCACCATGTGGCCCAGGCTGGCCTTGAACTTGGGATCCTCTCCCTCAGCTCTTGAGGGTTGGGATTGCAGGCACGTGGCACCTTGTCCCGCTGCTCTGTTTTCACTCGTCTGCCTTTGATTTCTGAAATGGGTTCATGCATCCATCACCATTGGATGCATTTATTGGAGGTTCGATGATTGGACTGGGTGAGGCCCATGGACCTCCTTTGCCAGGAACTCAGGATTTTCAACTGCAATGACATCATTGTTTTACAGACGAGGAAAATGAACTCAGTGAGAAGATTCTTGCCCGATGCTGCACAGCACAAGCTCAAACCCAGGATTTGCACTGTGGCTTTTCTCCTGTATCGTGCTTCCTGTAGTGTGGGAATTAGATCTCTGAACGTGGGGCTGGGGATGGCTCAGTGGTTTAGAGCGCTGGCTGCTCTTTCAGAGGACCCTGGTTTGAGTCCCAGCGCCCACACTGGCAGTTCACAGCCACCTATAATTCCAATTCCAGGCCCTCTTCTGGCCTACAGGGCCTCATGGCACATACATGGTGGACTTACAGACAAGCAGGGAAAACACCCGTACGCATTAAGTAATAACAATAGTTTAAAAAGGTAAAAGATGCTTGCTGAAAGCTGCATCAAACTAAAACCCAAACAAAACAGGCCCACACTGAACAGCAAGCATTTTGCTAACTACAGAGAAAGAAACCAAAGACTGTAATGGCTATCAGGGGCCCAAACTTTATTGTCCCAACTGGTCAAATTTATAGTTAGAGAATTCTGGCCATAAAAGCTGGCCTTAATTTGCAACAAAACCTGGATAAGTCTTTCGAAGGCCCCAACAACCTTTCGATCCTGCTCCAACTTATCATATTATTCAGAACTATTTTTTTTTTTCCGTAAGGAAAATGATCTTTATGTGACAATTTTCTGGCACTCTCTGCCATTTTGTGTTTAAATGGCCTTTTCCCTCTCTTCTTGGTTCACTGTGGGGAACCTGGTGGTGCCCCAAACTACACCAGCTGAACTCACACATGCCCTGGGAACGCTTTGTAATTTATTAACAAGACCCCACCCACAGCCTGAGTTTTCTAAAACTGGGTTCTGTGGGGCCTGGTCTTTTGCCTTGATTTAAGATACCTACCTTCAGACTGAAACTTTCCAGGCTTGGGAGTGTTCACATTTTCAGAGCCTGACTGTAAATCATCTTTCCCTGGGAAGATTTAAAGACAGACTGAAGGCCTAACTCTTTTTTTTAGTCACCTTCCTGACTGGGAACAGCCCCTCCACACATCGCCTTATGGTTTGCCCTAATGGATAAGAACCAAGAGCCCGATAGTATTCAGGTGGGACAGATGCTGGCAGGAATGATATAAAATTAGATACCGCCATTGGGCATCTGGATGGTAAAAGGATTCTATTCGCCTGTTTCAGCTGTTGTCTCGGAGGCTCACTGCCTCCATCTGCTAACCTAGGCCTAGTCCTGGAAGCTTCTAACCTCCATACAATCTAAGCCTGGGCCTAGAACGTTTTCAGCCTCTGAGACTTACTGCTGAATAAGCTCACCCTTTCTAGTTCTTACTCAGCTCTGGGCTGGCTGGTTCAATTCAGCAGTTCTAGCTCAAACTCCTCTCCCACCTAACTTAATCAATCTGGCTTTTCTCTCAGCCTCCAAATTACTCTGCTGGGCCTCAAACTGACTCCAGCAATCTGCTCTAATCTCCTAGAATCCTTCTCATTCTCTGACTCATTCAGTCTTCACCTGATTTCTCTCTGCAACCTGTCTCTCTACTTCTGTTCCAGTAAAAATGGCCTCTTCTCTCTCCCTCTGCATAGCCCCTTAAATAGCTTCCCTTTCCTCTCTCTTCTTGTGAGACCTGGGTGTATTATATTCCGTCAAGTCTTTCTCTGATTTGTCACTGTTTCTACCACTGAATTAGACATCATTTTCAAACATGGGTGCTTCCTTCTATAAACTAACTTTACCTTCATTGTTTAGGATTAAAGGCATGTACCATCACACCTGAACCTAAGCTTTTCTGGACCTGAAACTTGTTCTATACCAGGCTGGCCTTGAGCTCAGATCTGCTCGCCTCTGTCTCCTGAATTAAAGGCATGTTTGTATTCCGGCCGGATCACACAGACCTAGAAGATCTTTGGATGTGATCTCTTGCCAGAACAGCCATGTTCTGAATTGACATTCCTCCGCAACGTCTCCCTTTCCTAAGCAAAAGACTGTGCACCGTTTACATGTCACCATAGAAGCAATTAACAATCCCACACGCTTAGCAGTCCGAATGTCCTTAGGTAGATCCACCCAGCCATTGAGGCAATGAGCCTCCATAATCGCAGTCCTTCAGCGACAGACCTTTTCAGCTGCAAGGTTTTCCAGCCTGCCAGCCTGTCCCTCTTCAGGTGGTCAGCCGAGCGGTCCCCATGGGGGGGATCTGAATCGTCTGCATTGCTGCCTTTCTGCATCTCTTCCTTGAGTTGTACCTTTCATTTGGAAGCTTCTCTTATTCGGATCGGTTCCTTATTAATGTCATTTATTGATTGATTGATTGATTGATTGATTGATTGATTGACTTTGCCGTAACCGAAATATGACCTTAATTTTGTATCAATATACAAAGTCTTATAAGAGTAGATTCCAAAATCTACCCTTTTCGCTATTGTTTCTGTATTATTTCTATGTCTCTCCTTTTTTTGTCTGAATTAAAAGGAAATATTTTTAACTCCCTAATACAGTAAAACTATTCACAAAAAAATGAAGCAATTTTTGGCCAGGCTTTTTACGGTGTCCAGCTTGCCTGTATTTGGCAGTCTCACAGTTAAGTATTTTTGAGTTCAAAGTTCTGTAAAATGTTCACGTTAGTCTCCTATGAACTCAGCAATTGGAACGTCCCCAGCGGTCTGGAGTCCGAAGCTGATCTTTGGGTGGTGATTGTGGGCTTAGTGACAATCCTGACCAGGCAGAACATTAACGGTCAAGTCAAAGGTGTCGGTCCACCGTTTGCGCAGACCGAGGCAGCGGAAGAAGCAGGGCGTGGATTTTCCCGTGGTTGGTGTTACGCATCCAGGCAGATTCGTCGTCATGGGCGTCTTCTTGGAACCCTGCATCTCTCCACCAGCTGACCGTTTTTGCCCTCCTCCTCTCTATCCTTGGAAGAACTCCACGTGGACGCTGTCATGGTCTCACCAAAACTTGGCCTGGCGGCGACTCCCACACCATGGGAACTGGGCGCCCGTCACCTCCTCTTGCCCGGTGGTGCTGCTGCAGGAAGGGGAACTTTGCAGCTCGGCGTCCCCTCGTCCCCTCCGTCCACGCAGGCCTCTGGCCCTGGCCGAAGAGACCAAACCTGCAGGTCGGTAGGAGCAGCTCAGTAAGAACAAGACAGGGTGAGCTGCCTGAGCGGGGAGTCCCAGAGGCTGAGAACATCTTGGGCCTGGGTTGGGGAGGCTGGAAGCTTCCAGGGCCCGGGTTAGAAGGAGGCGCAGTAAGCCTCAGGCGAGGAGCGCTCCTTTTACAGGAGATGCCCCGACGGTAATGGGCAGTAACTCAGAAGCGCAGGCAGCGCTTGTTGCGAGGCTGTTTGTTTTGCTTTGGTCTGCCTGATTATTTTGGCAAGGCCTCGCCGAACCAGCGAGGCTCTGAAGTTCCCTGTAAATGTAGGCTTTTCATTAGGTAAAAAGACCAGCTCAGCCCCTGTCGGAGCGCCCGCTTTGTACTTGATATCCTGAATTGGACGCTCTGCTCTGTTCTGAAAAGACACTTGCTGTACCCCGAGCCCCCTCCCTCAAGTAGCCATCACACCCCTCCAGGGTCAACTGCCCAGGCTGTGGCCCTGATGTGTCTGTCTTTTGCATTTCTTGCATTTCGCTCTCCGTAGGTCATGATGAAAGAAGCCGGATGCTACCTAAAGTTAAAGGATTCCAAGTTTTTCATTTAAAATAAACAATCTTTTTTTATGTTGTTTCCCCTCCTCTGAAGTCAGTATTTTTTATTCTTCTGCTAGTATTTTCTGAAATTTTAACTAGTTGACATTTTTCTTTAATTTGTGGTTTAAACTTAAAAAAAAAAAAAGGAATATAAGGGAAAAAATAGTTGTCAAATGATACTGCAAAGACCGGGGTTATGTGTGTTCAAAAAAATTTTTGCCAGTCTTGATATCGATGTCTTCTGTTTGGATGAGGCGGTCTCTACCCCTGTCAGAGGTTTTGGAGACTACCACATAGGGCTCAGTGTGATGTACACTCTGAGGAGAAAGCCCTGATGAGAATCAGAGAGTGTCTGCCCGTGACCCTAAGTCGCTCGTGCCTTTCATTCTACTCAGAGGAAGTCTCCAAATCAGCTTCCTTCTGAAATAGTAAATGCATTATCCATTAATCAGTGGCCGAGCCTGTTAGGAGCTCGACTGCCTTTTAAGCCTGGAACATTTTAACAGTTACGTACATTAGACAAGATGCAGATGAGCCCTGAAGTATATTCAGGTAGGAAGACCACCGGGAGGAAAACAACCCTGCCCTCCCACCCCCACCCCAGGTGGGGTCTGCTCACTTCTGTGAAATTTGCCTCAACTCATTCGTGAGCTTTTTGGTGTTGCATGTGTCGGGGTTTGATTTCCTGCCACACAGATGCTCACGTATGTTGAGATCTGTGTGATTAGGTAGATGAAATCGCAAACATGGCTGTCTGGATCACCGTCACCTTTGGCTCCTGAGCTGTGTCGGCGAGCGAGCCCTTCCACAGTGTTAGGCTGTATCTCGGCAGCCTCAGCCTTGGGGGGAGATGTCTCGGAGGGCCAGTTCAGTTCACATTTGTGGTGTTGCATCCAGGGTGCGCAGAGTTCCCCTGGTCCGAGACGACATCTTCACTCCCAGGCAGCTTGACCTCACGATCCCACCACCACAGTGTGTCCAAGGCACAGAGCTCCAGGAGAGCACAGCGGGCCCAGGCCTGTCTTCTCATAGCTGCAAGATTAGACTCCAGAGCCGGTTAGTCGTGAAAGAAAATATCCACGAAGAATGCCTGAGGTATACACGATCACCCTGCGCTAACGGCATCTCCCGTACTCCTTCTCTGCTTCTGTGACAGGCCGAAGGGGTTCGAGCTCTCAGCAGCTGCCCTCCAGGGATGTCAGCTCCCTGCTGCCACCATCCTGCGGAAGCAGTGGCTAGGGTTTGCGGCACACCGTCCTAGGGAAGAGGGCAGCTTTGAGCTCCGTGTCGCCTCCTTGGGACACAAGCCTGACTTGTTATTTAGAACATCTGGCTGGGGAAACTGAGGCTGGTCAGAAGTGATGTTTCAGTCCCTGGTCTGACTGCTGCTCTTCCTCCACACTACCGCCCAGCGATGGAAATAAATGCTTATGCGCCAACTCGAATTCATGGTGGGTCCCTACGTATGGTTTGACGTATTTCCTGTTAAATAGCAGAGAGCTGTAACGGGATAGCCTGAGTCCTCAAAGCGGGGCCCCAGAGCTGTGGACGATTAGAGTGTGGACGATGAGTTTCACCCTGCGAATTCGGCTGACTAGTGCTAGAGCGAGAGGCAGGCTCGTTGGTGTTTGAACCTTCAGTTTCTTCCATTAAAAAAAAAAAAACTCTCAGGCTTTTTTTTCTTCATCGTGCCCTGTATTACACCCAGAGTTCACCTATGATTGTCTAGTTGACCAGACTTTGGTGCAAAAGTTGCTGCATCTCTGACAAAAAAAAAAAAAGACAAGAATTTGGTTTGCCTCACATTTGGCTTGTTACTTCATTTTATTCTGGCCTCATGGAGCTCTGGGCTGGTCCTGCACTCCCGATCCTCTGCCTCTGCCTTTCAAGTGCCAGGATTACAGGCGTGCACCACCACACCTGGCCTAAGCAGAGTTTTAAGTGTAGATCTCTCTCTCTTTGAATGCATTATTTCATATGTTCGTTATTAAGAGAAGAGGAAGACAAGAAAAACTTGAACACATTGAGCGTTAATCTGATGCCATCCCGTCTTCGTGTTTTCACAACTCCCTTTATTCCATAAACCCATCAAGATAAATATTATTTTCCCTGATTTGAACAGAGAGGGCGATGAGAGTTGGAAAAACTTGAGTAACAACACAGTCCTTAGCAGTCAGCTGAGGAATGGCAGAACCCAAATCTGAGCCCCGTGTCTCTGGCAATTATTAGCCAGACTCTAGCTGGAGAGGTTCATGGGTCAACCTAATTGCTACTAATGAGCATTGTGGGAAACACGAGCCATTCGCTTCCTCTAAGGCACATGCTCACTGTATAGAGAGCCATGCCTGTGAAGATACTAACCACAAGCACAAATATCCCCAACCCTGTGGCCTGTGGCGTTCGAGGCAAGCTTCTCCCAAAGGACCCCCCTCCCGCTTTAGGCATACTGTACTATAACATCTGAGCTGACTCGGAGGAGGCACACAAAGGAAAATGTCTGTTCTTAGCTTAAAGGCTTGGATTCAGACTCCATGGGGAAAGAACCTGTAGGAGAATCTAGGGCATCTCATCATCATTTTAGAATCTATGTAGTAATTAAACAAAACAAAACACCTGGGCCTGGAGAGATGGCTCAGCGGTCAAGAGCACTGGCTGCTCTTCCAGAGGACCCGAGTTCAATTCCCAGCAACCACATGGTGGCTCACAACCATCTATACCCTCTACTGCCCTCTTCTGGCATGCAGGCACACATGCAGATAGAACACTCGTGCACAAAATAAGAAATTAAAAAAAAAAAAAAACCTGAAAATGGGAGTGTTCCTATTGGCCAGTTCTGGACACTAATCATCACAAACTGAGCTGTTCTCTGTTGAAGTTGTGAGCAGGCAGATAAAACACACACACATACATATATATACACATATATACATAGAAATACACAACACATACATATATGTATATATGGATCTACATATATACTGGAGGGAGGCAGATCTCTGAGTTCAAGGCCAACTGGGTCTACAGAGTCAAATCTCTACTTCCACCATGTGGATCCGGGGATCAAACTCCTATCATCAGGCTTGGTGGCAAGCGCCTTCCCTTACTGCCCATCCCACTGGCCCTTTTGCTTGCTTGCTTTCATTCTTTTTGAGGCCATCTCGGGTAGCCTAGGCTGGCCTCCAGCTATTTGCATAGCCCACTATGACCTTAAACTTGTAGTCCCCCTGCCTCCACGTCCCCAGGGCTGGACTTACAGACGTATCATCACGCCTGGCTTACGTGGTACTCCGGGTTTGATTCTGAGCACGTTAGGTGAGCACTGTACCAACAGAGCACAGCCCTGGCCCCAAACACTTCCTTCCTAAAGGTCCCTGAGCGTAAATGAGAGGGCACTAGTTACCTTCACCACCTCCGACTCTCACTGACCAATTTCAGTTCTGTGCCCCAAATTCCATTGTGCCACAAAAGAGCCCCAGAAACGCTTCAAGACAGCAGACCAAGTATGGACTGTGAGAACTGTGGAAACTGGGCACCTCAGTGAAGAGCCCAAGGGGAGTGGAGGCTGAACTCTGCATTCTTAGCATCTCGCAGGCTCTGGTAAGATGCAGGCCGGGAGCAGCTGGTTCATGGCCCGAGCTTTTAAACGCATCTCTGCGAAGCTGTTCTCCTTCTCCACAGTAGGGGGCCCCAGAGCCACAGTTCTTCAGGGAGACTGAACAATTGTGCCCTTGAGGTATTGGCCATTTAGGCTGCTTTAAGGAACTTAAGTCATTTTATGGATACAGTTGTCTGTTTTCTGTCATTAAGAAATTTAAAAAAGCTGTTGGTCCTCATTGTCTGATCTTGACCTAAAATTTCACAGTCTTTCATAACATCTGAAATAATGTGTCAAAAATGAGTTGACTCAACAGAGGAATATTTGAGAAAAAAAATATGTAAGCCATTCTCTTAAAATTTAAAATAAAAAGCCCATGAGAGAACATGCAGAGAAGGTTTAAAAGTTTCTTGGGATGAGAACAATGGCCGGGAGAGCTGGTCAGTTCTGGTTTTCTGGAAACTGACAATTTACTTCTTGTCTATTGTTTGAACTACAGAGCTACGAGATACAGATGAGGCTTTTTCTCCTCCAGCTTTGTTTTTATTTCTTGCTTTTGTTTCTGGTATTTTTATTTAAGTATCTGCTCCAAAACACAGTTCACTAATATCATCCACATTCCTCCCCCCCCTTCAACCAAAATATGAGATTGTCCTTAACGTGCCCACATCTCTTGCGCCCCTGACTTTCCTTAGTGGGGCCTCCTACATGCTGTGTGCTCAGTCCCCACATTTCTGGCCGGCTTTAAGCCCTTAAGTTGAAGTATATAATATGGTCTCTAGATCATCCATCATGTCTTTGCAGAATGGCCTTTTGTGAAGCACCACTGCCCTGCTCAATGCTTCCCGAGGATTACCATTGCTACTGCACGAAACACTCATTTTTACTTACTTATTTAGGTTTTTGGAGGCGGGGTTTCTCTGCATAGAACCTAGATGTTCTGGCACTCACTCCGTAGACCAGACTGACCTTGAACTCAGCGCTGTCTGCCCTGCCTCCTGAGTGTTTAAGGGATTAAAGGCGTTGGCCACCATGCCAGCGGATGCCTGCATTTCTTAGCACGGCCCAGCCCACAGAGTCCTTCGTAGCATCATCCCTAACGGCCCCGTGGCCTCACGGCTTCCTTCTCTCTTTATCACAGTCTTCCTGTCTGCTCCGACCACACTGCGGAATCCCCCAAATGTCTCCCTCTTGGCTTTTCTGCCTTAGCAAGCTGTTTTTCTCTCATGCAGCTGCCCTTGCTTGTCTCTGTCTTTGCCCATCTGAGGAACACTGTATCTGTTCCCTAAGAGACAGGCCAAGTAGCTCCAGCTTTATAAAATGCAAGCCTCGGGCGAAGGGCAATCCTTGCTTCCTCAGTGTAATTGCTGTACAAAACACTGGCGCGCACACACAGCCCCTCCCCACCCCCACCCCTGTGGCCAATCATAGCACGTAGTATGCTGTTTATCCAGACAGACGGTGGCTCTCAGTGACAGAGTAACGGGATGAGGGGAGCACATCGTGCCCATGCAGAGGTATTTTCCATTACCCCAATCGGCGCATACAGCTAGCATTGTATAGGATTCATTAGAAGGAGGAACACGCATGTGCCGTGACGTGCACACGAAGATGAGAAGATGATTTGTGGAAGTTGGTCCTCTCCTTCTACCATGTGGGTTTGGGACCCCGAACTCGAATCATCAGGCTTAGCGGCAAGCATCTTTACCTGCTGAGCCATCTTCCGAGTGCACAGATGCCCAACCCCCGCCACAACCTCCGTGACCAGGAAGTATCTATACAAAAACGCCGGTAGTGCTCCCTTCTGAGAAACCACTGAACACTTTGAACTCGGTACTGATCCACAAAGTTGGCCCCTCGGGAATTAGGCCACGATGTCAAAAAGTAATTTGATGCTAGATGAATACTCATGGAGTGAAAATTTTTCTGTAAGATTCCATGAATGGAAGCCATCAAGGTTAGAAAAATAAGATCCTTTTGGAGGAAAAAGCAAAACAGAGGCCAGCTTCAATCACATTCTAAGGTGTAATTTGATGTTAATTATTTTTAGATTTCCCTAATACTAGATAGAGAGATTGGATCAAAATTACCATCTGGTTATATGGCTAATCCTCATCCCCCAAATCCATAAAAATTTCATGAAAATATTGACAGTTCAACCAGAAAAGGTTGATACAATTATGTATTTGAATCACTCCTGAAAAAGAACACAGAGGCTAGGACGGAAGAAATAACCAAAGAAACCATAGAAGAAAACTTCCAGGAAGTAAAGAAAGATAGGAAACTTCAGAGCCAACAGGACCAACAGCATAAGCATACTTCAGAACACGGAAAGAGGAAATGAAGTATGAAATTACTGTTGCATTGGTAGTCAATGTCTCCTTACTAAGACTAGATACCAAAATTATATTGAGATGAAATAATATCTCAATATAATGAAATATTTTAAAACTATAACCTTACTCATGGGCAGATTAACATTCAAGTAGTGAGGTAAGATTAAGACGTTCTCAGACGCAGCAAGGTTTTGAAGCTTGTCACACACAAGCCTTGAATGTAGAGAATCCCTAAAACCTTCCTCCTCCAAAAGTCAGAGGAGTCCAAGAAATAAGAAGCAAAGAAACAGAAAGTCTAATAAGGCTTTGTGTCCTGAAGAGTCACCACCTGCTACTAAAACACTAGATTCAGGAGAGGGCACAGAGGGAATGAGGAGGACGGAAGGAGGGAGGGAGGCCTGACACACTGCTTGTGTCGGGGCAGAGAACGATGAATATGCATATGGATTATGGGACATATAAAAGAATAAAGACTAAAAACTTAAACAGCAGTGGGGCCGAGGTATAGAATATTTATGGCTTGTTGGAAGCCCTGGGTTGCATATCCAGCACTGGGTGGTGGTGAGGGGGGTTTAAAAGTAACCATGAGAAAAACAAGCACATCATTTTCTTGTTTGTTTGAGGAAGGGCATTTCCGTATAGCCCTAGCTGGCCTAAAGCTCTCTCTGTAGATGAGTTGGCCTTGATCTCACAGAGATTCTCCTGCCTCTGCTTCCTGAGTGCTGGGATTAAAGGAATAAGCTGCTATACCTGGCTAGAATACACCATTTTCAGTACAATTAATAAAGGTAGAAAAGGAAACTGAATTCATTAAAAAAGAAACAAATTGTAATAAATAAAAACCAAGTGGCACCATTAAGTCTAAAATGCCAATAATTACAATAAATGTACATAGGTTAAGTACTTCAATTGAAGGGTAGGAAACATAGTTCCCAAAGTTTTTGTCATGCGCTGTTCACAAAAGGTATTTGTAACAGAAAGGGGTAAAAAAAAATATATGGGAAAATAGATTCCATGAAAATACTAAAAATACAAAGTAGACAAAAGTCTTAACAAAGTATTAGTTTCATTCTAAAATGTTCTTAACAACAGAAACAACATTTTCCATTTTGAGAAAAGCCACAGATCAACAAAAGGAAACAAGGCTTTGGGAAACTAGAATGTGGCTTTAAAATGTTCAGCGTTTACTAAGTGGATGCAAGTAGTTGACAAATCCATAATTAGAAGACTTTTTATTTTATCTTTTAAATCACACACTCACACAAAGATTCAGAGGACTCGAATGAGTCAAGCAAGCGCGATGCTAAAGAGAGACAACAAAAAGCTGACAAGATGGCGCTGCAGGTAAGAACACGTCCACCAAGCCTGGGCACCTGCCTTCAATCTGTGGGAATCACACTGGAAAACCATCTCCTGTAGGTTGTCCTCGGCCTCTGCGCGCATTCTGTGATGAGTGCGAGCCCCGCTCTTTACTAAATTAATAAATGAATAGCTTTTCTAAGCAAAAATACAACAAAGAATGCACTCCAAATAGCCATGGAAGAGTCTCAAAGCTTAACCATGTGTTAAAATACAAAGAAAAACTTACCTAAATTTACATGAATCTCTATAATACTAGCAATAAATAATGGTTAATTTACCTGAATCTCTAACTATACTATTAATCATAATAGCTAAACATTCCCACAAATCTATAAGGAAAATTATTAAAAACAATGTATCAAAGTACAGAAGATACAGGCAAAGTAACATTTGAAGGAAACCTTAGCTTATGATTGGCAAGTTAGAGTTTGAAAAATGTTACAAATGAGTTGATAAGACATTTGTCTAGGAACTAGGAAAGGGCAGGAAGTCAAAGAGAGATGGAATTAGTCAGAGGAAAATAGTTCTTGGAAGTTCTTTTGGAGGAAACCTAGTAGTAAGTGTGTACCACCTGCGCAAAGTCAGCCACAGGACACCTGTGGAAGTCATGAAGGAAAAATCAAGGGAGACAAGTATGTTAGACTGGAACTCCCACCATTGTAAAGATGTCGATTCTCAAGTTAGATGCTTGACGCAGTTTCAGAACCCTGGTATTTTCAGAAAATTGACAAGCCAGTGGCGGTTGAAACAAACCAACCTTAGTGAGACAGTAAGAACTAGACAGTGAAGGAAGTGGAAAGGAAATTGCCTTTGCTTCACCAGCCGGCGTAGGAATGAGGTAGAAGATTGCTAGATCTGGGTCAGGTTGGGCTGTGTGACAGACTAAATGGAGCTTGGGAGGGGGAGAGCTAAAGACTATTCATTGCACGTCCATCTTAGGAAAGTGAAAGAGAGGGTAAATTAAATACTAAGTAAGCAGAAGAAAATAAGTAATAAAAATAAGAGCAGGAAAAAAACAGAGCAGAACTCAATGAACTTAAAAACCAAAATCAGTGAAGAAAAACCAATAAAATAAACAGCTAGGTTTGTTGAAAGATCAATAAAAGTAATGTCTCTTACCAGACTAGCCAAGAAAAGGAGAAAGCGCCAAAATCGGTAAATCAGAAACGAAAGAGGAGAAAGCACTGTAGCCCCTGTTATGCCATCTTGGTAACAAGGCAGTGCTGTGACATTTTCTAGGCTAACATTTGGTGGTCTTAAGTCAATTCCTTAAAGAGCTCAACGTGGAAAACTTATCCAAGAAGAAGAGAGAGACAATCTGAGTAAGCTAAAGGAATTGAGACTGGGTGTGTTGGCACAGGCCGTTAGGCCCAGCACCGGCAGGGCAGAGGCAGAGGCAGGTGGACGTCTGTGGGTTCAAAGCCAGTGTGGTCTACATATAGCAGGTTCCAGGCCAACCAGAGCTACACGGTGAGACCCTGACCAGAAAGAGGAAGGGAGGGAGAACGAAACTGAATCAATAATGAACAGCAATCCAAACAGAAACCAACATACCTAAACGGGATCCCAGGGAATTCCAGCCGTTACTGCGTGAGTGAGCTTTCCGTTACTTTAACAAATGCCTGCCATAAACCTGCTGGACGTTTCTTTTAGCTCACGGCTTTGAAGGCTTCATTCCATGGTTGGTTGGCTGGTTTCTCTGCCTGTGGAGCGGCTGGTGGGAGGGCACGCCAGAGGAAAGGCAGAGGGGCGGGGAGCCATTCCCTCCCTGTAGAGCACACCTCTGATGACCACCCACCCTACTTCTCCAAGGCTTCCACCACCTCCTAACAGTGCCACGCTTCAAAATCCCAGAGCCAGCATTTTGTTTAATGGTGGGAAAGCCAGAGCTTTCCCGTTAAGGGTAGGAGTAAAGCAAGGAAGAATTGACCAGAACAATTCCTAGTGCCGGTGAGGATTACAGTGTGGTCATGGGACGCAAGGTCAAATGCAAAAGCAAATCGGTTTCTCGTGTACCAGCAACAAGCGAGTGAAACTTGGCATTTAACACGCAGCGCCATTTGCATTAGCAAACTAGGGTTCTTTGGTATAAATCTAACAAAGTATGTGCCAGTTTACCTAACTGTAATGAAATAAAATCAAATTTAAAAACCTAAGTAAATGGAGAAGGGGGATCCGTGTTCATAGACAGGAAGATCAAAGTTGTGAGGGGGCAGTTCTTCTCACACGAGTTCCAGCATCGTCGAGATCCAAATCATAATCCCAGCATGTTGGAAATAGGGAGGCGGGCAAGTCAGAAAAGTGCTTGATGTGCGGGCATGGGCAACTGAGTACAGATTCCCCAACACCCACATAAAAGCCAGGCGTGGTAGCGTTTGTCACCCCACCAATGGAGAGACCGGTGAGTCCCTGGAATCCCCCAGCTAAATCCAGCCGGTTGGTGAGCTCCATGTTCAGTGAGAGATCATGCGCTGATGATGATGATGATGATGATGATGATGATGATAATATAATAGGGAGCAACTGAGAAAGTACACCCTCTGGCCTCCACATACAAACTCACACACAAATTCCAGCGAGTTAGTCTGTGAGCGTGGTGGTCTGAGTAAGAGGTCCCCCATAGTCTAGGACATTTGAATGCTTGGTCCCAAGTTGGTAGTGCTATTTGGGACAGCTTAGGAGGTGTGGCCTTGTTGGGGGGAATCGTCCCTGGAGAGTGGGCTTTGAGGCCTCAAAGCCAAATGCCTTTTCCGGTTGTTTTCTCTGCTCTGTGTTTGTGGTTCAAGGTGTGAGCCCTCCGCTCTCTGCCCCTGCCACCATGCCCGGCGTCTGTAGTGTCTCTCAGCTGTAACGGACTCTGCTTACCCCTCTGGAGCCATAAGCCCAGATAAGTTACCTCCGTCATGGTGTTTCATCACAGCCATAGAAAAGTAACTAATCCAGTGATGACGCAGACTGGTTATAAAGCTTATACGGAGAGGCAAAGACCCAGAACAGTCAACAAAATGGTGAAGGACGGCAAAGTTGGAGGCCTGATGGTTCGCAAGCTCCAAGTACATCATAACGCTAGGCCACAACAACCGTGTGATGCTGGCAAAAGATAGGAAATTGGCTGCTGAATAGTCCAGATATAGAGCCGCTGAAATATATCCAACCAACCTCGATGAAGGAAAAAAGCAATGAAGAAAATTCTTCCAACAAATGGACTGCACACGCAGGTGAGATCTGTATGCAAACCCCACCAGCTCAAGCAAACTAACTCTAAAATACCAGGCTATACTGCCTAGATGATAAGAGGAAATCTACAATTTGGAATTGACACTAATTCTTAAATGTGACAAATACACCATCATTGAAAGAACTGGTAGATCGGAAGGAATTAAAATTAAATTTGCCTGCTGTGTGAAAGGCTCTGTCAAGAAAGAAAAGAGGCAAATTACAGAGAAAAGGTTAACCAAAGACATCCAATAAAAGACTGTTGTTCAAAGCACATAAAGAAGTCCTAAAACTCAGCAGTTAGAAAACACCCAGGCTGAGCTGGGAATGGTGTTATAATCCCAGCACTCAGGGAGGTAGAGGCAGGCAGATCTCTGTGAGTTCGAGGCCAGGCTGATCTATAAAACAAGTACAGGACAGCCAGGGCTACACAGAGAAACCCTGTCTCAGAAAACAAACGAAAAGGATGGACATATAGGTGCTGGTTACATGTATAAAAACTGTTCAGCATGCATGATCAAGGACCAGGTGTGCGGCACAGGCCCATAGTCTCAGCGCTAAGGAGGCAGAAGCAGGGGGGTCGCTAAGAGTTTGAGGCCAGCCTGGTCCACAAATCAAGTTCCAAGTTAGCTAGGACTACCTATGAAATAACCTGTCTCTAAAAAACCAACACACGCCTGGTTTCAAGGAGATAAGAATTAAAACAATGAGAAAAATCATGTATTTGTTAGAATGCTAACGTCTAGAACGCTTAGTATCAAATCTTGGCAAGGCTGTAGAGCAACAAAGGTTGGCCTTTACCGTGGGTGGGAATTCTGTTCCCCACTTCAGAAAACACTTGAGCAGTTTATTACAAAACTAAGCCAATCCTTACCAAGGTGTCTAGCAATCACTTCTTGATAATCATCCTAACGCATCAAAAACTTAGGTCCAAACTAATACCCATCTGTAATAGGTATTTATAGCAGCCTTTTCCAGATGACCCATTCTTGGGGTCTAAGTTACTAAGTAAACGGTGTATCTGTACAATGAAATGAAATGATTTGGTGCTAAGGGAGGGAAAAGTGAGCTATTGGGCCATGGGAAGACATGAAAAGCATGCGTGCAGTCACAGGGCTTGGGAGGCTGAGGCAGGATTGCTCTAAGTTTAAGGCTAGGGTAGGCTACATAGTTGACACCCAGTCTCAAAAACATCAAATTGAAAGCAAGGGGCAGGGGGGGATAAGATCGAGAGAATATGCATGCCTCTCGCCAAGTGAAGGAAACTGGTCTGAGAAGCGGCTCACTGTGGGAGTCCAGCTACGCAACCTGAAGAGTGAAAGAACGGAGGAGACAGAAGATAGAGGGTTTTGAGAGGAAAGAGAAAGAGGGGGAGTATGGGATTTCTGGGGCGGTGCTCCTGTGGGAGGGAGATGTCACTGTAAACCCGCCTGAGCGCCTGGTGGCGCGCCAGTGTGGGCTCTCCAAGGGCGACAGTGACACCCTGCTGGCAGGGGATGGCAGATGACTTCCTCTCCCAGTGAGAACCTGAGGATTTCAATTGCTAAAAGACCTTACATTCATATGCTCACGAATCTAGCGCCTCTCTCCCTTGAGGGAATCTTCAGAGTAGTAGATAGTACCCATGGGGCAGCGTGTAGGTGAGGGTGTTTGGTGCAGGCTGTTCCTTACAAAAACCGGAAGTGAAATAGCAAATACCCGCAGAGTAAGAGCCTGTGGCTTCACAGACTCAAGATGTGCTTATGGGCAAAGTATGTGTACATCTTCATGTAAATCATACATAGATGATTTTAATCAGCAGGAAAAGGGGAGGACATACTAAACTATTATTAGTTACATATTGGAAAGGGGGTAAAATTGGGAGGAGGGCAGGAAGGGAAAACTTCGGATATTTTTACTGTCTACTTTGGATATATTTCTGCATAAATCATCTAAAATGTACATGTTTAAAATCTCTGTATTTGGAAGGCAATACATATTTTTCTTAGGAAATTGAGAGAAGAAAATGTGGAAGCAAACAGCCTATTAAAACAGGGTGGTGGCTGACACCTTCAGTGCCAGAGCTTCAGAGGCTGAGGGAGGACTCGGTTCCAGGTAGACCTGAGCTGGACAGCAAAACCCTGTCTCAAAAAATAAAATGGCCTATGACCCAGAAATAGCCATTGTTAATGTCTTGAAGTATAGGCTACCAAAACTTTTTACCTGTATGCATTTTAATAAAAATGTGCGTATTTTACATTGTAATCATCTTTCCTATCCTTAAAAAACAAATAAAATATGTGTAACCCTTTCAGAAACGACCCATATTAGCACTCACCTGTAATCCCAACACTCCGGAGGCTGAAGCAGGAGGATCAAGAGACCTGCCCGGGCAAGAGTAAGACCCAGTCTCAAAAACACCAACAAAATAAAAAGTACATATAGAAAACCATGGCTCAGTCACTAAAGCATGTGCCTTGTGACAGAGGAGCCTGGTTTGATCTCAGAACCCATGTGAAAGGTTGGCTGTGTTGTGATTCATTATCTTAGCGCTGGTAAAGCAGAAAACACAGGATCCCTGGGACTCACTGGCCCAGCCAGGCTAGCATGAGTGATGAGCTCCAGGCCCATAGGAGAACCTTTCTCAGAGTAAGTAGACGGCACTCAAGGTTGTCCTGTGATCTCCACAGGCACGCACACACATGGCCCGCCCCAAAGGTGCACTTGGACACACTAGCACGTATTAAACACACACATACACGTAGACGAGCTGGGGACATATCTTCATAGTAGAATGCTTTACCTCGTGTGCTCAAGGACCTTGGCTCCGCCCTCCCTTGGCTCCGCCCTCCCTTGGCTCCGCCCTAACAAATCCACAGACAAAGCATTCGTTCATTCGCTCAGTCAGTACCGGGGATTCTGCTGTGAGTGAAAGCTTAACGTGCTTAACCAATTGCCTGTTGTTGTCTCTCTTAGTTTTTCTCAGCATTTCACCATTAGACTCCGTGTGGAAATGTCCATGTAACTGAACGTTAGCCGTGGTCATTTCCTGAGATGACATCTCTGTGTTGCTGGCATCGCTCTTTCCGGATCCAAAAGGATGTGTATTCTCTAAGCCTTTGACCTGAATATTTGATATTTTGTTTCCAGAAGTACTTTTAGAAATTACTCCTCGGGCTAGAGGGGCAGCCCAGCAGTCCTGAGTGCTTGCTGCTCCTGCAGAGGCTGTGAGTTCAGTTCCTACCTCCCACACGTAGCGCACAACCATCTCTAGCTCCAGTTCCAGGGGATCCAATGCCCTCTTTTGACCTCCGAGAGCACCAGGCATACACACGGGGCACATACCAGCAGACAGAATCCTCACATAAATAAAATACAGTCATTGCCCCAGGGCATGGTGGCACATGCATTTCATCCCAGCATTCAGGAGACAAAGGCAGATCTGTGAGTTTGAGCAAACCTGATCTACAAAGCGAGTTCCAGGCCAGCCAGGGCTAACGTAATATGAAATTGTCTCAAGAAAAAGTAAAATGAATAACTTCTTAGCAGCCGCCATCGGTCAGTTAGAGCGCTGGCTCTCCATCACTCTCACCAACATCTTTTTTTAAAAAACTTGAATTTGAAAACTAAAATCTGAAATTTTAATTATTATTAATTCTTGGATCATGGAGGAAGTTTAAATGAGAGATATTGACCCTTTGACAGCATGTTACAAATACAAATAAATTTTGCGTCCCGAACGGTAAATTGAGATTGTATTTGATTGTTTTTGAGGGTCTTCTGCATGGAACTAGTTGTGTAGACGTGCTAATAAGCACACGTTACGAGCTTTGTGTTTGCATGAGACACATCATTGTGTACACCAAAAAGAGAGAGAGAGAGAAACATTTCCGATAATGAAGAAATAGTCATTCTCATATTTTCCTTCAAGAAAACCGATTTATTTTCAATATCGATACCTTAAATTTTGAAATTTTTTGAAAACCCCATTTTTTTTGAGAGAGAGAGGGGACTTTCTTTGTCAGAAATTAAAACCTGCTTTAGCATTTTCTGTGGATTAAGTTTTAAATTAGCATAGAAGAATAACAATATGAATCAATCTGATCAAAGAAAAAGTGTCAGTAATCATTTAAACAAGACACTTACAACAGGGGTTTAAAGGCGGAGAGACGGATTTCCCTTGCATGTGGATCGAATCAGAAGTATCCCATAATTGACTCTTTACAAGACCCTGCTTTAGCATAATGGACTAGATATTAAAGCTTTAAGTATTTAAAGCGAGTTTCCGTCCCTCTCTAAATGGAGACCGCCACTAAGAGCTATTTTACAAGCCTGACACATTAGCTGCATCCAGGGGAAATACATGGCCTGGCTTCCCCGGCCGGGAATTTGAAGTGCTTTCAATAGCTAACTGGTGTGAAATGGGTAACATTGAACCTGTGAGAAGCAACGAGCGTCTTAAAAAATAAATTCCAGATGGGAGAGTTGATAGGAAGGGATATGGATACTGTGATGGCTCTTTTCAACAGGTTAATTCCAAAGAGAGCTCATACCTCTTGTATACACCTTGAGCCAAGTTATGTGTGTGTGACTTGGGGGGGGGGTGTCGTTTTCCCCCTCCTCCTATTATTTAACAGGATTTGGGAACAAAGGAAGTTTTGTAAACTGTAGCTGTCAGATCAAACACAGGGGCAGAATAAGAGGCGTATACAGGCTATTTTATAACTTTGTTACAGCCGTAGGATCACCGGGTCAGGGCAGGACCACAGATCCTCCTTACAGTGCCTATCAGGCTGCGCGGCCCCTTCCCTCCTCCTCTCCCTGCAGAATGGGCTTTCTGATTCCTGCCACCACAGTGATTACGTGGGGAAACAGAACTTGCGCCCTGCCCTCCCGGTATCTTCGATGTTCACATAGCCAGCTTCTCTGATGAAGTAGTACAGTGTAGTAAAAAGGGCTTTAATGTTTGGCCAGATGTCGATTCTAATCCCCGCTCTGCTTTGTGCATGTGTGGACCTGGAGCAGGTCACCAAGTCTCTGGAGACCTTGGTCCCCTCATTTAGTTAGAAAGCAGGGGCTGTGTTCAAACCTACAGGAACAGTAGGAGGTGACTCAGTGTCTGTAAAGGCCAAAGGAGCATCGCTTTGGTAAGCCCTTGGAGATACTGCACGGTCCTGGCGAGGACTTACTGAGTGTAGCTTGTCATTTTTCTTCCCAACAATCATAATATTGGGCTAAATATATATATATATATATAAAGAGGTCCTGAGCTGGTTGTGTGGTTCAGTAGATAGGGATGCCTGCTGCCAACCCTGATAACCTGAGTTCAATTTCTGGGTCTCACACATGTTTTCTCTCTCTCTCTCTCTCTCTCTCTCTCATACACACACACACACACACACACACACACACAAATATACAAATAAAGAAATACAAATTTTGAAAAAGAGGTTCTAATCCATAGTTCTTTCCCTGGTATGAGATGGCACCCTGGGAACTAAATTCCTCTGCCCCCATTGATGAGAACAAACAGAACTGGGTGCTGGCTCGCCCTCAGATGGGATCTCTGCTCCCTACCTTCCTATCCCCACATGCCACCTCTAAGACACAGCACATCGCCTGCGAGTGAAGCTCCCACTGTCACTGGGTCTGTGGTGGCTGGTTTCCTGCAGCCAGGGCTGTGGCGTGTAAAAGGTATGGAGGAGACAGGAGCAGCTGGCCCAGGCCTCCAGCTAGTTCTCTGTCAGTGGTTTTCTAGCGTACTCTTTTTTTTTTTTTTTTTTGGGGGGGGGGTTCTCATGGCTTTAGTAAACTCCACATCTAGGCGATGGCCCTCACACATCCAACACCAGCCTTTTTAGCCCTGACTAGCAATGAAGCTGCCTGCAGATGCATTTTTTTTTTTTTTTCTCAAATGGGCATAGAAAGAGTTTAAAAAAAAAAAAAAAAAAGCTGTCAGGCGTCAAGCAGCCCCACAAATCATTTTTACGTGGCTTCCTGCATCTTTGTTTTTAGCAAATCCCTTACCGGGAGAGTGACTCATTTGTGTATTTCTTCAAAGAAAAGGTTTTGCAGGTAGCTCATGTGGCCCCGCCGCCCTCTGGGGTTGGGCGAAAGAGCTTTAAAGGAGTTGCTCTGTTTATTCTGGGGGAGTTGTTGTTCGGTACCTGTGGCCATTAGCTCGGTATCTAAACTGCTGGCAGTCTCTGGATGGAGTTAGCGTCTGTCTGGGCAGCCCTGTAAACCCGGCACCACGGCCCAGCTGCCCAGTGCCTGGCCGCTGTCGCAGCGGCCCATTAGCTGTTCATAAACACCCCGGGTCCCACCAGCCCAGGAACGGATCCTAGCTTACAAACAGGCATTCTGCCGTGCCACGTCCGCTTGCTTCGAGAGCAGAACTCCCCCCCAGACACCCCGAAATCCTCTCTCTCCCCTCCGTGCTGCACTTTTGAAATGAAGCGATGCATGCCGCATCAGGGTGACGTGCCAGGTTAAAACACAAGCAGATCCACGCGGCCAAAGACTCGTTTTTCCTCGTTTTATGGGGCAGGTGGCGTCCACAGCAACGATTCCCCTCTCAGGTTTTACATTTATTTCATGTGCGTTTCTCCAAAGAACAGAAGTTATTCTGTCAAAAGCGGGGAGGCGAGAGCTCGGTGATGAGGGGTCCCGCAAATTCTAGCCTTTCGACAGCCGGGATTTATAGCTTCTTAATATTCCAGAGTTTCTCTTTGTCTTCTACGTGGCAATTTATAACACAGGTATTTTCGCGGTTCCCTCCCTCCCGAGACAGGGCCTGAACAAACAAGCCATGCTCGCGCGGGGTCTGTTTCCCCAGCCTGCTCTGCAGGCACCGGCCTTGTTTTCCTTCCCCTGACCTCACGTGTGGCATGGGCTGGGCTCTGGGTTGCACGGTTTTTTAACCCAGAAGGCACGTCACGGACCACTTGGCTGGTGAGAACGAGCTTCGGTGTTATTCTTCTCTTAAAACTATGCCGGAGAGCGATCCATCTGCTCAAATCCAAAACTGTAAACACGGGGGGCGCGGGGAGGGGCCTCTCAGCTGCACCCCCCTACCCCCCACCCCCGCAACACATTTCTGATACACCTAAACAACGAAGGTTTTCTTCTCTAAACCTTTGCCCTTGAGGTCGAAAAGAAACTCTATCACGACGTGCAGAAAGACGTGTGGGAAGTAAGGGAAGGAAGGCCCCAACCCCGCTGCCTAGATGAGGGAGCCCAGCAGCTTCCATTTCTAGGTGCCTCTGTGTCCTGTTCTGTGTATGTGCGCATATTTCAACAGGAGGGACTTTAAATGTCCGCTTTTTATATGACTGAGACCGTGTTATGCATACTCTCCCGAGACTGGCTTTGTTTCCCTCAGTGTTCTAGTCCATGCAGAGAGAACTCACTTCCATTGTGGGACGGTACCACCCTATTAAAGCCAGCGTCGGGATTTCCCGTCGACGAGGCCCCCCCCCCACGGCCCCTCGCTGTGTGAAAATCCCTGTGCCTGACTCTCAGACACTCGGGCAAGCACTTCTCTGGGCCTATCCTGACCGACCGACTGCCCACTGTTTCCATTATCAGCTTAGGCTCCAAAATGGGGTAACAGAGTCACCGTCCATCCCCAGGTCCTGTTTCATTATCTTACCAATGCTCTGGTTACGAGGCCTTTTTATGCGAGCTAATGTGGGCGCCTCTTCTCCCTGTTTACTCAGCGAGGTTTGGTGTCTGTGTCTTTATTGACCGCTGCTGTTTCATCTTTTGTGGAGTTTACGTTTGTATCTCTTGGGTCTTGGCGGCACTGGCTTTTTCAGCCACGTCTCTGTAAAACCTGAGCCCTTGTCCTAGGCTGGGTCTCTGTGTTTCAAATATCTTTTCATAGGTGTCTTTTCCTCTTTTCCGTGGTGTGTCATTGATAAACTAAAGCCTTTTGAAGTAGTCCAGTAATCTTTTATTCTTTTATATGTATGCATTTGTGTCTTAATTACTGTAGCTTTACAATATGTCTTTACTTTAGGTGGGGCAGAGGGACTTCCCCTGTTTTCTTAAATGATGCCTTTCAGTTTTGCACTTCCTTCTGATTCTCGTTCCTGGCTTTTTTAGCCGGATGCCTTTGCTCTAAACATCAGTTTCTGGACATCTGATCATTTCCATAGGCAGCCTGGAGACCTTTCTGAAGTCCAGACTATAGCAGCTGTCTCCCCCATGACCCTTCCCCTCCTGCCACATTTATTTCAGCCCCTCTCGCCATTTCTGACTGTCTGACTTTTTTGAGGGCAAAAATCACATGACCCTCTATATAATTTGCTAAATAAGTGGTCAGTGAAAAAAGCCCAAAGATCGTAAACTCTTTGTTGTTTTTCAGTCCTAGGAATCACACCTACAGCCTTGAGCAATAGACACATACTCTACCGACCCAGCCCGGCCAGTCCAGAGTGTGCTTTAAACACAGGCAGCTCTCACCAGCTCTCTCCAAATGTCCCCCACCTGTAACATCGGCTCTCGAGGTTTTTATGAGGGTTATATGATAAATAGCTGGCATAACACCAACAATAGGGCAGTGAGTGCCATCTTTGAGGATTGGGGACAGCTTCCCAGAGGAGGCAAGGCCTTGGCTGAGACTCCAAGATCACATAGCCATTAAGGGTAATGAAGGGAGGGAGATGGGCGGGCAAGGAACAGTGTTGGCAGCGCTTCGATAATTATGAAATGATGCCCCTTAGGTTTGCTCTAGTGATGTGTTGAAACAAAGAATCTGTCTTGCTGGTATCTGTCTTGTTTTGTTTTACAACAGGGTCTCACTAGGTGTTCTAGAGCAGCCTGGGGCTTTGGATCCCCCTGCCTTAGCCTCCTCAGAGCTGGGAATACAGGTATGGGCCACCAAGCCCAACTGGGGGCTATTCTTAACAACCCTTGCTTGGCCTTGAATTTCTTGTCAAGGGCAAAAGTGGCCTAAGGCAGTAGTCCTCTGATCCCTGGGTTACCCAAGACCCACGTGGGGTTCCCCAAGGACAGCACTCTTTTCTTAGTAATACTAAGACATCTTTGGCCCTTCTCAGCCTTTTGACCTTTGCGTTCCTGGTTGAAAAACAAAAGCTGCCTCATCAGGCCACACAGTAAGAGAGAATGTGCTTAGCCCTGCTTTGACTTGAATTGCCAAGGTAGGTTGGCACCCTTGGGGCCCTCTTTTCTCTGAGCAGAAAGAGATGGAGAATGGGAGGAGGGGTGTGGGTGGGACTGGGAGGAGAGGAGGAAGGGGGCTGAGATCAGGCTGTAAAGAGATTAAATAAATAAATACAATAATAAGTAGATGAAAATATTGGTTCTTCACATTGATAATGATAGGCAAACAAACAAATTCAGATGTGACTACTATGGCCATCGAATTACAGCAGCTGTCACTGCATTCCACACACACACACACACACACACACACACACACACACACACACTCTGGAAAAACAACAAAGGAGCAAATGGAACGTAGCCTATTTCATCGCAGAGTATCTGTGACAAAGAAGTCACAATTAATTTATTAAGTCTCAACTCTTGGTGCAAGATTTTCTTCCTTCAGTCTAGGGCTGGCCCCAGGCCTTCAGGCAACGCTAAGCAAGCGCCCTAGTGGAGCCACAGCCTGCAGGGACGGGGCGTTGTAACTATCAATGTGACAGAAAGGGAAGTGTATGCCTTCGTCTTCAGCCACTTATCAAAGCGCACCGCCATCTCCAGGAAGATGTCTGTGCGGTTTCTTGACTTGTCAGCTGGTCACAGCTTTCTTCATTAAATAAAGGGGGTGGGAGGCATGGCAGCGTGAGGGTGGAGAGACGGCTCTAAGGTGAGGGGCTCTGACTGCTTTTATACAGGACACAGGTTCGGTTCCCAGCAGCTCACAACCACACATGACTCCGTTCCAGGGGACTGGATCCTTCTCATAGCCTCCACGGTGCATCTATATGGCACGTGGGTGGTGTTTACTCAGTTTTGACCCAGAGTTCCTCAGGGATGGGAGCCCGTCACTTCAGCAGCTAAGGTCGTATTTGGTGCTGGTGACCAAAGTCCTGCTTCCACGCACGATATGATTTTGAGAAACTTTTCTCTTTTAAATCATATCAGTGGCCATATTTACAAATTTGAATTTTTGACGTGACATGAAGCGTGCTGGGCTGTTTCCCTCCACGAGCCGGTGTTTTGGTTTATAGAAATACTCAGTTTCAGTTCTGTCATCGGCATTCCGAGTAACAGACATTTTCTGTCTTATTTGGGTTAAGCCTGTTCCCATCTCCATATCCCTGCCTCCACTCCCCGCCCCCTTCTGGGCTGGTGAGATGGCTCAGGAGGTAGACGCATTTGCTATAACCCAAGCCTAACACCCCGAGTTCAGTCCTCGGGACATACACGAGAGAGGGACAGCGCACAGGTTGTCCACACTGATGATTATAAAATAATGTTCCTTTCCACTGCACGTCACATGTTGAACCGGAAGTTTTCAATGACTTTTTTTTTCCAGTGCTGGGAATCGAACCTGGTACTTCATGAATGTTAGGCCAACAATCTCCCTCTGATGATTGCTGCATCCCTAGCAAACCAGTATTTTCCAAATTACTAATGAATGATGCTGCAAAATCATTCCTGAGTAAAAAACTCAAAAGTGCTTGAGAGACCAATTTCAAGGTCAGACAGTACAAGGAGTGCTTTAATAAGGTTTTAGAGTCTACAGTGCAACCTTTTAGACAGTGCTTGACAGGTTTTCAGCAAAGAAAAACCATGGTTTTCTCCCGCAGCTGCCTTGAAAACACTTCTGCCAAAACCACATTTCAAAACATAAAAATGCAGAAGTGGCTATCCTAATCTTTAATTATGTTTCTTCAGTTGTAGTTTCCAGTATTAAAAAATAATGCCGGTAGCTCTAAGTCCATAGAAAAGAATCTTTTGGGAGGGCTAAGGATGTCATTCAGCAATAGAATTCCTGTCTGGTTTAGTGGAGGGCTCTGGGCCCAATCCTTAGCAACACACACACACACACAAACACACACTGAAGTTTGAAAAACAAACAAAAATGCCACCTCTTCATTTTTAAGACTTAGTAAGGGGTCCTGAGATGAAAAGGGTTGATATCACCATTTCAGGGGTCGGGGGACCTGTGAGATCTAAAAAAAGAAAGTAATAAAATGAAGAATGCTGGAGTCAGAGTTAGAGCTGGATGGATAGAGGTGGGCGATGGACTGTGTGGATCTGAGGAGGGTGGTGATGCACTCAGGAGGTGAAGCCTGCCGTAAGGATGCTGCTGGCCTCAGAGCTGATGGCTCCTCGTTCTATGGTTCAGCAAGAGCTGCTTCAGCTCAAGGACCTGGAAGGCGCTTCCTTCCAGAGTTACCAGGTTCTGCAAATAAAAGGGTAGGGTGCCCATTAAATCAGAATTTCAGATAAACAAGGAAGTATTGGTGTGTCTCAGATGCCGCCCGGGTTTCGGCTTCCACCGGTGTCCTTTGTTTTCCCTGGCAGAGCCCCATTTCCTTTTGCAAGTCTAACTCCTCACAGCAAAGGCGTGGGCAAATTCCTATATGTTTACCCTTGTCCTGCTCCCGGCCCCTCGATTGCCAAAAGGAGAAAAATTGGGAAAACACGGTATGTTCTCGCAGATGCCTTTACTATCAAGCTGCAGCTGGTTCCTTGTAGACGAGCATCTATTGTGCTGTCATTTTCCCTTACCTCCGGCATTAAAATAACCTCCTCTTTTGTGAGATGGCGGTGTTTTTCCTAATGCCCGTCTCCGGGTGACATTTATATAATTCTTAAAATTGTTTGGAAATTTGACTTGCAAATGAAGTCAGAGACAGGAAAGGGAGGCTCTAGGTGGTGTCTCCCGGTTTCCACATGCCACAGCCTCTGCAGAGCCGAGGACACAAGATGCACAGGCTCTTTGACCTGCCGTCCTTGTGTGAGGCTAACAGAATTTCTCCTCTGGACACGCTCCCTCCACAGAGCGCAAGCTCTGTTCTTCTCTCTGGCTCAGTTACTGGAGAGCAAGTGAAGTCACGTCTGGACACCAGGGCCGAGCTCTTCAGAGAAGGATCTGAAGCCCAGGGAGGTGCCGCTGCCCAAACCTTTCAGGAATACTTGGGGCTTTGGGAAGAGCCTAAAGGCGGAGGGGATGGTTAAAGTATTGTTTTTGATTTGCACATCTTTAGTTTTGATCCTTAACAACATGTTTGCTCCGGTTCCAGGAATTTTGTGATCTGAGTTCAGTGTTGACATTTTACATCCTTCCCAGCACGCTAAGTACTCTTTCAGGAATGTGTGGTTAATGTTGTAGAGAGAAAAATCCAAAATTACACTGCAGCTTAGAGCCAGAGAGTACCAGCCTGTTCGCTGGCTTCCAACGCTGACTTTAAATAAACATGAGTCCTCTTTCTGGAAACACCTGTCAGCTCACAGCAGTTGAGGACAAAGCCAGAATCTTCAAGGTTCGCTGAAGAGCTAAGTCAGACTCCATTTCTGTTCTTCCAAATGGTGTAACTGTCTATTTTTTTTTTCAAATAGTTTCTCAGGTTAGCCTATTACCAAGATTAAACGGGCCATGTGACACCCCACCGACAGAAAATCTTTGGTCCAAAACCCCACAGATTACCCTACAAATGCTGTATTCTCAACGAAAATAGACTTCTTTTTAAAGAGACTCCAATTTCCAATGGGTTTAACCTAGAAAAACAGCAAAAAGCTAATAAAAAGCTTGAAAGCTGGTCCAAGGAAAGCAAGGTGGCCGCTGTGCGTTTGGAGCCCTGGTCCAGAGCAGAGGTTTGGAATCACTGCGGCTCCTCTAGTGAGTGTGCCTGGGATGTATGTGGCCGAGGATGCTCCTGGTTGATTCTTGACCAGGAACAAATGATGCTTGGTCCCTGCCCCCCCACCCCCAGCAGCCAAAGCTTAGGCTATTCAGATAGTAAGTCTACCATCAACTTGGGCAAGAGAGAGAGAGAGTTCAGGCTAAGCCCAACTCTCCCCTCCTCATTCTTTAGCACCCCAGTTAAGATTGGGTTCAGATGCTGTGGTGCATCTGACAATCAAGCTTCTTTAGAGAAACATAGTTTGAATGCCTGGAGTTGGGCCTGCCCTTCCCCTATTTGTTCTCTGCTATGGTATCCCATCGTTTTGGGGTGCTTTACTAGAAAGCATAACCTGTCACCCCTATTAGGCCTGAAAGGATTCTTCTGGTCTCTGGAGAGCCTTAGCAACCATCAGATGATATTTTTTCTCAGAAGAATATACCCTCTCTTACACATACACACCCCCGCCTCACCCTCGTCAGAAGCCTTCTGGAACTTAGGCTCTGTGTAAGTTCTATGTTATGTGGGGCAGGGGAGTCGAACCCAGGATCTCAGGCCTGCCGGGCCAGTGCTCTAGACCTGAGTTCAGTCACCTTCCTCCCCTGCTGAGGCGCTCAGCCCCTCATATACCTACACAAGTTGTTCCGTAAGCTTTCTAATGACGTTGACGGATACATAGCATTATCTGATTAGTCATTTCTTCCTCCTCCTGGGTTTCAGTCCCTTGTAGTGGGGGATACTCAACATCTTAGCACTCATGAAGCTGAGGCAGGGGGATTGCACGGCCCCATCCCTCTTTCCTCTTGTTCAGCTGTATTCACCAAGTACACACCCATGTGCAGTTGGTACCGACCCAAGGCTGAGAGGCTGAGGGGCCTAACGCACCAATAGAGCCTTTAGTGTTGGGTTTCCTTGGCTGCTTGTCCACATTCTGGGAGGACTGTCATCCGCCATGGGAGAAGAAAGTCTAGCTACCAGGGACTTGTACTGTGAAGAATGGGACCCCAAGGAGGAAAGTCAATTAGTACAAAATGGGGAGTACCACTTGGCTAGAAATCCCGGAGTGATGGGTGACGTGGTGGTGATGGTTCCAGCAGAGACTGGAAGGGCAGGAGTTCAAAGTCACCCTCAACTGTCCAGGGAGTGCAAGGTGGATTACTTGAGACCCTGTCTTTAAAAGAGCAAAACAACAAAAGTCCCCTTAAGGCTCAGACTTCGGCTACCTCAAGATGCCCCCTCCCCCGACACCTGTCATGTTTCTTACCTTTGGATTCTAAGATCAGCTGGGGGCCTAGGAGGTGAAAGTCAGACAGGAGAAACCTGTGTTTCGAGTACTTGGCCTCCTGGCTTAATGTTGGTCCTCAATTACTTAGACACCATGTGTTTAAGCAGCTTGAGAAAACTTACCTCTGCTCTCAGGACGAATCTGCCACTCTCTCCACCATACCGTAGTTACAACTGGCAGCCATCGTCATCTAAAAACATGGGAAAGGAGCCCATTTCTTGAGAGACTCTATCCAACAGTAATTAGCATATGCTCCATTTTTTTTTTTTATGGAGATTTAAATGTTTTTATATGTTTGGCTATTTTGCCTGCGTGTATATATGCAGTATATGTGAGGTGAGCCTAGTGCCTGAGAAGACTAGAAAAGAACACTGGGGGGCTGGAGAGATGGCTCAGATGTTAGGAGCACTGGCTGCTCTTCCAGAGGTCCTGAGTTCAATTCCCAGCAACCACATGTTGACTCACAACCATCCATAGTGAGATCTGGTGCCCTCTTCTGGGGTGCAGGTATACATGCAGGCAGAACACTGTACACATAATAAATAAATCTTAAAAAGAAAAGAATATTGGATCCTCTAGAACTGGAGTTATAGATGGTTTGTTAGCCTTCCTGAGGGTGCTGGGAATTGAACCTGGGTCCTCCAGAAGAACAGACATTGCTCTTAATGGGTGAGTAATCTCCCCAGACTCTGAGGCCATTCCACTTTTAATTCTGCAAATTACAGTATGTGCATTCCTATTTTAAATATACGCATTGCTTCAGAGAGATTAAGGGATTCATTCTAGCTAGTGGGGAAAGTGGAGCCCTGCGGGTTTAGAAGTCTGCTAATCTAAACCAGTCTTTTCTACAGATAGGGACAGTGAGTCTCAGGGAAGTGAAATGGACTTTCCCAGGTCACGTCGTGGGTGGACTAGAGTGATGACTGGGCGGCGAGTCATCTGTCATTATAGGCTCTTCACAATCTGTAGCCTAAGAAAAACATGACCAGGATAGACCATTCGCCAGACCATAAAACAATACATGTCAAAGGATAAAGATCAAACTGTATATTCTACTGTAATAAAATGAAATTAGAAACTAGGAAAGACATTAAGAAGACATTGATGTGTTGTTTAAAATCGACGGGACAAAGAGAGATTAGAAGACACTTTGAAATGAACGAAAATGGAGGTACAGCCTACTGAACCTTGTGGAGAAGTAAAAAAATGCCCTTGAGGGGAAGTTTTAGCCTGTGTTTTTAAAAGCTAGCAAAGCCATAAACACTCTATCTAAAGATACTAGATGACAGAAGAAAGCAAAGTCCTACATTCCTCATCGCGTTCTCACACATGCGTGCACAAATTAATAAAGTTTTTAAAAGATTTCTAAAATAAAATAGCAAACCTTCAGCTTGATCAGCTAGGGCAAAAAAAAAAAAAAAAGACTCAAATTGGAAGAATTGGAAATGAAAAAAGGGGGTTATAAAGGGATTCTATTGATAATTTTAGACCATGAAATTAGATAACCCCCCAAAGAGGGAAGCATCCCAAAAGGCACTAGATTATCAACACTGAGTCAAGATGAAACCAACAACCTGAGGGGGAGGGGAGACCTATGACATGCTATTGTCTGTATAGAAAATTCTAAGAAATTCCTTTAGGATAGTACTAGAAGTGATAGATAAGTTGAAAGTTCAAGTTGCTCAGAGTGTCAACATCGATTCAAATGCAGAGTGGTGGAGCCCGTTCCCTGACAGATACGTCTACGATACAGCTCCTGCACCTACAGCTCAGAGATCTTTACAGAGGAGAGGGAAGAGGGAGCTTCTTGTGAGACTGTGTCTCTTAGAACTATCAGAAGCTACGCCCATAGAAGTCTCGCCAACATGGCTGCCTAAACAAGGCCTGCACAAGGCTGACACTAAGAGACATGCTAAGATGATCAGAGAAAAGCTCGGGTCATATACATAGGAAAAAAGTCAATGAATCTGAGAGGCTGCAAGGGGAGGAACAGGGGTGGGACTGGAGGGAGAAAAAGGAAGTAAGGGCTTTATGTGATTGTAATCTCAAAAACCTAAAGTATAAAAGAAAAGTGGATTAATGTCTATAACAGGATCTTCCTATGTTGCCCAGGCTGTGCTTAAAGTGTCCCTGTTTCCCAAGCAGCTGGGATTTCAGGCAAGTATTGCTATGTTTGGATTGCAGGGCCCAGGGTTGATCTCTGTGCACCGCCACCACCAAAGACATAAAAATAAAATACAAACATAAAAACGTAAAACCCCAACAATTCAGAAACAATGCAAAGTGTCTCAGAAGTCACAGCACGATGTTGGTAGCGTTCCCTGAACTGATCTATCGGTTCATGGCAATCCCGGCCAGACTCTCACCTAGATTCTTGGTGGAAATCCACAAACTGATCCTAAATTCCATAGAGAATTTTGACAGACCTTAAAGTCAGTGACACAGTGTTGAAAAAGAAGCCCAGGCATAAACCTGTATCAGCTAATTCTCTTCTGTTTTATTTATTCCCCCCCTCCCCCAGAGACAGGATTTTTCTGTGTAGCTAGACTTGGGTTGTAGACCAGGCTGGCCTCGTCAGAGGTCTACCTGCCTCTTCCTCTCCGAGCGCTGGGTACAGGCATGTACCACCACTCCCAGCTGCTAATTTTCAGCAGGAGCCCCAAGTCCATTCCAGAGAGAAAGAGGTGACTTTTCAACAGCGGAGACGTGGGCCCACCACCCTGAGTTTGATCTCCGCCCTGGGGGGAGGGGGGCGGCACGGGCCTGTATTCTCAGCATGAGGAACCAGTGCAGGATGGCTGCAAGTCTGAGGCCAGCCTGGGTACGTGGTGAGACCCTGTATCCGCAAGGTAAAATAAAAGCCCATGTGCTTCAAAGGCCACTGTCAAAGACAACGTACTTGTAATCGTATTTCTGATATAGGATTTGTACTTAGAACATGTGAAGAATTCTAATATTTCCGAAATAAGGCAAGAAATAGCCCAGTCTCTAAGTGGGCAAATGACCCAGAGATTTTTAAAAGGAAGATAGACAAGGCTGAGAGTGACTGAGATGCTCAGCATCCTTCCCTGTAAATCAAAACACACACACACACACACACACACACACACACCCCACAAGACTAGAATCAAAACAGTCAGATACTAGCAAGTCTGGGGTTGCAGAGGCAAATCAGTTCTGCCATGTGCTGCTGGGGGAATGGAAAACATGTAGCCGCTTTTGGCCGATGTTCTGGAAGGTCCTCGGGCAGCTGCCATAGCTAACACACGGCCGGGCAATTCCACTCTTAGATATACACCCAACAGCAACAAAAACATGTCCACACAGAAGCTTGTGCGTGGCTGAGAAAGAGGCCCAGGGGCGGAGCACATGGCTGATCTGTACAAGGCCCCTGGGTTTGAGTCCCAGCACACACATGTGCAGAGGCACACAAGCACAGAACAGCGTTGAAGAACTTGTTCCTGAATTTCTAAAACCCTATCGTTCGTAAGAGATGAAGCGTGAAGACGTTACCAACACCCACTAACGGGTGATGGTCAACAAACGTGATGGATGAGTGTGGTGGAAGTTTATTTGGTTGTAAATAGGAGAACGGACCGCTACGTGGTACATTGTGGAAAACCATGAGTAAGGTTCTCGGTAAGAGAGAGAGAGAGAGAGAGAGAGAGAAAGAGAAACACAAGCAAGAGAGCCCATGTTATATGATATTTATAGAGCGGCCATCAGAGACAAACATACAGAAATAAGGGTAAGCATCAGTGCTTGCCTAGGGCCTGACGTGATGTGCTTATGGGAGCTTTGCTAGAGCACGGGGTTTACCCAGGGATGATGAAAATGTCTGAAACCGACTGGGCCAAGAGTTGTATAATTCTGTGAGGATACTAGAACTCACTGAGCCATCTGCCTTATTTTTACTCTCAACTTCCTTTTGCTGTTGTTGTGTGTTTAAACAGAATTTCATTATGTAGCCAAGGCTAGCCTCCCGTTCGCTTGTATGTGGTCTCAGACGGCCTCAAACTTGTACCAGTCTGCCTGCCTCAATTTCCCTAGTGCTGACATTACAGGCTTGTACCATGCTCATTGAGCTCTTCAACAAAAAAGCAGTGAACTGTGTGAATTATGGCTCAATAACTTCATTAAAATGTACCGGACAGAGTGATGGAGGTGGCTCCATGCTGCCCACGCATGAAGGTCTATGTTCAGGTCTCCAGCAACTGTGTTCATCTCCAAGTCGGCTTTTATACCCGAGACCCCGGTGCTGGGAGTGGGGCAGCATGGAGATCCCAGAGCTTGCTAGCCAAATCATCAGTGAGCATCGGATACAGACAGAGAGAGCCTGTCTCAAAAACCAAGGAAGAGAGTGATAGAAGAAATGCAATGTCAACCTCTGGCCTCCACGTGCATTTGTGCATGCGAGCACGCGGGCACACACACACACACACACACACACACACACACACACACACATACATACACAGTGCACTCGATAGACAGAACTAGTTACAGCAATTAATCTCATGTGTTACAAAACAACTAGGGAACTGTCAGCTAAAGGCTCTTCGAGGGCAAAGAACAGGGAGCAAGGGCAGAGGATGGGGGAAAGAAGAAGGGCGAAGCTCTTCCTCCATCAGGCTCTGTCTGTCCTTTTAAAGTTCTCTGTTTCCTTGTGCTTCAAGGTCTTGGGGTTGGAGCCAGGTTGGGGGGGTGTCACTCCTGTAATCCCAGGTCCCAGGAGGCTGAGGAAGGAGGATGGCTAATCAGAGGCCAGCACATGTGCAGTGATGGCGAGGGGATACATAGGGGTAGGATACATAGGGTGGGTGTGTGTGGGGGGGTGTGAGAAAGAGAGAGAGAGAGATTCTTTAATGGTAACTCTCAGAGAAGAGCGAGAAGCCTTCTGTGGTGTGGGGAACCCGCTAAGGCCTGCTGAGGGACTCCTGTATGGTTTTGTGCTAGATTTTGTAGTGAAACGAAAGGTGAGTGACCTAACAGTTTTGCTCATAGGTATATAGACTCTGAGGTATATTTAATACTGTAAGGGAAGCGGCGTCTGGGCTGGAGAGAAAAATGTCCACTGTGATATTCCTTGGCACACTTTTGTGTTTCCCAAAGTTTAGGAGGGAAAACTCAGTGTGTGGCATCTTCACCTCCTAGCTCGGGACAATCTAAACTTTCAGTTTAGACTAAAAAAATAAATAAAAAGAAGCAAAAATCCACCATGTAGATTCTCTTTCCCTGGCCCTAATCCTTTCCTTCACCTTGCCCAGCCATGGGCAACCCCTGGGAACCTGACATGGGTGACTTGGCACACTCAGGACGTCTGCCGCTGCTTTTCCCTCTTGTTAACAGGGCCCGTGGTGCCCTGCTGACTGCTCTGGGCTGCCCCCTGAATCTCGGTGGTTTTATTAGCTGTGTGTTTAGTTCTGGGATCTCCTCTGTAGCTATTGTCATTACTAAGATGACTAGTGTCTCCAGTGGTTGTCTCCTAAATCCCTGGCTGTTATCTGGCCCCAGCATGCATGTCTACCAGGAGGCTGCATTCTTGTCTGAGACATGTCCTGACTCTGATAGCAGCCACGGCTGACCCAATTTTATGGGGGCCTCAGATTGATATGATTAAGTTTAATGAGGTCCACTCTCCGCCCTGAGCCTGCTCAAGGATAAACTTGTAAATCTGATGAGTTCTGAAGATGACAAGTTACTGCTTACCTTTCAACCTTTAAGGGGTTTGAGGGACGATTTATAACTAGCTCTTCCCACCCCTGTCTCCACAGCATCATTAGAAAGGTCTCCAGCCAGCAAACTGCTTTTGCAACCCATAGCTTCTTGCTCCTAACAAGGATGGTGTTAGGAGCGAAGTTCATGCATTTGTGCAGATCTAAAGCAGTCCTGGCCATCAAGGCAGGCGGCACACACGAGTGTTTTTCGGTTACTGTGAGACCCTTCTTAAATTAGATTTTCTTCCAACTGTCCTCCCGAGATGACATGTAAGTGTATCGGTAAGAAAGACACATGAAAAGTACCTAATTATGCCAATGAGAAGGAGAAGGTGTCAGGACTTTCATTTATTGACCAGCCCCCTCCCGTTGAGCATCTGGTTGTTGTGGGCAGCCAAGATGTCTCTGGGAGCTTGCCACTGAAGCCCATTTCCCTTCAGCTCGACCACAGCAATTGCCCTGGTTCCTCATGCAGTCCTCGGTTATCTTCCTTTAATGACCCAGAGCCGTCTCTGTAGATGTGGGGACTCCACAGCCCTCGTGGGAACGTGCTGGCTCTGGAGACAGCAAGCCTGTCCCTGGGTCCTGGCTCCCACTGTTAAGGGCTGTGTGATCTCGGGCAAACAGCTTAACGCTCCAGTTTCTCATCTATAAAATGGGAATGGTAGATGACACTCCATGCCCTGGCTCCAGGATGACGAGATTTATAATCCTGTTGTGTTTTTTTTTTTTTTAGAGGGCTTTTCCTCCCAAACTTCCTGATCAATGAAATCTGCAAAGCCTCCTGGGAACAAGTGGAACCCCTGGGCTTTTCTGTTTCAGGCAGCTGAACACAATAGATGGGATTTAAATGATAGCCGCCTCTGACTTTAGCTTTACTTTGTGACGCCTTTATTTATCCTGCGACTGCAGTCTGACATCTGCTTTTTAATGTGCTTCTCAGTCACACTTCCAAACTGGCCTCTGTCTTCTCTCTAATCAGTATACATACTCCACAAAATGCTTCTCCTATCTTTGGGTTTTTGTTATTCTTTTTTCCCCTCGTCCCTCCCCTCCCCCCCCCCCTTGGGGCTTATTCCCCCTACCCCCTTGGCAGTTCCTAGGATTGAACAGGGCCTTGATTGGGCAAGGCAAGTGTTCCTCCACTAAACCACATTTCCAGCCAAGCCCATCTTTTAATGTACCGCTTCTCAGGAACAGGCAGCCACAACTCGGAATTAAGTGTAAAGTAAGAGCGGCCGTGTTCCACTCAAGTTCCACTCAATGCCCAATCCAGCCGCTCCCCAGCTTCCTGATGATGTGAAAGCCCTCTACATTCGTTAGAAACTTCGGGTTTGGGATTTTGGTCTTCTCCCGGGGTAGAGGAGTACAGTTCGGCATTATCTCATGACCCTGTCACCTAGCTGCAAGGGAATACGAAATTCTACAGCGGGACCATGTAGCCAGCACTTATTGAACAGATACTCCGTAAAATGACCAGACATAGCCAACGCCTTCTTGCTCACCGGCGTCGGTAGGCGAATTTGCCCAAGTGTTCTCTGCCCCGTTCTCAGCAGCCTGCTGGAATGAGCTAAGTGATAGCTTGGCAAAGTCCATGCACTTTTGACCTAGACCTTTTTAACCCACAACAGCCCCCTCGTACCTGTAGGAAGGGTTCCACACTCCGTCCAGTCACTTTGACTCACACTTGTAATTCGGATCTCAGTCGTTCAGAGACCTCACTTGGAAGACCGTGGCCTGGTGGGGTAGGCCCGAGTTTTGCAGTCAGAGCGGAGTCTGAATCTTCACTCCTGCACTTGTGAGAACTAGGCCTCCAACCGCCCAGGTCCACAAACTCGTAATCTGTAAAACAGAAAAAAAAAAAAAAAGAGAGAGACCTGTATCGCAGAACCACAGCGGTTAAATGAGCGAATCAGTGCAAGGAAGCAATAAACACGAAGCGTAGGCCTAAGCCCAAGACCCCCAGCCGCTGACGGGAGCCTCCTTCACTCTCTCTTCAGCCAGCCTTCATGCTTTTCTTTCCTCCCGTTTGTGAGTCTGTTTCTGGATAGAGTAGGACACTCGATAGCTCTGGTGAGATACGTAGGCACGTGGGCTAAATTGTGGACTGTATCAAGAAAGGGATAGCGCAGACCCTAGAGCAGTGACCTCGAGACAGGGTCTCATTATGTAGCCTTGGCTGGCCAGGGACTCACCTTGGAGACCATTCCAGCCCACCTCAGCAATCCTCCTGCCTCAGCAATCCTCCTGCCCCAGCCTCCAGGTGTTCCAGATGTTACAGATATGCCACTGCGTTCAACTGGGCTGTTTATATCACCTCCTGACTTTTGACATCAAAGTCTTGCCTGTCACTGTCAGCTAGAGCTGTCACTAGAGCAGTTTGTCTGGTTGAACTCATACAGACTCTTAAAACATTCTGACTGATCCTTTTCATGGTCATACTGGATGTGGCCCTAGTGTAGGTCACAAAACAAGCTGCGTTTTCCCATGCAGCTAATCTAAGCGAACCTTTAAGCATGACTATCACAATGCAGTTCTTTCCCAGCACACTCCTGGAGGCCCCGCCTGTCCCTTCACTCCCAGGCTCCGTGTTTGTGTCCTTGCAGGGCCCCTTCATGCACTTCGTGGCTGGACCCTGCTGAGCTCTTGAGTCTCCTGCACCTTACACTCCCCCCTAGCCCACTGTGCCCGAGTGTGTTTCGGCATTGGCAGCCAATTAGCTTCTCTGTGAACCATTGCTCAAAGGTACTATTTCATCACGGTCCCCTTGAGCTGTCTTTCTGCACACCAGTGCTGCTATGCCCCTCTGCTCCCGAGCAGACCTCCTGGGTGTAGACTATACCAAGTTCTCTGCCATGTACCCTGCAAAATGTGTGGCGTGCCCCTGACTCTCTGCCTTGAGTGGCGTTGATTGTCTGTTTTTAATGTTCTGGTTTCTGGCTCTTGGTTTGTTTCAGTTTTGTTGATGTTTTAAGAGAAGAACGTTCAGCTGGATGTGGTGGCGCACACCTGTGATCCCAGCACTCAGGGATCACAAGCTCTGTGAGTTCAAGGCCAGCCTGGTCTACAGAGCAAGTCCAGGACAGCCAAAGCCACACAGAGAAAAACCCTGTCTCAGGGAGAGAGAGAGAGAGAGAGAGAGAGAGAGAGAGAGAGAGAGAACATTATTGGGTATGGTGCTATGTACCCATAACCCCAGCACTGCGGCAGTGGGGGAGGATCTCAAATTGAAGCCAGTCTGGACTGCAGAGTGAGACAGTCTCGTGTCAGGGGAGGTGGGGAGATGGAGGGAGGGAGGGAGGGAGGGAGAAAAAGGGGGTGAAGATGACTGTGCACGAGAAAACAACAATTTCCGAATCGGAACAACGTGCAAACGTCTCCAGGGTACAAGAAGACTCGATGACCCCTGTGTGCCCTCATGCCTTGCTTCGAGATTCCAAACTAACTCTGTTGTTGCCCAGCTACATTCTGATCATGGCTTAAAGGTTTCTAAGATAACCTCAGAGGGAAAATCACCAAAACGAACATTTGAGAAAGCATTAAAAAAAAAAAAAAAAGGCTTGTTAGACAGACTGAACATGATTCTGTTCTCAAACTAATACACTGATCTGGTGGATAGCTCAGTGGTATACTAGAAAGCCCTGAATTTGATCCCTAGAACAGGAAAAAAAGAAAAGAAAAGGAAAGAAAAAAGGTTGAGAGGGACTCATTTGAGTCTTGCTGCACCCATACCAAGCTGGTTTCTGAATTCTCAGAGATAAAGGAAATACGGTATACTTTCTTTAGACAGTGAGCCATTTTTCAAAGGTATAAAAATCAGTTTTAGGGGGCTTAGGCTGTGGGTCCTTTCCCAGAGTGCTTGCCTAACACGCACAAAGACCACCGTTTGAACCTCGGGATTGCATAAACACAGGAGCGTGGCGGTGGGCGGCGCGGCACATCTATGCATCCAGCAGTTGAGAGGTAAAGGTGGAAGAGTAACCACTCAAGGTCATTCCTCCTTGCTACACAGCAAGTTCCAGACCAATCAAGGCCGCATAAAACCCTGTCTGTAGCTAACGCACACATTTTTAAGATGAGTCTTTGAACTAAGGGACCACCAGATAATAGAGCTCTGGCAGCCCCACCAGCCACTGCCTGGTACTCTGTGGGAATCCACGAACCCATGAAGAGTGTCAAACTCAGGGCCAGGATACTCGGCTCAAGCCTGGGCTTTCCATTTCCTCCCCTCATGTCTTCAGCCAGGCTGCTTTGCTCCTCGGAGCCAGGGTCTTTAGAGATTAAGCCCACCTCCCAGGGATGCTGGGATTCTTCAGCTACAACTGTAAACCATAAAGCACCGTGCACACAAAAATGTCAGCTGCAGTCACCGGTATCCAGTCCCCTCTTCCCTCCCTCTCTTGACCTCCATCACGAGCAGGTCCTCAGAACCTGACCCCTTAGCTTCTGTCCTCTTACCTCCCATCCCTTTGGCACCTGTCCCATCCTGCCTCTGCTTTCAAAGAGAAAAGGGCCTTGCTCATCCTAGGGAATACCAAGCAGTTTGCCTAAACTCAACAGTGGTTCCATTTGGTTAGGTAGTGAGGTTTTGAGTCTGGGCAATATGACTCAGTCTCCATGCTCAAAGCCTGGCTAATTCTGAATAACATTCAGACAGCAGTCATTACAGATCGCTTTGTTGCCATGAGAGGGAAAGCTTTTAATACACACACTGGCCTTCTCGAAGGGCACTAACTCAGTTCCAGCCAGGAACCATTAGTGAGCCCTGGACGCTTTAGAAATGGCTCCCTGCTCAGTCACAGAAGGGCCTCGGAGGAAGGCAGTGAAGGAACATAGGCCCACAACGTGTCTTGGAAGGCTCCAGGTTGAAAGGGTCTGGGGCCCAGCCAGCCAGGGCAGCACCAGGGAGCCTGAAACCCGAGAGGCCCCTGTAGGCTGGGCTCTGCAGCCTGGCTGGGCCTCACACTGAACATCTCCAGATGGGCCTGGAGCTGAGCTGCCTTTCCCAGCCAGGCCACAGTGGGGCTGGGGCAATCTAAGGAAGAGAACCAGGGACCCCAAAACTGGACAGGAAGTTTCCCCAAGCTGCGAGGAATCTCCCCCTACCCAAATTCCCTGCAGCAACAAGCGGAGATCACCGCCCCCACCAGCCCCTGACATTCTACGAAGTGCAGATTGTGTCAGCATTTCCATTTTAAACCCCTAATTTCATAGGTTTACAGCCTGGGTCGTAAAAACTCACTCTGGGCTGAAGTTTGGCACCCAGTCTCCTCGCTGTTTTTAAGCTGGGCACTCAAAAATAGATACATTTTTAGAGTCAGACATTTTGGGGGGGGGGGTTCTCTATAAACATTCCCAAAGCTTTGTTGGGTCAAAATGGGTTTCTGAATCATTGGTGGAGGAGGCAACGAGGACCTGCCGCAGAGATGTCTCATCCAGTGCCTTGAGAGCATAGTTTTATCGGCTCACCAGATAGCTGGATCCCAGCCACACAGAGCCAGGGCAGCACAGACAGCTAGGTTCGGTGTAATTGTAGAGCAAGGCACTATGCGACTCGCCTGCACCAGGACCTCCAGCTGCTCAGGCCTTCAGCCACATCTGGATTTCCAACTTCAGGCACCCTGACAGTGAGCTGGAATGGGCAGCTGATTCCGGGTTTTTATTGTTTTTATCTTCATCTGTTTATCTTTGAGACAGTCTCGCCGTGTAGCCCTGGCTGGGCTCAGCTTCATGGCCCTCCTGGCTTCAGCCTCTAGGGTACTGGATGACAGGCACAGAATATCAAGGTTGGGCCCCAAAAAACAAGTGTCACAGGCTACATAGCCTGGACCAGTACAGACTCGAACCTCCATCTCCTTTTCTTATGAAGTAGGGACCATTATCCTTTCTTAAAAGTTTAGTATACATAGCAAAGAGCCTATTCACTTACGCAACCAGCACGTGCTAGACTGGCCATTTTGGGTGCCAAAGTATAGGCATCAGGGAAAAATGAAGACATCTCTGTAGTCAATAGTCACAAAACGATGACAAAATCCTTCAGTTATGATTCCCGCTGCAGGGGCTGGAAAGCACGGGCTTGCTCTTCCAGAGGGCTCAGCGGTTAAGAGCACCGGCTTGCTCTTCCAGAGGGCCCGAGGTCAGTTCCCAGCACCCACCAAGCAGGTCACAACTGCCTGGAACTCCAGTCCCAAGGGATTCAACAGATGCACGTGTAGGTAAAACACTAATGCCCATAAAATAAAAATTATATATAAAAAAAGATTTCTACTGCAGATCTCTGTGATTTTGAGGCCAGCCTGGTGTACATACCATAACAAGCCCCAAGCTAGGCAGCTGGGCAGAGCTATACACACACACACACACACACACATACATACATACATACATACATACATACATACACACACACAGAGACCTCTCTGTGTGTTTGGATTTTTTGTTTTGTTTTGGGGGGGTTGGTTTTGGTTTTTTGAGACAGGGTCTTTCTGTGTAGTCTTGGCTGTCTTGAAACTCTCTCTGTAGACTAGGCTGGCCTCAAACTCAGGGATCCTCCTGTCTCTGCCTCCCAAGTACTGGGATTAATCTTATGTGCCACCACTACCGTTCAAAACCCTTTTTTGTCTGTTTGTTTGTTTGTTTTCGTTGGTTTTTTTTTTTTTTTTTTTTTTTTTTTGATCAGCCAATGTGGTTATTGAATTCCTTTTCAAGCACAGGTGTTACTTTCAAGAGAACATGTGATGCCAGAGTGGTAATTGTTTCTCTCATCTCCTTCATGTCTTCCAGTCAGTCAGATTTATTATCTCCCAGCCTTCAGTCTAGCTAAATGACAGGCCCTGCCGAATTAATTCTTGATGTTAGTGTGCTAATCTTCTGAGCCAACCAGAATGTCATGTCTCTGCCCAGAGCTGAGGGTGGAATACAGATTTCACTGTTTCGACCAGGAGAAATTAGCTTTCTCCGAATGATAAGAAGTCTCAACAATGTCCTCATATACACAACCGACGCTGAACAGAAGGCATGGGTCTACCTCAAAGGTCTCTAATCCCCATGACAAACCTAAGGTCAAGAAAGAACGTAGTTACATTTCAGAAAATATCTGTTTACCAGGTGTCAATTTATTTTTATCATAAAAAATAACAGTGGGTATTTGTTATGCCATAAAATATGTTTGCTTTTACATCTCTATTTTATTAGTCCCTACAAATAGTAAAGAGATATGAGTTAAATTTTATACATATATATATATTATGCTTCAGTGAGGTGAAGGGGTTTAAAGGTGTGAGCCACTACCATATGTGAGAGATGAGACCCGATCTCTAAATTAACAACCAAGGAACACCTACAAAGCGGCTACGAGGCGAAAGCATTTACTTGAGCCTCAGCTCCTGTGAGTCTGGGTTTTACCCAACATTCCAGGCCCCGGCGACCTAAGGGGTATGAAATGGTGGCTGGCTCCGCGTGAGTTCTGAGTGATTCTCAGTTAGGTGGGCCATCTTTCACACTTCCCAGCCAGGCCTACTTTCTCTTCAGAGCGTGGCTTCTGGTCTCGTAGGCTTTCCTTCCAGCGTGATTCTATTTGCTGATCTGTAGACTTCTTTGTGTAGTCTACGCCTTAGCGGTGCTTGGCCTTACAGGGCCGACCTGCTTCTTGCCGATTTGTGCTGACTTCCGTGGAGCAGAAGTTTCCATTTCTCAAACACCTGCTTCTCGAGGAGCAAGAAGAGGCTCCTCAAGGCTGGGGGGTTTGTTCACCCTGAGTAAGTGGTTCCCCTGCTCCCTCTTAGATACTGTTGAGTGGGAGGAATCTGGAGTTGATTGTGTTTATTTTACACACACTCACCCCACCCCAAAGCTGGAGTCTGTCTCTAGAGCGCCCCCAGAGAGTGCAGGCTTTGGTTGATAACTTTCACCTGCTCTGAGGGAAATTCTGCTTGGTCTCAGGCAACCATCAGAGCCCCCCCAATTTTTGTTGTTGTCCCTAAGAGTCAGTAGGAAATTGTACAGAGGAATGCCTGGCTCTCCTCTATCGTTGTTTGCCCGTCTGTGAGTGTATGGTCCATGCATGTGCGTGCAGAAGTCAGGAGGGTGGGGGTGGGGGTCCTCCTCTATCACCCTCTGCCCTATCACTTTGAGACAGTCTCTCCCTGAACCTGGAGCTTGGTGATGAAGGGGAGGCCAGCTGACCAGCAAACCCCAGCCATCCTCCTGTCTCTACACCCCTCCCCAACAGTGCTGAGGTCACAGGCACAAGCAGCCATGCCTGGCCTTTGAGGTGGGTGCTGGGTCAACAGAAAAAAGCCCTTACCCACTGAGCCATCTCCCCTGCAGCATAAACCCAGTGTGTAAACCACGCCTTGGCTGTGACATCTTCCAAGCTCGTAGGCCTTCGATGGGGCCTGGGGCCTGTCTTCCTCCCTTGTGAAATCCATGGGGACGATGCAGAAAGTGATCTAGCACCTACCTGGAACACAGCTCTCCACAAGCCTGTTCTGATCCCCAGGAGAGGTGAACCCTGAGCTGCAGTCAGCGCTCAGCCTGCCCACACCCTGCCACAGGCCTTCCCTCCCCCGGGATCCCAGACCTGCCCCACACACTCGGCTCTGTGAAGGCTGTCATATAGCAGGAGAGCGTTGGAGCCACAGCTTATGGGTCTTTTCTTTAAGCACTCGTGCATTTTAACACTGTTGGAAGCTGTTCTAACTCTGCACTCCACAATTCACGTGCTTGTCCTGTGAAAAGTCTTTCCTCCCCCTCACCCCCAGTTAAACCTTGGGGAAGATCTCTCAGGACAAAATACAATAGGACATGCTGATTCACAAATTTCACTCACAGATACTGTGTGGACACTCTCTCCCTGTCATGCATAACACACTACCAAATAGAGACACACAGACCCTCTCGTGGATGTTAGGTACCACAATCTGCTCTTAAGTGCGGTGGAGAGTCTTTTCAGAGCTCTTAGCTTGGCCCCCAGCTCCATCTCCCCTGCGCTTTATTGCGAGCCCTGAAGATCCTTCGCCCTGCCCAGTCTTTCCTCAGCTCACCGCAGCCGAATTGGTACCACGATTCCTGATTTTGTTGTTTGTGTTCTGTGTTCAGATTCATGATCTTCCTGCCTCAGCTTTCCAAATGCTGGGATTGAACACTGCTGCCTCTTCCAGGTTCTTTTTTTTTCTCTCCCTCTCTTTGAAATGGGGTTTCTCTCTGTAGCCTTGGCTGTCCTGGACTCCTCCCTGTATAGACCAGGCTGGACTCCGACTCACAGAGCTCCACCTGCCTCAACCTCCTGGAGTGCTGGGATGACAGGTGTGCGCCATCGTGCCCAGACAGATTCTTGGTCTTAACACAATTAGATCCACCTCGGCTTGGTTTTTGTTTTTTGTTTTTTTTATGTTCATTATTCAGAAAAAAAAAATTTTTTTTCTAGTAAAAAAATATCAATTGGAGGTCTCAAGTACTCTCTTCAAGCTGTTTGTCCATTTACTCCACTCTCCCCGACTTGGTCTGTGACATCTGTTCATTTATCAGTTTTCTATTCTGAGTTACTTTAACAAATTTTTCATTCATTAGTCAGAAAACACCGAGCTTACGTCTGACTCTTGTTCTGAGACAGTCTTGCTGCTCAGTCTAGACAGACCTCGAAGTCTTGGTCCTTCTGCCTTCAGAGTGCTAGGATGACAAGTGGGCACCTCTGCAACTGGCCAAGCCTTCTTTGTAGAATGCAGGGCTCTGGGGCGAGGGAGACGGCTCCCTGGGTGAAGTGCTTGCCGAGCTGACGTGAGGACGTGAGTGTGTGTCCGCAGCACACACATCAATGTCAGGTAGGCCTGCCCCGGAGTCCACATTCGGAAGATGGAGAGGGACTGCCCAGAGCAAGCTAACTTCCTGAGCTACCTGACTGAGCAAGCTCTATTCAACTGAGACTCTACCTCAATGAACAAGGTAAAAGAGCAAAGATTCCTGTCAGCCTCTGGCTTCTATAAGCACGCACACAAACATGTGTGTGCACCTCCTCCTCACACACCCATACACATACATACATCTATGCATGCACGCCACACCAACAGACACATGCAAGAAGAAGAAGAAGAGAGAAGGAGGAGGAGGAGGAGGAGGAGAAGAAGAAAAGAATTAGGCTGCTGGCGTACCATGAAGTAGTCTTGGGTTGGCTATGGCCAGCATAGTCCTCTAACTATGTTATAATCTTATATATATAACATATAACTGGCATAATCTTAGCTCATTCACATCATCCCGTGTTGGTGCTTTAGGTGGTATACACGCCGCTTTCATCATATGTGGGGGTTCTCGTCTACCTCAATCTTATTTTATCTTCATCTCGATCAATACTTGTTCCTGACACACTGACTTCCTGGTCAGCCTAGCGTCCTCTGCATAATCCACCCCCATCCCATGGTGATTTGTAGTTCGGTTATAGTTTTTTTGTGTGTTAGGCCCCTCTCTAGCCTCCCCGAACCTCTGGCTGCTCCCGCCAACTCATGCCCCACTTCCTTGAGGAAAGGACACAGTCATGAGCTGTCTTTCTTGGGCCCTGGGTTGCTGCCAGACGTGCAGCCTCGAGGGAGGTGATGTGAGGAGGCCACACTTCATTTTATTGCCTTCATCCTCAGTTTCCTTCAGCACCACTCACACCAGGCAGTTATGCGTAGTATACTTTTATGAGGGTCCCAGGGGGGCCACAGCGACCTACACTGCTCCGGTAGCAGCAGAGGAGGAAGTCAGTGTGGGGTGTCACTGTCCTAATGTCCCCGTTGCAGAGGCTGTTTCCCAGGGAGAGAGGGGCTTTCTCTCTTTCGGTCTGGTTTCCTAGCCTTCTGGCCTTGTCTCTCTCTATTTTCTTGTCTCTCTCTCTTTTCCCTTCTGCCTTGTCTCCCTCGTCTCTTCCCGTGACAGATCCACAACCCAGGTCACCCCGACCTTCATTCCCGCTCCTTCTCCGCTGAAGCTCAGGCCCTCCGACTTTATCAGAGGGAACTTCAGCCTTACCAAACCTCTCACCTCGGGAGGAAGGTCCTGCCGGAGGGTTTCAGTAAGCAGAGTCACCGTCCACTCTGAGGCCAGCTGGGCAACTTCCTTGTAGCAAAATGTCTGTCGTTAGTTTTGTTGTTTTTATTTTTGTTTAAGGTTGTTTGTTGTTGTTTTTTTGTTTTTGTTATCGTTTGAGGTTGTTTGTTTTGTTTTTGAGCCAAAGTCTCACATAAGCCAGGCTGACTTTGAACTCATTTTGTAGTTTAGATGACCTTAAGTTTCTACTTCCCTTGTCTCTACACCCTCAGTGCTAGGATTACAAGTTTGCATGACCTTATCCAATTTATGGGGTACTGGGGATCAAACCTAGGGTCTCAGGCATGCTAAGGAGGCGCCCTACCAATAAGCTGCATCTCCAGCCCTAGTTTCAAATTTGGACTGTATACTCTTTCTCTTTTTCTCTGTGTGTGTGTGTGTGTCTGTGTCTGTGTGTCTGTGTCTGTCTGTCTGTCTGTCTGTCTCTGTCTCTCCTCCTCCCCTTCCCTACCTCTTGGCTTGTTTTTTTCAGGGGAGGGTTTCTCTGTGGGTGTTCTAGAACTGAATTTGTAAACCAGGCTGGACTTGAACTCAGAGCAATCCACCTGCCTCTGCTTCCTGAATGCTTGTGTTGAAGGCGTGGGCCAACATGCCTGGCTTGAACTGTATTTTTCTTTCCACTATTACACATGCTGGGACTACGTCACACTCACACCATTCATAGCGACCTGCACATGAGAATTCAGGTTCTGCCCTTCTCAGGCTTTGGTCTTGTGTAAAAGCATTTGCTTGTCAGTCCTACATGAGGAGAGGGATAGAGGTAAAGACACAGGCTGAACAGGTTTCTGACTCAGATTGAGCAGGGTTAGTGCCTCATCAGAGTCTGCCTAGAACCCACCGGGTGGGGGGGTGTTCTTTGTGTTCAGCTTTGAAGGCTTCAAATGTGAGGTAGCTATAGGATCTCAGCCAACAACATGCAGACGGTAACAGGAATGCAAGTGTCTGCACCCGGGAGAGAAGGGATCTCTTTACTGGATATGGACATCATACAAGAACAGAGTATTGAGTTAGTCATAAAAGAAATCATTCAGAACAGCAAGAAAAAGAAAAGGTAATAAAAGGAGCTAGACGATAGACAACAGAGCAAATGGAAACAGATGTAATAATCAAATACAAATCAAATGAAAGCAGAAGAATAAAGCCCTGGGGGAAGGTGGCCTCAAGAGGTGAGGACCTGAGTTCAGATCTTTAGCACCATAGAAAATCCAGGAATGATAGCGTTCATCTGTAACCCCAATGCTGGGTGCAGAGAGACAGGGGTATCCCTTGATCTTAGCGGCCATACAACCTTGCTGAATCAGTGCACTCCGAGTTCAGTGGGAGACCCTGCCTCAAAAAATACGGTGGAGCATGATCAAGAAGGCGTGAAATGTTGGCCTTTCGCCTTCACATTATGTACATAAATACCAGCGCAAACACATACGTACCTACCAGACATATGCACAAAGAACAAAGCACTAGAAAGCACTAGAAGGATTTCACTTTTGAAGCCAGGACAAGGAACTGGAGAGATTCCTAGGTGGTTACGGGCACTGGCTGCTCTTCCAGAGAGCCCAGGTTCAATTCCCAGCACCCACACGGCAGCTCACAACTGTCTGTACTTCTGGTCTCCATGGATACCGGTCACACACATGGTATATATGCACACCTGAAGTCAAAGTGCCCATGAGCCATGAAAAAATTTAATAGAAAGAGTCAGGATACACGATCTGTTATTATGTTTAGTTATCACTGTGGGCAAAGTCTTTTTTTTTTTCTAACAACAAAAATTGCGTGGAAAAATGAAGGAAGAGAACAGAGAAGGGAAAGAAGATACAGTATCTTATTGTCTAACTAGAAAAGTTAAAAAAACAAAACAAACAAACAAACAAACAAAAACCAAGCCAGGTGTGGCGACACACGTCTTTAATCCCAAAATTAGGAAGGCCGAGGCAGTTGGGTGTGCAACTTCAATGCCAGCCAGGGCCACACAGTGACACCCCCCCCCCCCAATCTCAAGAAGAAAGAAGATAGAAAAGAACAACCACCAAATGAAAACTACTGGACCTAAAGATGAATAAGCAGCCATGCTGCACTAGCAAGTATGGTCCTACTCCACTCAGAAACACCCACTTAAAAAGCCATAAAGGGAAAGTATTCAAATAAGCGGCTAGCGCAGTGTAAGCACAAATAAGGAAAGCAGTAAGTTTGGAGACTCGAGGGAAGAAGCTGATGGAAACTCCTTGCTCGTGGCCTACGCCGTGCGTGGGAGGTAATTATCCGCAAGGTTTTTGCTTCGGTGGCACACGTGACAAAGCTCCTAGACTACAGATCTGTGCCCCACTCTGCTTCTCAGAGCCCGGAGGAAGAAGCTGCAACTGCCAGGTCTGGCCTGGTTTGTGCCTTTCTCTCTTAGCATCACTAACAGCTTAGAGACTGAACAGCAGGGAGCTGTCACTCTGCAGAACAATGAGAAGATGCTTCACCTAAGCACATATGACTTTTACAAAGAAAGAAGAAACTTTTTCAGAAGTGGCTGTGTAGTTTATGCTTTTGCAGGTACTTTAAAGTTCCCGCTTCCAAACATATCTGCCCATGGAGTCTCCTCTTGTGGTCCATGCTCTATCCCAGAAACCACTGGGGCTTTGATGTGGACGTCAGGATAAGTTGGTCAAATCACATTTGAATCATTTGCATATGTTGTCCTCAAAAATGCAGAAATATTTGGTTTACTGTGTATACAAGGTGGCGTTGCTGATGGCTGATCTTGACTGTCATTTTGATGGGACCTAGAATCACCATAGACAGAGCCTCTGGGAATGTCTATGAAGGTGTCGCTAAACTTTGTGTGTGTGTGTGTGTCTTGGATGCAATTTGTAGACCAGGCTGTTCTTGAACTCACAGAGTTCTGCACGCCTCTGCCTTTGAGGGCATATTGTAGATCAGGGTTAGTTGAGGTGTGAAGAGCTACCCCAAGTGTGAGTTGCCATTCCACAGACTCTATAACAATGAGAAATCAAGCTGCATTACCAGCACTCGGAGTGTCTCAACTTCCCACCAGACTCCATGGGACCAGCTCCCCCAAGCTCCTGCTGCCGCGCCTCTCCCGCCACAGTGGACTGCACCCTCAAACAGTGAACCCAAATACCCCCCCTTCCTTAAGTTGCAAATGTCTAGTATTTTGCCACAGCAATGAACAAGGTAGCCGGTCTTTTTTTCAGAATTCAGCCCACCCGTGGGAAACTTTACCACGGTAAACCATGCTCTTTCCACTGAAGTACTTAGAGATGTGTGAATCACAGCAGGAAAATCTGAAGATGAAAATATCTAAGAACAACAGAACCGTCAGTAATCTCCGGGGTGTCAAGGGAATTTGCAAATCAATTCGGATAATGTCCGAATTCCTAAGGACCTCAGCAGTATGGGAGGGGGCACTGTGGCCTAAAGAGTAGACATCATGATTGGGTGAGCTTGTGGAGCATGGCGACTGTAGCTTGAACACAGGGCTTGGTGAAGACAATGTCAGCTCTTCATTCGAATGGGACATGTGTGGTATCTGGTCACACAGTTACGGGAATAGGTCTGGTGGGGACACTGGGAAAGACACGAAAAAGGAGGGACCTGCCCACTGGCACACCACACAATACAGAGAACTGAGAGGAGGGGGCAAGCAGGCAGTGTTCCCAAGAGGTGACGCTCATCCGGATTTCCTTAGGGATGGAGTTACAGACGCAAAAGGTGTGTGTGAATTTTTATTTACCAAAGACTTTAAGAGACTGGAAATACCCTCTCGTCCAGTCCAGACACTGAGAGATAGCTGCTTAAAACGCGTTCAAATGTTTGAAGATAAACGGGTAGTCCCAAAACTACTTTGAGGAAGCTGATGTATTCAGATTTCAAGCAAGAGCCGCAAGCGCCGGGTTGAACACTGGCGCTTGGAAACTGAGTGTGTATTTGAATTGGCAGGGAGCAACCGACGGTTGCTGGCAGCTCGGGAACAGATCCATCCAGCACCAAAGCACTGTACGCAGAGCTCAAGGATGGCGAGGAGAAAGCGAATATGACTTGAGCTGTAGAGATGGCTCAGCAGTTAAGAGCACTGGCTGCTCTTCCAGAGGACCTGGGTTCAATTCCCAGCACCCACATGACAGCTCACAACTGACTGTAACTCCAGGTCCAGGAGATCCATGGCATCAGGCATGCGTGTGTTACACATATGCGCACATGCAGGAAAATACCCCTACGCATATATAACTCGTTCCGAGAGAGTTTAAATGCATCTAACCAAAGGGACCGGGGAGATGGTGCAGTGGGGAAAACACTTGCTATGTAAGCCTAAGGACCCGAGTTTGAATCCCAAACGGTGGGTTCCAGGCTCAGAGAAGAAGAGTCCCGTCTCAAAACAAATATGGCAGGGTGGGAGATGGCACAGTGGATGAAAGCTGAGCCTGCTGAAACCTGTTTGTAACCCTAGGAGGGGGAGAACTCACCTGATGCTCAAGGGCTAGCCCGGAGTACACACTGGCAAACACCAAGAGAGACTCGGCCTCAAACATAGCAGCGGGAAGGAATGACACCAAGACTTCCCTCTCACCTCCACAAACATGTCATGGTGTGTCTGTATTCTCATAGTTACACACACACACACACACACACACACACACACACACACACGATAATAAAGTAGAGAAGCAATTGAAGAGGACATCCCAAAGTCTATCCTCTGTTGCCAGCAAGTCTTTTCCCGTCCTTCTGAAGGGATATTTGTCTGCATTTATTCTAGATTTGACTTTAAATGTATAATAATAAATAATAAAATAATAATAAAAAATGAATAAACATACATGTATATAAGAGTAAGCATATATGTGTATATGAATAGACATGTGTTGTATGAATAAGCACGTGTATATGAGTAAACATATCTGTGTATATGAATGAACATATGTATATACGTATGAAATCTTAATCGTCTTCTGTTCTGCATTGAGCTCCTTGTTATGCTAATGGCATATTTCAAGACACGTAGGATTTTAGTTGACTCTATGTCAATCTTTTATTGTAGTTAGTGGATTCTGTGTGTCCAGGCTCAAGGTCATGGAGGTATCAGCCAAGTCTTTAAACATGCTGCTGTTTCATATTTCATATTTGGACCCCATCAGTTGGAAAGGAACGCATACGGGGTGAGTCAGGCATCACACTTCATTTTGTTTCTTGTGAATGTCAATGGGCTGAGCACCGTCCTTTCCCGCCGTGGCACTGTCCTCCTGTAATCTAGACATCACCACGTGGCTCCGTGTCTGCAGTCTGCTCCATCTGTCACCTGGCACCAGTACTATGCCGCCTGTCACTTCGGGTTGATGATGGGTTTGTGCAAGTCCTCCCATCTCCATTCCTCAAGGTTCCCAGAAGCTTGAGCTTTAACTGACAGGGAAGCGTAGAAGAAAGGTGGATACTGAGGCCATCATCAATGGCTAACACAAAAACAAAACTCCCACCCAGAGCAAGAAAAGGAATTTCTTGAAATTGTACTAGCTTTGTGTGCTTGCATGCATGTCAGGGGCTGGCCGGAGCGCAGCGTGCACTACTCAGTTCTCTCCAGCCGCCGTGTGCTCTGGAGAGAGAGCCCAGGCCGGCAGGCCTAGACACAAGTGTCATTACCTTCTCAGCCATGTTGTCATCTCAGGACAAAGAAATGTTGCCCTCAGTCCTTGCTTATGCTTTATACTGCCTGAGCAGTCTAATACTACACACGATGAAAATCAACAGAAAAGATTTTTGTCTAGCTTTTACTATAGCTACCATTATTATTACCATGGTTGTTATTATTATTGTAAGCAGGCTCACTAGTGTAGCCCAGGCTGGGCACAAACTTCACTTGTCTTTTCTCCGTCTCCTAGGGCCATGATTACAGGCAGGTGTCGCCATATGTGACTAACAACTGTTAGTTTCCTAATGCACATGAAATTGTTCTCCAGGAAACTAGCTGTGAGTAAAATCTGGCTTGGGATGAGTTCCTACAAAATTATAAAACAATAGAAGAAAATATTCAGTGTCACTTGACCCAGTAAATGGCAGACAAACCTCACATAATAACCATCATCTACAGATTATTTTAAAGTATGTTTAAGAGTAAGTAAATGTAAAAAAAAAAAAAAAAAAAGACGAGATTGTGAACATCAGAAAAAGTAGTATTTTTTTAAAAAGCTGAGCTGCCTTTAAAAGGAATCAAACTGAGTTTCAGGGTTTGAAACAATATTTCTTGAAATGAAAGTAGCCATTGATTCCAAGAAATTGGAAAGTCTTAGTTAACTAAATGGCTGGCTTTAGCCATAGAAGCATGAACATAAGCCCTCATTAGTGATCCTTTCCTACTGCAGGCTTCAAGCAGCTTCCATCTTTGGCTGTGACATGCCCAGTGCCGGCAGACATGGATGAAGCGGGAGTGTCCTCATGGGCCATACACTTCAGTCAGTCTTTCCCCAGGAGAATGTCCTGAATGGTAAAAGTGGTATTTTTAATGAAGCGCCACCAAGATGGCAATGCTCAGTAGAGTCAAAAGTGAAAGGGAGCTTTTCCAGCTAGCATGGAAAGGGCTGGTGATGCCTCCTAAATAGAATGAACGCATACGGTCAGGCCATCATGCAGCCGCACTGCAGAAGCTGGGTTCATTTCAGCGTGTCCCCGATACGGACAACAGAGTCTGCCTAGGTCAGAGCGGATCTAAATCCACATTCTTGTTCTGTAGCTTACAGCTGTGCATGGCTCCTACCCTGATTCAGTGCTGAGATCTTAGCACATCTCATGTGATGGCTTATCCTTCCACCCCTGGGAGACCTGACCTACCTTCTGACCTTGTGATGTACAAACACTGGTGCCAGTCATTGAGTCTTTGTGCTTGGTTGGTTGGTTGGTTGTTTTGTTTTTCAGTCAGGATATGAAACCCAGAGCCCTGCTCACGGTAGGCAAGTGCTCTACCACTAGGCCTCTGTACCAGATGTTTACAGACATCAAACATGTCCCTAAGATCTCAGTAACAACCCCGAGATGTATTCACATGTAATCTTTCTTCGGGGTATGTATGTATGTATGTATGTATGTATGTATGTATGTATGTATTCTGGGTTTTTTAAGACAGGGGTTTCTCTGGGTAGCCCTGGCTGTCATGTTCAAGACCAGGCTGGCCTTGAACTCACAGAGATCCCCCTGCCTCTGCCTCTGCCTCCTGAGTGCTGGGATTAAGGGCGTGCACCACCACCACCTGACCTTATTTTATTTTTGTTAACTATACAAAATAAAGGCTCTCATGTAAACATTTTCATCTACCTATACTCACCTTGCTCTGCTCATATTTGCCCCACTGAAATCCTCTTCATAAATATTGGTTTACTGAGACGGGGTTTCACATACCTCAGGCTGTCCAGGAATTCCTCTTGCGGCAGACCCCTGCCTGTGCTGAGTTCCGGCATTCCAGGCACGTGCTATCACAGCCAGCCTATGCGACGCTGGGGAGTCAAACCCAAGGCTTTATGCCCCCTAGGCCAGTCCTGTACCAACTGAGCTGCACCCCCAACCCTGAAACTCTTTTCAGCTTTGAGTGAAGAAACTGGCATTGGGTTTTGTTGCCATTGTCTGTCTTGAGGTTTGCATGCATGTGTGGGCGCAGGTGCCTGCAAGCGCACACCTGTGCCCACGTTATGTGTAAAGCCTGACCTGTGACTTCCTGTCCTGTCTAAATTAAGCTTCTATGTGCAAAACAACAGTGCCCTTAAAAATTGTCACATAAACCTAAGGGCCCAGCTGATTTCCCTCGTCTTCCTGTAGAAGGCCCAGTTGTTGGCTCCACACGGCCCTTCTGTAAACCCCACAAGGAGGACGCCACTTTACAGTTGTCGGGTGTCGTCTTCAAAGCCAAGGCGACCATCTGAGAGGCTGGAAGAAACCAGCAAAAGATGTGGCTCTGGGGGGCCATCCCAGGTAGGCTATGTTTTTTGTGTACGTTGGTGGCGCAAACTCGTTGCACTGAGAAGGGCAGTTAATGAACACAAGTCAGTTCAGTTCTTTAGTGTAAACAAGAGAGAGGGCCCGCGTCTGTAATTCCAACGGCATCGGGGTCATTTCGGAGCTGGTGGGGCTCTATTTGTCTTAGGAAATCTCAAAAACTTTTATGGGGAATTCGGAAAATATTTTTGGCCAGCAGGAAAGATAAAAATCCCTGCACACAAAGCACAGGCATGGGCCCAGAGACTGCACAGACAGACTGCTGTAAAACCCCTGTTTAATAAGGCATTAAAATGCCATCGACCTGGACACATTAAAAAGAGAGAGAGAGAGAGAGAGAGAGTGCGCTATGAAAACAAATACCATTCAAATAATTAGGATCTTATGCCTGAGGCCAGCCTCGATGCCAAGCAGGGACTTCCCTGCAGGAATTAGAGCCCAGCCCGGTCCCAAAAGGAGGAATGGGCCAAGACAAAAGCGGCTCGGGCAGGGACCTTCCCAAGGCCCCTCTCTGCCTCCCTCTGTGCTCCAGGCTGAGTTTGAGACCACCTCTCTCGCCCACCTTTGGTAGCCGAGAAGCCCAGGAGCTCAGGTGGCAATTCCAGGACAGCGGGGCAAAGTCAGGAGAGGGCACTGCTCCTTTCTGCTCCACGGGGACAAGCCGACATTTGATAACCTGCTCTCATTGGGCAAATAAGTGCCAAACTGGGTGGAGGGTTGCAAAGTGCGCATTCGTTTTGCTTACGAACCTAGCTGCAAGGGAGGAAAAGGTGTCTTTTCACGAGCTCCTACAGGTACGGAAGCCGCAATGGAGCCATTTCCGGTTTCCGGGCAGGCCGCGGAGCCCTTGGAAGCCAGGTGCCTGGCAGCCCCCCACCCCCACCCCCACCCCCACCCCCAGGGTGGTTTCCAAAAACTCAACTCCGGAAGTTTGAAAGATTGAGAATTTGTCCTCGTTATTTCTGTTTAGGATCACCAGTGTTGTGGAGGCTTGGGCGGTGGACGGGACGGATCGAAACGGGCACTCCTAAATTTGGATTTTTTTAAATCAGATTTGAGGCTCAGAGGCAACTGGAGAGAGCCTTGCAGTTTTGTCGTCGCTGCCTTCTCGTTCTCTCTTTAAAAATTCTCTGACAGCAACCTTCGCTGAGGGGACCGCACAGAGAAATCTGTGGTGGATGAGAGGATGTGCCTGTATTTTACTTCATCTTGTACCGTTCTTCTTCTTCTGAGAGAGACTGAAATGCAGTGAAATTTGAAAATGAGAACATGGATGGAAAAGGGGAGAAAGAGAAAACGAAAGAAAGAAAATTTAAAACTCTGTTTTTTTTTTCCCTGGGGTTAATTTGAATTGGACCAGTTGGTTTCATTTTGTAATACAAAAGAAAAATTCAGGCCTTCGGGCCCAAGATTTTCATTAAGTTCAGCTTTAGTGAGTTCTAATAATACGGTGGTTTATTAAAAGCGTGAAAAATGTCATTGCAGAGACCTTGCCTCAGCAGCAGCCGCGCCTCTGACTCACGCTTCCTCCGTGGCGGCCTGGGCTGTAAATTTGTGGTCAGGATATTTAAGGTCCACTGAACGGGCTCCTTGAAATCTTTCTCGCCGTTTGGCTGAGCCCAGTCCCAATTAGCCATCTTGCCTTACGCAGCAGTAGCTGGACAGCAAACCAGGGTGCTCCCGGCTGTGGTGAATGATTGGTCTAAAAGAGAGAGGAGCAGAGAACTCAGAACCCAGTGCCCCGGCAGGAGCCCGCTGGAGGAAATGAAAGGATCAACAGCAGGCCCGGAGCACTGTGGCCGATTGTTCCCTGCCACAGCCATGGGCTTTCCTGTGCGCGCCGGAAATTGACCTCCTCAGAAGCCAAAGATGCAGGCGGCTCAAGGATAACGATAAGGCAGGTGATGACGCTAAATCATCCACCTCTTAGAGCCAATGAGATTGGCCCACACTGTGGTAATCGAGCCCTGCCTTGAGCTTATAAAAAGCCACATTTTGGGTTTCGGTTTGGTTTTTCTCCCATGGAAATGCAGAAATGAGCATGGACCGTACTGACGCTAACAGACCAGGAAGGGCCATGGTTACAGCGCTTTTGCTTAATATTGTTGTTTTATTTAAAAGCGTCTCATTTGGTCCTTAAGTCAAGTTCTAGAAGGTTGGGTGTTTTAAAATGGAAGAAACAGAGCAGAAGAAAGACTTTTCTTTCTTCTGAGCACACCCCGTGGCAAAGCTGTAAAGGGAATTTGGCGGGGGTGGGGTGAGGAGGATGTATTCTGATACAGGATCCTTCATAGCCCAGGCTGCTCTCTAACTTGGTATGTGGTCAAGACCAGCCTTGATCTTTTCCCCTCTCCCTCCAGAGTGCTGGGATTACAATTGCATGCCCCCAGGCCTTCTTTCAGGACCTGACTTATCCCCAGGCTCACTGGGTTTTCCGTGGACAGGGAAGATGATTGGCTAGAAGTAGTCCCTCCCGTGACACTGAGCCCCAAGGCCCTGGGTAATGAGAAGGGCTCAGGGTCCTGAAAAGACCAGGTGTGAGTCTCCCCAGGCTCTCATTCGCCTGCTGCCTGCAGTTGGCATCGTACAGCTAACTACACGTGGGTCCAGGCGCTGGCATCTGGCAGAGGAGGCTTAACTGTGTGACAGTAGAGGCAATAAAGCCCCCCAAAAGGCAATACATAGAATTTCCCTGAAGAAGAGGAAGAAGAGGAAGAAGAAGAAGAAGAAGAAGAAGAAGAAGAAGAAGAAGAAGAAGAAGAAAAGTCCCACATCTTTTAAGCATCTAACATGAACCATGCAGAGTGGCATCCTAGGCTGGGGGAAGGGCAGCAACTTGGATTTGCACACATGTTTTATCTGTATTATTCCACTATAAGCCCAAGATATGGGCTGTATTTTATTACCCCTAATTAACATGCCTGGCAACTGGTTCGCAGAGATTAGGCACGTGTCTAATAAGCCCATCCTCTGTCCCCTGCCTGGCCAGGCCTCTCCACCCAAAGCTCTGGTAAAGCGACCCTGAGAGGATGGCATAGAGCCCAGAGCATCGCAGGAGTGGCAACGAGCCCAGCCTTTGCGTAGAGACCCAACTTTACTTGCCGGTCCCTCTGGAGTCTCCACTTTTGATCTCAGCTCCCCGCAGGAAGGAAAAGCACCTTCTACCAATACACTGTTTATCAATTCATTTACAGTCCAGATGTGGCTAGTGACCACCTGTGAGTCCCAGAACTCTGGAGGTAAAAGGAACAAGCATTTCAGGGCAGCCTGGGCAACATAGGGAGACAAAGTTTATAAGATATATAACCATCCCAACAAACATTGGCTATTTGAAAAGAATGAAGTAAAATTCAAAAAGTAAGAAAAAAGCCCTGCTGTGGATACAGACGGAACCCTGTTGTGATGAAGAAATACACCATCTGCAGATACTCTTCACTGAATCCTGAGCTGCTGCAAGGGATGTGAGCAGTGGCATGGAGGAAGGAAAGACAGCTGGGGAAAAGGACAAGTCTCACAGCCAGCACATGATAGTCCCAGGACTGGGCCCACGCAGCCTCACAGCTAGTCCCAAACTCTTTTTACTGCCTTCTACTGATGATATAAAAAGGATGCCAAAAGTTCATTTTCTTGGGCCAGAAAATACTTTGGAGTCTCCAGTGTACCTGGCTGGAGCTTACTGCCCAAGATGGCCCTGCCGAGTCTGGAGTAGATTGAGATCCAGCCACTGCCCTGAGGAGACGCCGAAACTTGCAGTCCAAACAGCCGAGCACGTGGAGCCTAGAGAGAAGGAAGCCTGTGCCAGGCTGCATTTAATGCTATTAAAAGCAGCCCGCATAGTTTCCACCATCCCTAATGGAGCCATGTCATTTTACAGACCCGGCCCTTGCTTCAGGCATCCGGCTAGGAATTATGGGTATTTAAGAGAAGCAATTTCCAAACAAGTCTCTTCCAGGTCATTCTGAGGAAGTACGGTGTGCCCCGGCATTGGAAAGGCAAGAGAAGGCCGTCCTAGCTCTGTTACCTTAGCCGCATGGTTTGAAGACTTTCCCCAAGAATACCCAATGTCATCTCTGTGGAGAGGGCAGAACAGAACCTAGCTACCTATAGGCGATAACCGGAGTCTGCGGGAACTGGCAGCCCCATAGCCCAGGTAGGGCTGGCAGCTGGGGTTGGTAGAGGCAGCTGTGAGCTATGAGCCCCTAAAAGGGTCAGTCTCCGCCATTTTTTACACTCCAAGCCTTGAAATTAGTTAGCCATGTTTATTTCCGTTCGTTAATGCAAAAGCCATGAAAGTATGCACATCTCTTGGGTCCCGCAGCCTCAGAGGAAAGAGGGCGGAGTGGAGCAGTGACAGTCAAGGTGACAAAAGCGATAGTTGAGAGAAAAGAGCAAAATCTTCCACATTCAACAGTGTTTCCCGACCGTTCTAATGCTGAGACCCTTTAACACAGTTCCTTATGTTGCAGGGACCCCCCAGCCATAAAATGATTTTTCTTGTTATTTCATAACTTTAATTTTGCTACTGTGATGAGTCATAATGTACATAATGTATATCTGATATGCAAAACACCCTCCCCAAAAAAAAGTCTCAACCCACAGGCTGAGACCCGCTGATCTAGAGCCACCTGGGTTTGAAGCCAGTCGTGGACTTAGACCATGACCTGCAGACACTTCTTCATCTCCCTGACCTCTGGATGCTCTCCTGGGAGGTGGCTACATGGGTGCCAAGCCCAGTGCCTGAGGGCTGATGATTAACAAACTAAGTGGAATTTTCAGTTTGCTTCTCTCATGGGACAGATGAAAACGATAAAATGCTCAGAGTTCAGACTCTGCCTTCATTGTCAGACTCTGCGAAGGGAAAAGATTGTCCTCCCCTTGGGAGAAGCAGTGAAGTGGGACACTAGCATTTGGCCTCTTACTCCATGAACTTTTCAGGGTCAGAAGCTGTGCAGCAGCGAGGTCTTTTCACACATGCTCAAGCCAGAAGCAGTGGAACGCCTGTAATTGCAGCACTCAGCCCAGCGGGAAGATTGTGAGTTCAAGGCTGATCTGAGCTACATGGTGAAACTCTTAAAAAGAAGAAGGGAGAGAGGGAAGGGGAGAGGAAGGGAAGAACCCCTCCACAATCCTAAGAACCAGGCAAGCGCTTAGACATTGTCTCCAAGTCATAAACAAAGAAATGACCTTGTTGGTTAAAAACAAGCCAGAAGGTGACAGGGCTACATCTTAAACTAGGAATAGCTGTCTTGGGGGTGGCAGTATTTAGAAAGTTGTGGTATCTTTAGAATAGAAACACGGGGGGGGGGGGAGGGGAGACAGAGCTTTCACCTGGTAGGGCAGAAAGGCTCAAGGGACACCTGGCTCAGTGGTCCACAAACTGGATTCTGGGGAAGACCTTGCACAGGTTGGCCAACCAAGGCAACGATGACCCTCTGGTACAGGCTCATGCTGTAAGTACAGTACTTAGGAGCTCAACTACATAGTAAGTCCCATAGTAACTCCCCCTCCCCCCCCAGGAGCCACTGAGACCCCCATGTCAACAAAACAAAACAAAACAAAACAAGAGGCTCTGGCTATTGGCCTCTGAACTCCTGATCAGCTCAATTCCCATGAGCTCCACCTAGATACAGCCTTGCTTGGAACAACCTGCCTGGGTCCCCAGACCTCAGGCAGTCCTAGCCATAGTTCTTTAGCAGGTGTTTGTCCAGTCAAACATCAGAACCACGCTTTCCACTTTCCAAATGGCAGCGGCGCTCAGTGTCATGAAGTACTGGTGAAATTTTGTCAGAGAAGTCTTCTAAGTCGTTAAACCCAAAAGGTCTAGCCTGGAGCATCCTGGGATGGGGGAAATACATGGAGTCGCCAGCTTGTCTGAGGGAAGATGGTGATGTTTAGGCTCTTACCTTCTCTACCCACACAGGCACCAGGTTCTAGAGTTGAAAGAGAGGGCAGACCATGAAGCAATGAAGGAGAAAGAGTGCTGTCATTTCTTGGGCATGCTCTCTCTACCAGGAAGCATGTGCTAGATTCCCTTACGTGGGAAACCATTTTTGGCTGTGTCTTGTCTTTGGCTGGTGTGGACTGAGGGTGGTTCCCTTGGAATTGCCTCCCCTAGGAGAGCAGACAATCTGAAATGCCTGAGGGATGATGGGTGTCCAGGCAGACAGAATGGACACAGGCAATATCCTCCATCCAGTCTCCCTGGGCCTACCTGCCGCTAGGAAACAAGAAAGAAAAGATAGCGAAAGAACTGTTGGGCAGGGATGGCTCAAATAACCCATAACCCTAGGGGTGACCTCAGAGCTGAGCTGTCTTGCTTCCACGCCACACCTGTGGGGTGCTACCCATGTCTGCGGGAAGGGATGCCCATGAGGGCGGCACTCCTGCTATTGCCAGCACCGTTTCCTGGCTGCATGGGTGTCAGTGGCCGTCACACATGGGTGACAGACAGGTAAACACCACTCACAATAATCCCAAAGCCCTGACTGGAGGGCGACAGTAGCCCAGACCAAGGAATCTGCCTGGATGCTGGCGGCACTGCCAGGCCTGATGGATGAGCGACTGGCTCAGATGGAAGAGCTCTGGGAGGCGGAACTGGCCTCATTTGACACAGGCTTGAAGGGAGCCGGTAAGTGCACATAAGGAGTGAGCGCTGAGCCCCCAACAGCGTGAGGAAGGTGCAGACGGTACCTGGGCATGGGTCCGCACAGGTGCAGCGGAATGCCCTGCGGATCGTTAGTAGAAATAATCCAGGAGGCGGTGTCAGGAGGAGAGAGTGAGGTTGGACAAGGTGTGCGGGCAGGTTTGCTGGCAGGAGTCGCACATATAGATGGCATCAGAGCAAATACTCCGTGAGCTAGGCAGTCTGTCCAGTGGAGTCTCCAGCAGTGGCTTCGGCCCCTCCCGGAGCATGTGGGAAGTTTGCTTTAGTTCTTCAAGGAGCTCTAGAATTAATCTTACATTTCTCTTGTTTTTAGTTATATCTTTTAATTGTAGAAGTGATTGCATGCTTATTGGAAGAAACCAAACAACACAGAGACGTGGGTGGGAACTCTCAAACAGGTCCTTCCTAACCATCTACCCCTAACATGGTCACATTTGTATGGATGCCACATAAGTAAAACACACACACACACACACACACACACTGGGTTGATTTGGATTTTGTATTGTATAAGAATGGGAGGCTACGTTGTTACTTTTTTTCATATAAGTCATTGGTAGTAAGGATAAAAAGTGAATAAATTGTAATAAATAAATGAAAAAAGATATATATTTTTTATTCACTTATTAATTACTACTTGATACATAGCTTGGCTACTCCAGTGTTGTTTTGTTTTGTTTTTTTAATCTAAATGTTCTTGAGACTGTGTTCTATCAGGCCTCTCCTTTTTCACTTAATCTTCAACCAGTTCCCATGCCATTAAAGGCCCTTTGTAGTTACAGTTCTGTTGGCTGCCTCATATCCCAGAATGTGAGGAAATCATCATTTGCCGATTTGCTTTCTGCTGGTGGGGGCTTTAAAAACTTATAATACAATGAGCGTTACACAGCACCCAGCCGCATCTTCATCTCTGGCTACTCCCTCAAGGATGTGAATACTTTGAGAGCCATTGCCCAGGCTACCCGACTGCTTCTTTTCCAGGAAAGCTAGCAGTCTGTTCCCACCAGCAATACCCATGAAGGGCTCTCTCTTCTCGTCTTACTAATCGTCAGGCAGGAGAGGCAGGCTACCGCTCCGATTACACTGTACATTACTGTGAGGCTGGCTTAATCATCTTTGCAACCCTTGTGGTAAGGGCCATCTGAGCACACACACACCCCCACACACTCTGGTTTCTCTAAGTCAGTCCTTTCTCTCTCGACCCCAGCCCAGTCCTGAGCCCTCCTGCCCCAACCTCCAGAACGGTCCCTTCCCTCCTGTGTCTGCATACCATGCCTTTGCTCGCCAGGTCTCCATAGCCCTGCACTCTCTGATCTCTTCCTGGCTTCTATGCCCTAGGGGCATTCCTCATTCTGTGTCCTGAGCCCCCAGAGCAGAGAACAGAGCAAACAGATCTGAGCCTAGAATTTTGTTGCGGGTTGCCATCAGGCTAGGATTAGTGTTGACAGGCAGCAGATGCCACAGGAGAAGCCTTGCTGCTCTGACCTGGGTCCAGGACGGGCGGGAGCGGGCGCCTCCTGCGCCCTACCTGCTGAGCATCACACAACTCTCTCCTGTCTTTCCTCTTCCGGTTTCCTGCTTTAATTGACACAAACGATACCATTTGGAGGTTCGGAGTTCCTGCAGGAGAAGGCCTGTGGTCCTCCGAGCCCCGGGGCCTGTTTGTTGGAGGAGAGGGAGCCTGGATGCTCTGCAGGCCCCCTTCAGACCGCGGTAATAGGCGGAGGCTGGTGGGTCGCTGCGCAAAGCCGGTCCTCCGCGCTGAGACTCCGCAGAAATCCCGCTGGAGCTCTTTCTGCTCTCGCCCTGTCTACTTCCCTTCATAATGATGAATGGCTGAAAAGAGAACTATCTAATCTCCAAAACTGCTGGCTTTTTTCTGCCCCCTCCCCTTCTCTTTCTTCAAGGAGGGGAGGAAGAACATGGCCACATAAAACAGAGTCCTTCATCGCCCGCTCCTCTGGAGACGCGCGCTCCCTTTTCATCCCGGGGCCTGTTTCTGATCTGCGATGGGCTCTCCTTGAAGGCTCGGGCCGGCCCTCCCTAATCGGCCGCGACAGACGCTGCGAGCTGCGCGGGCTGCCCGCTGAAATTGAATTGATTGCCCGGCCCCTCTGCCATTTTGTTCTGCGCGCGATTGCTTAATGGCTGTCACCTTGGCTTTCAGTCCCAGCCGGCTTTGGGGCTGGCTGGCTGGTTCCCATTACTCGGGATGGCCAGTGCAAGTTCACCACCCTTTACAGGATGTCCCTGATTGATTCCGTATGCCTTGGAGACCTGTGAGAGATTTGCATAGGGGTTGCTGGGGGTGGGGGGTGGGGTGGGTGGAACAGAAACCTCTGGGCCACAGAGACGGCCAGGTTTTTGGCTGCGGGGGGGGGGGGGGGCTCCCCATATTTGAATCATTACCTGAATGAGCCTGGCCTTTGCTGACATAACTGCTAATGAATTTGTAAATTTTGCAAAACTAGAAAACTTAGCCTGTTCTAACCTTGCCTGTCACCACCTGCCCCCCTCAACCCCTCATACCTCCACCATTGGGGGCCACTAGCTTTTCTGGCCTGAGCTCATGCAGGTCATTGGAATGACAATCTCTCCCTCCCTACCACCCCTGCCCTAGCAGGCAGGAGAGCCTGGTTCGGAGGCAGCCGTCTTTCAAGTAAAATGCTTTGCGCTGGGAACTACTTCAATTAGACAGCAGGCGGAATGTTAACATGCCCTCCGGCCTTTTAAGTGGGTTTTAATTTTATGTTGTAAGATAAGACACTGCAAGGCCAGGCGGCTGCTCCTCTAGCAGGCTCCATTAGAGGGGCCGGCAGAGGCCTCTTGACCCCCTGAGGCCCTGCCGAGGCTAGAAATCGCTTTGGTTTTTTAACAATTTGTCAGTCTGACCCAAATTCTCTTTTGTGATTCCAGGACCTTCTGTGGCTTGAGGCCGATCCTCCGGGCTGAGGCCTCCAGCCCTTGGCTGGAGAGGAACCCTGGGGACCACAGAGCTGAGCAGTAACCGGCCCTTTTTCCTCCTCAAGCAGGGCACAGCAGAAGCAGCCACTGTCATATGGCAGGCTTCTGGGCCGGTGATGTATGACCCGCTGGCTCTACTGAATGGTGCCCTTTGTTCCACAGGATCCCATGTGCCCCCTTTTTATTGAGTTGTTGATTCAGAGGGGCAGGGAAAGTTCCACAAATCCCACTGCAGCCCCGGCTCTTGCCATGCCCAGGTGGGGCAGCCAGGGAAACTCACCTTTCCCAGGAAGCCAGGAGGACTCTGTGAGCTGTCTCAAAGCCGAATACCACTTTGGGAGCAACTCTCATGCTGAGCCAAGCAGGTACTTGGAGAGAACCCAGGTACACCTAACCCTCCGAATTCCAGGTGAGGAGGAACTGGACAAGGTTACCATCACCGGCAGGGTGCCTGTGAGCCAAGGGCCATCTTCCCTATCTCCAAGCTAAGTCAGAGTTTTCTCTGTGACTAAGCCCCTGGCAGGCACCAATGGTAAGAGAGCAGTAGGAAGCTGCCCAGCCAGAGGCCCTGTAGAGCCAAAGGGAAGGGCCAGGGCAAGAGGCTTGAAATGAAACCCCACTGTTGCCTCTTTTGTCCTGGGTTTCAAGACCATCTTAGGTGGAGACCATGGGGGATGGACCAGCCGTGAGGGTGAGTTGTGCCGGGGACTAGTCCACTCTGGCGGCACCTTCCTGTAACCGCTTTTCTTCATCACGCCCAAGCTGGATTTCATCTCTCCCAGTCCCTCCACCTGGAAGCCAGGGTCTCACTTCAGACCCACTGGAGTAAAGGTGGCTGACAGACTCACACAGCCGCTCCTGGAAGCCACTCTTCTGAAGCAACTGCACAAATGCCACCAAGGATTCTCTACTTAGGAGACTATCTTCTCCGAATTGTAGGGTTGATGCTAAAAAAGATGAGATCTTTGCTGCTGCCTGCCCGCCCAACCAACCCTTCTGGGGTCTTTGTGAGCCCTGGAAACTAGCCCCATAACCCAGGGAGTAACATGAGATTGAAGGGACTTTTGAACTCAGGTCACTCTGAGGGCCCATGGCACAAATGCTTAAAGGGGCACTAAGGGCCCCACCAGGCACCTGAAGGAAGGAAAAAAGGCATAAAAGGAAAGACACTGTCGCCGAGCAAGGCAAGGCGCTAACAAATGACAAACACGCGCTTCACAGTTGTAAGATGGCTTTATGTTCCAATATGTAAAAGAAAACGTCCATGCTATATACCAAAAACACTTGGAATTTCATACCACCTGTCAGCTAATGTGTTTTCTAATAAAGCTTTATCTGCAGTGTGTGCATTTATAATATATATATATATATATGTTTATCTAAACCATTCTTAGTTAACATCAAATGTCATAAAAATTTAAATAGATGTTTTCCCAAATACTCCCGTCAGCATTCATTTCTCGGTAAGTTTGTTTGTAAAAAGCAAAGCTGAATTTGACATGTGGCCAGCATCTGTGAGATATAGATATATTTATTTATATATTCATTTATATAATATATAAATAGCTATTTGGCATGCAAAGAGTTTAGTGATTTCCAAATTCTGATTCAGAGTTCATACCAGCCACCCTGCCATTCTGATGCCATCTGATGCTAAGGGACCAAGGAGTATGCGCTCTCTTCCCCATTCTGAAGAGACCCAAAGCCCCCCTGGGCTTGAACACTGAAGCACCTTCTCTCAGTTGTCCGTTTTCTTCTGCCAGCTTCCTTGCTTCAAGGATGGAGATTTTCTGGGAGCAGAACGTGTATCATCAGTCCGGGTGAGATCGCCAGGGGATGTTGCCAGGTAAGTTGGGTTTGACTGCCCATCATAGCATACAGGTGGTGCCTGACAGGCTGAGGGGCCGCAGGCTGGGACTGCGGGGGAGGGACTTTAAGACTTGACCGACTACAGAGATGCTACAGGTGGCATCTCCCCTCCCCTCAAAGGAAAAACAAGCACCGTGAGGTGACATTTGGTGCATGACTCTTTCCAAAAGTCATGCCTCAGCTGCCTGAAGCTTCAGGAATCCCAAGTCCAGGCAAATGTGTGACCAACTCCACTCTCAAAGCTCTGTACGGCTCAGGTAGTGTCCCACAATCTCCAGAAGCTGAGGGAAGGGGGTGCTCCTGTTCCCAAGAGTGGCAGCTCTCCTTGCAGGTGGAAGGCCAGGGACTCTAAGGTAAGCACGGATACCTACCTCCCTGTGCCAGAGACCTCGCCTGGCCCCTGAGTAAAATCAGCATATATTTCAGAAAGCTCTAGATAATTCATGAGCCCTCCACTTCTCTCCCACCCGGGGCATGTCAGGAGAGGCCAGGTAACAGTGTACTCAGCTCCAGTGGCCAAAATTACTTAGATAATTGCATGTTTGTCTGTTTTCTCGTCTTGGCCTTAGCTACATGCTAGAAGACAGATGCCCTTCAACCACATACATGCATGTAGAAGCTCAAGCATGCTCTCTCTCTCTCTCTCTCTCTCTCTCTCACACACACACACACACACACACACACACACACACACACACACACTCACCCCTTCTGAAATTCCTTTCCGTGTTTCTTGACAGTGCCAGCCACCCACAGAGGTCAACACTGGACTGACATGGTCCTGGGGCTGTCAAGGATACAGGTAGTCAGGTCATCCATCAGTCCAGTTCTCCACAGTCCCCATTCCTGAATGATACTGTAAGGGCGACTCCCGGGTCAAGGAGAAGCTCTGCGAGTAGAGGAACTCATTGGCAGCGTTCAGGTGCGGCGAGGGCGGCTTCCTCTCACACACGGCAGGGAGGCCGCGCTCTCTAGGGAAGGAGGCCGAGGGTCCCCGCTCTCGGACCTGAGACTGGGACAGCGGATTGTACACACTGAAGTGGGCGTTCCCTGGTGGCTGGGCGCTCTGGGCGGGGATGGCGGGCAGCCGAGGCATCACCGTGGTGGCAGTGAAGTGTGCGGGGAAGGGCTGGTAGGGCACAGTCTCCATGGTCTGAACACTGTAGCTGGTGTAGGGCGAGACGGACGTCCACATGTTACAGCTCAGCGGGGGTGGGGGCAAGTCGTCCACGGCAGACACCCCGGAGATCTCGGGCCCTGAGCCGGAGTACATACAAGCCTCTCTGGGGGTCACCTCACTGCAATAGGAAGGGCTCAGCATCTGCTGGTCGTAGGGTGGGGGAGACCGGAAATAGTGATCGTCCCCCACCGAAGAGGGGGTCTCCAGATAGGATCGCTTGCAGGGTAAGTCCAGGTGGCGGGCACTGTCTGCTGGAAGACAAAGAAGTACTCAGGAGGTGGCCTTCCCAGTAGCACAGGGCCTGGCACACCCCCACCTCCATGCGCCAGGATAGCCTGCCCTTTTCACTCGGCATCCGCCTGGCCCTATGTCGCCTGGCACTCCCAGAGCCATCTGAATCATCTGCAGCTTTTAAAAAGGTGGCAGCGGCCAAGGAGTGGCCAGATTACGGACCTTCGTCAAAGGCCATGGGGGACACCACATCCCTGGGCCCTGAGGGATGCGCTACATCAGCAGTACACAGTTCTGATTCTTTGCCCGCCTGACTCTCGGGAGGCTAAGAGGCCCTTGTGCACTTTGGCATTCCCGGGCCAGCCCAGCCTTGGCCCAGGAAAGCAGAGGCAACTGCCAGGCCCTGAGACCACATCTGTCAGAACTAGCCAGCAAATTAAGGCCACGATGTTACTGCCTCAACCCTCAGTGCTTGCGGGAAGCCTCAGGAAGGAGGCGGTGGGCCAAAGAGTTTGTAGGCGAGTTTTGGCTGCTTTGAGGGATGCATTTAACCCTACTGTGTTCAAAGACGACACATCCGCTGCTGTCACGCCAATCCCAACATAACAAGTGAAAAAGATATGTGCAGGCCGCTTCGAGACTCTCTGGAAAGAGGCCATGGGCCACCACAAACCAAGTCTCTGCGTCTTCCAGCCCCCTTCCCCCAACGATGTCGGTTCAGCCCTCTGGAGTGACATGTCTTCTCCTGGGACCTGGGGATAACTGAGGCTTGAGGGCTGGGGCAGCAGCCCTCTCAACATATTTAAGAACACTTCCCTGCGGCTTATCCTGGCCTCCTTCCTCTGCTTTCTCTAGGGATCTGTTCTGGGAGCCATGTACACAGAGCCTGGGCAGCCTGGAGGAGGGCAGAGCAGACTGATTCCTGGCTGCCCCTGGAAACTTACTCCTTTCTCCCACATCTTCCCCTGCACTAGCGTCCTGTGATTGGCAGGTGACCCATCATCCTGGGTCAGAGAGGAGCAAAGGGCCAGGCAAGTGGTATAGGCTTTAAGGCCATCCAATTTGCACCACAATTACTCACTCTTGTTGCTGGATTATGAAAAAAAAAAGAAGAAGAAGAAGAAAAAGAAGAAGAAGAAGAAGAAGAAGAAGCAGCAGCAGCTGTAGGCCAAATAACAATGGATGCTAAAGTTTGAATTTTATATAATAACATGAGAAGCCCACCTTTTTAAAATAAAGAGACATCGGGCCTAACTAGGTCCAAAGGCCAATCTTATCTCTAGAAGTGGGCTGAGAGAACATTCTGGATTATAAGCAAAAGTACCCAGTCTCCCAAGAGAAATCATGGGTCTTTTGGCAAGGTAACAGTAGTCAAGCCCAAATCTGTCTGTGGAAAACACAGGACTGGGGGCTGGAGAGATTGCCACAGAGGTTAAGAGGATTGGCTGTTCTTCCAAAGGTCCTGAGTTCAATTCCCAGCAATGACACGGTGGCTCAGACTATTTATAATGCGGTCTGGTGTCCTTTTCTGGTGCTCATACACACATGCAGGCAGAATATTTAATAAATACATTTTTTAAAAAGGAAAAAATAATACTAAACACACACAAACAAGGCTGGCAGTAGAGCCTGGACCTGCTAGTTCCCATGTCAGTGTTGTAAAGAATCCAAGTGCCAAGAGTGCTGCCACCTGAAATCTGCCCAAGTCACTCATTTCAGCTCCCAGGAGGCCTGTGTGCCGTAAGGGGTGGGTGGCGAGCATCAGATACACCACCAGGCAACACCCTGCTCTGGGGACTGGGACTAGCAACAGTCCAGCCTCCCTCTCCCTCCTAGGCAGGGTGGGGGCAGGAAGAACCCCATGGAGGCTCCCAAATCAGCACCTGGGGCTGGCCAGCGTTCTGGGAACAGCGAGAGCTAGCTGTCTCCAAGGCCACACAAAAGTGTGCACCAACGCGCCAGCCTGTCAGACAGACAGACAGACAGACACACCCCCACTCCCTCACTCCTCCCAGAACCCTACCTCTGCGCTTCAGGCAGTGGTAGAAGAGGCTGGAGTCCCTCTGGGCCGGGAAGGTGTTGAGGGCCAGGTCCTGGGGCTCCGCGGTGGCGAACTGCACGTGGGCCCCGTTCTCGTACTGGTAGTGCTGCAGCGCCTGGTGCGCACTGTGCAGGGGGCTGACGTCGGGCTTGGCCGAGAGCTGGCTGGAAACGAGCCGCTGCCGCATGATGCTTTTGGAGATCACCGGATACTCCTTGCTGGGGGGGCAGGGAGAGAGGGAAGATGCTTTGAGGGTTCCTGGGTCTTCCCGTCCCGCCCCTGGCCAGAGCTGCCCCACCTCTGCAAGCGGGCCACGCGTAGGTCGCTGTCGTCGCTGCCCCGGAATCCCTTGGCAAAGGGGTTGTTCTCGATTTTCAACTGTGTGATCTGTCAGAAAAGGACACACGCGGTCGCTGGGAGGAGAGGGGACAGGCTGACTGGTGGCCCTCTTCCCCCAACGCAGGCCTAGGTGCAGCCTGAAGAAGCTGTGCCGCCACCCCACCCCCACTCCCGCTTAAGCCAGATTGGAATCCAGGACCAACTTCAGTCTTCCTTGACCTGGCTGCACACTGGGAGCTTATCCTTGGCTCTCTGTTCTACTTGCTTCAGTCCTTCTAGTGCTTTCTTCCAGCTCCTGAGCCCTGTGACAGCCTCCTACGCATGTCAACTCCCTTACAGATTCTAAGTGACTGAAAACCTGACGTGATCGCTCTTCTAAAACCCACCTCTACTTACAGACCACGGGTAAGAGGCAAACTGGCAGAAAAGTGACAGGGACCGGGAGGTGATTGGCAAGTGCCAGCCACCTCATAGTTGACGGGACCCAGGTTCCTTGCCCTGCTAGCCCAGAGCTGCACCTACTGGAAGATTCTAGAAGAAAAGAGCCCAACCCCAAGGCAGACTCCATGCAGACTCTAGTTGTCAGTTGCTGGCCGTGGGCTCTACCCTTCTCGGTTAAGCTGCTCCTCAGCTTAACTCCCTGGCTCTGTCTCCCAGTATGGCAATCTCACTGTCTGTGTGTCCCCTCTGCCTTTCTGCTCATCATGTGACGAGAGTCAACAGGCAGGTTAGGATGGTGGTACCGTGGGGGTTGTGGTCATACCTTGTGGTTCTGGTAGGAGGTCACGGAGATGAAGGAGGTCTCTGGGAACACGTGGGTGCAGAAGGCTGTGTTTTTGGAGCCAAAGGCATTGTTCTCGTCGGCCTTAACAATGTGCAGCCTCGGCTGGTACTTATGCATGGAGTTGAGGATGATCTGTGGGATAAGGTCTCAGTCTGAGCTCCAGGCCCGAACCCAGAAATGTCTCCCAAGTGAAGGAACTGGGATTCCCAACTCCATCCCCACACCCTCCCCAGCCTCTTGTTCCAGAGACCCTTCACTCCAGCATCTTCGGGCTTGTGATCGTTTCACTGTGACCAGAACCTCACCTTCTCTGGGCCTGGGCTGTGAGATCCTAGCTCTACCCCCTCCCCTCAACCTACAGGTACCCTGCCCTTCCTCAGACTGCCTGCTGGAAGTGCTCAGCCGCTGCCTCTCACATCTGCCAGCAACTAAGTTTAGGGTTCACAGGACAGGAGAGGGCAGGGAAGCTGAGGGAAATGTCCTGCTTTAGCTTGGTGAAGCATGATGGAAGACCAGCTGCTTGTGACCCTTCAAGCTGCCCAAGGCAGTTCCCAGCCTGAGGAGAACTCATCACTATGACAAGCAAAGTTTCTGAGCCTTGGGGCCTGTGGGGGAACCCTGAGCAGGCCCTGAGCGCCCAGGAGTATGGGGCTGGGAGAAGGCAGGAGGGCCCAGCCGAAGCTCAGAGAAGAGCACAACATGCAGAAACGCACAGTAGTTACTGCCCCAAACCTGCCTCGTGTGGCTGTGCCCCCGCGGTAGCGGCTACATCACGTGCCATTAAAACGTATTTTTTATCGTTGACATTTGCCAGATGTCCTCCCCTTGGAGGCGGGGCCAGGAATTTGGGGCATTTTATCAGCACCGCTACATTCGTTAACCCTTTGCTTTCTGTCTCAAGCTGCTGGCCCTCAGCCTCTCTTCCCCAAATGCTTTCTTCTGCCCTGGGGTGCCCCTTCCAGGCTGGGCTTGCCGGCTGCCTCTGTGGAATGAAACATTTAACCCTTAGGTGGCCACAGTGCCAAGAGAAAAGGCACAAGAGTTAGGCTCTTTTCCTGGAAAGCCTTGCTGCATTCTGAATCCCAGAAGGTCCCACACTCATCCTGTGCCTGCATGGCTGCTGCAGGCCAGGGGCTAGCTGTGGGCTTTGGTCTTTCCTGGGCTCTGAAGTTCACCTGGGTGGCTTTGGGGCAGCCTGTCCTGTGCACCAGCCCTTCCTCACTTGGGAGAAGGTGGACTAACGCCCAGTGTGGCTGAAGAACACACATCCTTTCCTGGGAGCCAGGTGTGCCCTGAGACAGTAGAGTGGGGCCTTGCGAAGCACCTCACAGTTCTGTCACTGACTGTCACCTTGTACAAGTCGCCAAGGCACAGTTACTCACTGAGGACCTCTGTTTCCTGAACCCAGCAAGCCGTTTCCAGGGAAGCAGCCTCGGTATTGCCAGGGGCACACTCCCAGTCTCCTCTCCCCTCTGCAGGGACCCAGCTCCTCAGTCCTCCCAGGGATTGTGTGGGACCTCTCAGTTCTTAAGCTTCTCACGCTGCCTTGCCCACCATGTGGCTTCCTATTTCTTCTTGACTCTTCCAACTACAAACTCACCCAGGGCTGGAAATAGGGGCTCAGTTCCCAATACCACTAAAATAAACTTCCCCCAAAGAAAGGGCCCTATCTTTTGTTCTTTTGCACCTCAGGCTTCTTGGCCAAGCGAGTGCAGACCCAGGGCCAGGCCTACATGCCTCTTCTCTGTGGATTTTCCGTGAGTACAAGCTCTTCCTTTCCCCTCCTTCCATGGCCACTCCCACCAGCCACTCGGGCTCCATTAAGGTCTTATGTTTGGAATGCCACTACTTCAGCCTATGAGACAGTGTTCCTGCCAAACACACCCTGCAGAGGCAGGTAGGAGCCACCTGTATTTACATCATAATTCATAACAGTAGCAAAATTACAGTTATGAGGTGGCAGCAAAAATAATGTTACAGCTGCGGGTCACCACAACAAGAGGAACTCTATTAAAGGGTCCCAGCATTGGGAAGGTTAAGAACCACTGCACTAGAGGGTACGGCCTATAACCTTGGCCACAGAGGACTCCAAAGGTGCCAGGAAGCCTCCAAATCATCTCTCCACCAGCACTAAGTGATGCTGAAGCTGCTCTCCAGACACTGGGGGGCCCATCTGTTAAAGGACAGCCCTCAGCCAAGTGGTCCCACAAATGCCCTTCAAGCTCGTCTTGATAGTCTGGCACCTGAATAGAAGGAACCCTGCCCACCAAGCCAATGCCCATATAAACTTGGACCCCAGTCCTACCAGCCTGGGAGAATATGATAGCAACACTTGGCTTCGGTCACAAGCTCCTCAGGCTCCATGTTTAACCCGTCTGCCGGAGTCTCACCTTTCTATCTGTTATAGAGTGATAGTGGGCCAAACGGGCTAGCCATGTCAACCATTTTGAGACGCGTCCCATCATCATCACTGTTCTATAAAAATGGGACTTGTTATGTTCTGGCCCCAGTTCAGAAGCCTGTTCTAACAGACCCAATAGTGCCAAGCGTCCGTCTCCTCGAAAGCTTGCCCAGATGTGCTTTGCCACCGAGGTCCAGATTTACCCCAGTTAGAATCCAAGAACTCAAGAGCCTGGAGAGGCAGAGAGTATGCTCACCCAGCCTCTAGACTGGCACTGAGGAACAGAAGGCCTGGAGTGGGAATGCGCCTCGCCCAAGGACATGCAGCTGGAAGAAGACAGGCAGCCCAGCAGATTCCAGATGGCCCTGGAAAGAGCACATCCTGCTCTCGATGAACTTCATGAACTCATAAGGTGTCTGCTGGACACTGCGAGGGATGTGGACTTGTCTGAATACTAGCCACACAACAGCAGCGGGCTAACGTACATTCTGCCATATAGCAAAACCAGATTCACCCGAATCCAGCTCTTACTAAGGCTACGTCCTCAGTAAGATTAGATTAGGACAGAGACAAGCACTGCAGCAGAGCAGATGGGGGAGGGCTCATATCTGAAACCCCAGGATTTGGGAGGCTGAGGGAAGAGGGACCCCAAGAGATCAAGGCCAGCCTCAGCTGTGAAATGAAATACTATTAAGAAAGAAAGGGAAGAGAAATGGGAGGGTAGAAGAGAAAAAACTGAATGGAGTCAGGCAGACCTTCCGCCCATTCACAAATCCCTGGCCGGATAAGCCTTGGGCCTCATTCCCAGGACAGCAACCTGGGGCTCTCCCACAGGGCCAGGAGCCTCGTGCTTTTCTCTCAGAGTAACAGCAATGACAGCCAAGGGTCAGGGGAACAGAGCCTTTGTGCTGGTCCCTTGGGCTAGGTATTTTCACATATATCATAATTAATCTTGATAATGCCTACAAAGCCATCAATGCAACCCTCACCAGCCTGGTCTACAGAGTGAGTTCCAGGACAGCCAAGGCTACACAGAGAAACCCTGTCTCAAAAAACAAGATAGAGAGAAAAAAAATCAATACAACCCTCATTTTAACATACCATGGATTGATCATCAGAAGACATTTGGACATCTGGCTGTAGTCTGAGACGGAGGCAAAATCAGTACTAACTCCCTTCACCTGGCTGATCAGGGCATGGTGAGGCATCTGTTGTTCCCAAGGCACTGGTGGGGCTTGGCACACTGTCAGTCAGGAGATGGGGGTGGCAAAGAGGGAACGACACAGCCCGGGGGGGGCACAGCAATCGCTGGCCCAGGAAAGGCCACCGGCCTACACACCACCTTTGTGAGTGTTTGTGATTCACGCGCTGTCCACCAGCCCTCACTAGCTTCCCAGGTATCCAGACATAATGTGAGCCAGACCACCACCAAGAAGCAAGTGAAAATGAGTGGCGAGAAAATACGGCAGGAAAAGTGGCCTTGCAAGAATGTGCAGCGCCTTAGGGAGGGCACCTGAAGGCACCCTGGAGGACAAAGAAAGGGGCATTCCTCACAGTCTTCCCAAAGGCAGCTTACAATGTGAAGGAATTACAGTAGAAACACAAGTCTCTCTCTTCAGCTACACATGTCGATCCTACAGTTCATATGAATAATAATAAATTAAAAAAACCGCACATACAACTCGCCAAGAAAACTGAAAAGAGCAGAGCCAAGGGGCCAAGCCCTGCCAAGCATTGAATGCATCAAGTCTCAGCAGTTAAAGCAGTTGGCACAGGAAGAGACAACTTCGCATGGGGACAGAAGGCATCCTAACCCAGGGACAGAGACCCTCCCCTGACTGATGTTGGAACAGCCACATAAGCTCTCTCAAAATCAGAAGAACAGGGTTGACGCCCCTCACCCAAGGCCAGCATGGTTCTCAAAGGATTTCTATTTTGTAAATAAAATAAACCTAGGGCTGGCAAGATGGCTCGGTGGCTAAAGGCATCCGCTGCCACGCCTGACCATCTGAATTTGATCAATGGAGCCACATAATGGATAGAACAGACCCCAAAGCACTCGGGAAGCTGAGGCAGAAGAGTTGGGAGTTTGAGGCCAACCTGGGCTACACAAAGAGCTTCTAAAAAGTACTGAAGGCAAGTTCCCTCATAAAGAAGAAATGACTGAGGCCTTTCCAGAATCTATAAAGGAAGAAAGGATAAATTCAATCAAAAACTTCTGCCAGGGGAAACCACAGCCACTGCGGACCAGATCAAGTGACAAACTGGCAAACACATTAGACAGGACCTAAATCTTCCAAGTTTATAAAAGCTCCTAAAATTGATGAGCTCAGGAATCTGAGAGGAAAATAAAGAATCAATGGTTCACAGAAAGGAGATGTGTATGAAGGGTGCCCTCGCTCACTGGGAAGGAGATGTGAGTTAAAACTAAAATCGGTACCTGTATTTCACCTATCAAACTGTCAGGAACCTACCAAGCTTTGGCTGGGGAGGGGCTCCATGTGCAACCTCGAGGACCCAAATGTGATCCCCAACATACATGTAAAAAACCAGGCCTGGCCAATGCCTGTAATCTAGCTGAAGCCAGCCATCGGAGATGGGAGGATGACTGAGGTTGCCTGCCCAGCCTAAGCAGGTGCGGTCAGTTCGCTGGAGCTCCAGGTCCAGCGAGAACTCTGGCCTCAAAAGAGAGGCCAGATGGAGCTCCGAGGAACACCACCCAAGGCTGACCTCTGACCTCCACATGTGTGTGCACACAGACATAAATATATCACCTTCACCTTCACGCACAGATGCACAAAAACAAAACAAAATCCAAAAAGTCTGCCCTTCCACCCTGCCAGGTGAGGCCAGGATGGGCCCATGAGAAGAGGGGTGACTGTTTTCAAACTTCCCAATCAAACTGTCAACAGGTCATTTACTGCGTGCGCTCCACACACACACACACACACACATTTGGTACAGTACAAAACCACACCCATCCAAGCTTGACTGAAGAGTTTAAGTTAGCCAGAATATAACTCCATTTTGAAATAAAGATCTTGACTGGGAGCTGAATTCAGGTACCAGGAAAATATCACAGAATGTACACCTGGCAGAAAACAAAGTTAACTCTCCTAGCAACAGCCTCCAGGAAATAATACAGAATAAATGCTTAATAGAAAATACAGACAATCTCCCTGGCAATAATCAATGGGAATTGGTTGAGATCGGGTGGGAAAATTCTCCCCAATGTTTCAGATGTGGTTTATAGCAAAACAGCCATTGTGATTGTGTGCCTCAGAAAAGGTCACCCTGCCCTGCTAAACTTCACCCAATTCTGTAACACCAAGGCTTGTACCCGCCCTGCTTGCTGCCATGGAAACCCCCTGCTCACAGACTTTCCCTTTAAAAATCCTGTTCACTCAGAGCTCAGGGTCCCACTTCTCTACTGCTGTGTCAGTGAGACTTGGGTCCTGACTTTGATTGCTCTCGTAATAAAGCTCTCTTGCAATTGCATCGAGTCGTCTCCTGGTGGTCTCTGAGGGTCCCGTGAACCTGGCATTACATGACCAAAAGAATGTGTGGTGGTGTATGCCTTTAATTGCATACTCCAGAGGCAGAGGCAAGTAAACCTCTTTGAGTCTGAGGCCAGCCTGATCTACAGAGCAAGCCCCAGGCTAGCCAGGGCTACACAGTGAGACCCTGCCTCAGAAAACAAAATGTGAAAAAGAGCCTGAGATAGTATCAGCGCCTGTAATCCTTGTACCCAGGAGGCTAAGGCAGGGGGATCTCAGGTTCAAGACCAACCTGGGCTACCAAACCTCAGAAAACAAAGACTGAAACACTTGATAGCAGATCACCCAACTCTTTCAGTAAAGACCAACAAAGTGAGCCATGGAAACCCTGAAAAGTGGAGCTCGGCTGAACCCGGGAAAGAGGAAGCTCTGTCTGAGCAGAAGGATCACCAGGACACCTTGCTCACAGGGCGAAGGGCAAAAGGTGTTGATACGGCAGCCTGTTCTGCCTACTTGTGCCAGCAATGCTGAGAGCAAGACGGTGCTCAACCACATCACAGCAAAGACATTTCTTTAAATTCAGCGACTAGTTTTCGTGTGCTGTGCTGTGAGTGTGCTTGCGTACACGTGCATACGGTGGCCAGAGGCCAACATCCAGTGTCTTCCTCGGCGGCTCTCCACCTCCCTTTTTGAGACAGGCTCTCTCACTGAACCCAGAGCTCATTAATTCTGGCAACCAGCCAGTGAGTTCCAGGGGTCCACCTATCTCCACACCCACAGCACCGGAGCTGACAGACACAAGCCAGTGTGAGGGGCTTCTTGACAAGAGTGCTGTGGATCTATCTCGGGTCCTCAGGCTTACGGGGACCAACTGAGCTGGCTCCCCAGGCTCCTTGGTAACTTATTTTTAAGCCATGTGACTGTGTTTCTGATTCAAAAAAGTCAACTGTCAAGTACAAACAAGTACTCAGGTAAAACTTTTCAGGTGCAAGGATAAAAAGGCGTGTATCTCTGAGCACGTAGAGAGCCTGTGCTTTCTCCCCAGAGGAAATGTATTGGAACTCAGAACCAAGGATGAGGAATGAGTCAAGGGGAGGGGACAGGAAAGTCACCCAGGCCCCGGGGCCGGGGGGATATGTGATGGTTTGAAAAGATATGGCCCCCGTGGACTAATGTGTTTGAATGCCTGGCCCATGTTGGAAGTGTGTCACTGGAGGCCAGCTTTCAGTTCTTATATATGCTCAAGCCATGCCCTGTGTGACACACAGTCTCCTTCTGCCTGTGGATCAAGACTCTCAGCTCCTCCAGCACCATGTCTGCCTGCACGCCGCCATGCTTCCCAACATGATGACAGTGGACTAAACCTCTGGAACTGTAAACCAGACCCAGTTAAATGTTTTCCTTTGTAAGAGTGGCCGTGGTCATGGTGTCTCTTCAAAGCAATGGAAACCCTAACTAAGACAGGATGGCAGGATGTTAGGCAGGCCCAGTGCCGTACAGGACTGCCCTCTGAACCAAACTGCCACCATCTTCATGGGCTCAGCTGTATCTGAGTCAAAAGATCCCAGTAGGTTTGTAGACTGTTGGGTTATGGCACCCTCGCCAGAGCATGCAGCCACTCCCCACAGCCAGTTGTATGCACTTCTGCCCTAATTGCACGTGGCCTCTGAGAGAGGCCAAGAGAAGAGACTCCATCTATGAAGCTATGGAGAGAAGCCATCATCCAACCTGGGTAAAGATTTTCCAGGCATCTCGGAGAGGGGCTGCCCACACCTCTGTCAGTAAACTTCATATTTACACTCTGTAAGTAAACCCATATGCTCGCTTGCTCCTGGAGCGAACTATGATGGCCTCGTACCTCGGTATGTCATTGGGATGGTGGGAACAGGAAGACCTTATTGATGCCGCCCAACCCCCACCCCCAGTATATCCTAGGCCTCCTTAAGATGAGGGCAGCCATCTCCCTGTGCTCATAACTATACACAGCCTATGCTGACAGCTCCTTCCCACCTCCAGATGGGTAGATCTCCAGATGTGCCTGCCAGCCCCCATGAACCCAGTTCAGCCCTACTTGACTTCTTGAAAGCCAGGTATTGCTAGACTCTTAGTAGACTAAGAGAGAGGGAGGGGGAATATCCTCTTTCTGTCACATGGTCCCCAAACACAGGGGCGTCCTGGAGGGGTTGGGGTAGGAGCAGGTGCAAAGCAGCAAGAGAAGATGGCAGCTTTGTAGCCTTCAGAATGACTGGAGTGCGGCTGAAGGTGTGCCAGGCTGAGGCAGTGGCTGTCTTCCTTCACTCCCATGATCCTTTCTGCCCCTGTGACCTGGCCCTTCTCTAGCAAAATCCAGCTCATACCCTGCACCTGCCCTGCTCTCCTCCTCCACTGTTCTTACTAGAAATTTCCTTGTGGGGTTTTACTGCAAAGCCCCACAAGTTGAGGCTGGAGGGATGAGCCAGCAGTTAGTAAGAGCACTGGCTGCCCTTCTAGAAGACCTGGGTTCAATTCCCAGCACCCACATGGCAAATTACAACAATTTGTAACTTCAGTAGATCCAGGAGATCTAGTGCCTTTTTCTGACCTCGTCTGGCACCAAGCATGCACACAAAACATCCACGTACATTATATTAAAAAAAAAAAACAAAAAACAAAAAAAAACTTAAAAAAAAACCCCACAGGTCTTCAAGTCAGAATTCAAGCCTGACTTTTGGGGCATTTAGCCATGTAGTCTAAGAAAGGTTCCATCTTCCATAGAATACTGACTACCAACTCCCTACCCTTATACCTAGCCCCCTTTCCTGGCTCTCAAAAAAATAAAAAATAAAAAATCAGGCTGTGGGCAGGGGTAGAATGTTTGCCCACCATGTGCAAGGCCCTGCATCCCATCTGAAAAGGGGGAAGAGAATGGGAAGGTGAGGAAAGAGGAGGGAAGATGGAGGAAGGGAAAGAGAAGAGGAGGAGGAAGAGGGAAAGAAGAAAACACCAAAACGAGCATTCATGGAGGGAGGAAGCCCTGGAGATAAAGAATCTGAATAAAATAGATAGCCCAAGATGGATGGTGTCCACTTCCTGACTCTCTTCTTGCTTTTGTGCAACGGCAGATACATGGCCACTTCTGAAGTGAGGAGATGGGGTGGGTTGGCCTGGAGGCTCCCTGAGCCAACATGGAGGACCCCAGGGTAATTCACACCACTGACACTAGGTGTGGCCTTCTCGAAGATGGAGTGGTCCCATCTCACGCCTCAGCTGTTCCTTCCCAAGGGAGAGGTTCCAACCACTTTGATGACATGGTGGCAAAAAATAGGCTGCAGCTGCTAGAGCTTCTCAGATGCTCTGAGAATCCAAGGGATAAGGCCCAAGGCCATTGGGCTGAGGACAGTTCCTTCATGTCGGGAAGCCTTTAAGCTTGTGTGGGTGACTTAGGCAGTAGGGAGGTCTTGTTTAAGGCAAATTCATGGTACAAGGTGACTCTTTCCCAGGCCCTTGAATTGAGAAGCCAAGAAAGGTAACTTTTCCTGCAAGCTCACGACTTCCATCTGGCACAATAAGCAGAAAGCTATTGTCCAAAGGGCTTCTCTGCCCTGATAAGGCCAGGAAGTGAGCTTGGGTACCACAGCCCTTGTCTCCATGGTTACAGGCTACCCCCTCTACAGCCATACTACCAATACCTAAGAGAAGGCGGGGTCCAGAGCCCTGGGTCCAGACAGGTTGAGAGGCTCCAGGAGGAGGAAGCAGGAGGTGTGGGTCCAGGCATCTGCCCTCTCTACTCTCAGCTCCTGACACACTCGTCCCCTTGGCTCTAACATCGTAAGGTGGCCGATGCATGCCAAGTGCTGGGTACAAGACAGAGGGAAGGTAGACAGATGTCCTTCACCCATCCCTCAGGGATGAAGGCGAGGCAAGAAAGGTGAAATTTCAACTCTCCAAGAAATAACCCCTGTAGGCAGGGCCAGTGGATCCTGTGGTACCCACTGCCTTCCAAGCCTGCAAATCAGCCCCCCACCAACTCTAACTTAAGAAAGCATGCAGGGTTGTATAACACGAAGAGCTGCCAAAGATGGAAGATGGGCTGAGGAAACACTGTATTTTCTCCCGCTGCTAGAGAAGGCCGAGCTTTCCAGCCCTGGCTACCCTCTCCTCCAGCCTTCTGCAGGGCCAAGGGAACTAGAAGTGGCTTAGAGAGCATTCTTGTGCCTGGAAGCCATGGTAACAAGCAAGTGCACCCAAGGACCCATCAGAACCCTTAACCTCAAGGTACTTCAGCTGCCCAAAGAGGCCACACGTGCCAAGCTCTGGACTCTACCCATCCTACTGGTACTACATGAGCCTGCAGGTGTAGTTAGAGGCTGCCTGTCTCTGCATTCCTCACTGGCATCAGAGGCCTGCCCTAATCTTGTAAACCTGATATCACAGTGCAGCCAGGCAGACAAGGTCCAGCAGGACTTAAAAGTGGACAGAGACCTGGCCAGGATTGGCTCTGGGAGTTGGAGCTTGGCTGACCCTCTGCACTAGGATCTTCATGCCCTGAGGGAAGGGGGGTATAGGAGAGGGAGGCCAGTGTGGAGACTTGTAAAACAGAGAAGAGGAAGTTTGGTAAAGCCAGCACTCTAGGTACAAATTTACATCACCAATGACCAAGAAGATTCAGAAACTGAAACCAGGAGCTGCTTCCAGATCCATCAGGATGAAGCACTTCTGCGTCAGAAACTCTTCTTCTCAGAATCCTGACTTGTACCAGCTCTCCAGAGACCGAGCTGTGCAGGAGATCCACACCTGTGACCTTGTCCCCCATCTCCATCCTCCGGTACACAGCAGAGCCAGCATCCAGCAGCCTCTACTCCCATGGGCTCCCCCACACCCCTGCCCTACACTACCAGAGACTCACAGGAGTCCACCAAGGCAGGGTCTGAAGGCCTGAAAGATGATACCAGCTGCTACGCTTCTGTTTGCAACACATTTGAGCTAAAGATTTCCACATAAAAAGCTCCTTTTTTTGTGGGCCTGCCAGGGCCAGATGGGAAAAGAATGAGCCTGGGAAGCTGGAATTAGGATGTTTGCAGTGGCTACCACGGCCACTCCTACTACCACCGTCCTGACCTATGAACCAGACCCCGGCAAGCCAGGCAGAGGCCGAGCCAGGAGCCACAGACAGTGCTCCCCTTCCAGAGGTCAGAAGGGTGAAACATGCAAAGAGGGATTTCAGAATTCCTGTCTGTAGAGTCTAGCAGGAGTGGGTTTTGGAAAACCAAACCCATCCTCCTCATCACCACCTCCACCACTGTTACCATCGCCAGTGGGGTCACCGTCCTCACTTCCCCTATTTTCATCACCGTTGGCACCATCAGCGCCACCAATCACCATCGCAGTTGTCATCGACATCACTTTCCATCCGTGTCATCGCTACCATCATTGTTGTCATCGTCATCATCCCCATCCCCCGTCACCTGCATCGTCATGCTTGCCACACTCACTTAGTTCTTCTCTCCCTGCACATTCTCTCGTCTAGGCCACACTGCCACAAAAGGTGCTGCTACAGTCAACTCTATTCTCCATGCCAGGAAACTAAGGTATTTGCCTAGAATCACCAGCTCTCGAGGAGGAGCCACGTACATTCAGCTGATCTGTGGGATCAGAGGCCTGACAAAAAGTGCGCCACGCCTGGAACCCATGAGGGCCACCCCGGCCCCCACCGCTGCTCTCCCAAGACCAGACCATCCCTGTTCTTACATGGCCAAAGGGGTCCAGGTGGTTGTTTGTCAGCTTCAGCTTCTGGAAAGAGACCAACTGTCGCATCCAGTGGGCCCCGGTGGCGGGAGAATCCGGATGGACATACAGCCTCCCCGGCATGGCTGGCTCAGCCTTTCCTGCAACCATCCTGTGGACAAAGCAGACAGCAGGAGCGTTGAGGCTACTGGGATCTGGTGCTGCCTAACTTCCAGGTTCCCTGGGAGAGCAAACCAAGGCCCACAGCGCCGATGGGGGGAGGGGAGAGGAGGAGGAGTCAGAACTTCCCACCTTCTTCACTGCTTTAGGAAGAGGGTGGGGGGATGCAGGAGCAGTTACTTCACAGCCTGAGGCCGTTTATAAAGACGCTTCAGGGAGAGTCCAGGCACTTCTGTGTGTTTTATTCATTTATCCGCAGTGCTTTAACCCCTGAGCTACCTTCCCACCCCATCCCACCCTTATATGTATTTTATGTTTTAAATGTTATGAATGTGTCAGCTGGAACTTCTCAAAGGACCCAAACAACTTGCTCAAATCCAGAGCTTGTTCTGGGTTCTAATGTAATGCCTGCTTCTGCGGCCTCCACCTCGGAGCCCAGGGGCCCAGCCAGGTGTTCTAGGGACAAGCAATGGTTCTAAGATTCGGTACTCATTTGCCCCTCCAATTTGCCATTCACTCCCCCAGGGCTCTTAGCAAGGGCCCCACTGGGAGGCCCCTCAGTCTGAAGCCAGGCCAAGAAACAGGAGCGCCTCAAACCAAGTAATGTCAAGCAAAATGGCCCCCCCCTTCTCCACCCCGGTGAGGTGTCACCAGTGCCTGAAGCCACCAGGTGTTACTTTTCCCACCACTAGACAGCACCAGGCTGTCCGTGACCGTGGGGGGGTGGGGGATATGGTGCCTCGAGGTCCAGCAAGCCTGCCCGCCTGCATCCGCCCCTGCCCAGGTGCGGGCGGCAGACCAGCAAAGCCAAAGAGCAGCTGAGGGAAGCCGGTCCTCCCCTCCCCACCCTCCTCCCCCGGGGTCTCTCACCATTTGTTGTCACAGAACTTGTAGCGATGGTCGTCGGCAGGGACGATGTCAATGAGCAGGATGTACTTGGTCTTGGGGTTCATGCCTGTGACTTTTACCTTGTAGCTGGGGAACATCCTCCTGAGGGAGTCAGGGGCGGAGTCGGGGGCAGAAACAACAGGGTAAATGGAAGAGCCCTTTTAGCCAGAGGTCCTGATGCACTTCTCTCCCGCCCTCTCACTGTACCACAGGATAGAGCTGTCTAAACGACACCACCCCACCCGCTGTCGATCTACATCCAGAAAGACAGTTTATACCTTTTATCACCTTCCGGCCCTGGGAACCCCTCCCCCACAGTTAGGTTCCAGTAGCTGTGAGCCACAGCAGCGGAGACCCTGCTCAGGATCGTGAAGGGGGATTTCAGCAGCAAATCTGGTTGCCGTAACTTGTCCCCGGGCCCTTGCCCAATTACATACAGCTAAAATTCTGAGGTTCCAACATAGGGGGTAACACAGCTGACCTTGAACCCCCCAGTGAGCTGCCCCTCTCACAGGGAAGAGAGCTCTGTGAAAACCCTGCTAGGCCTGGGTTCTTCCTGTGTGTGCTGCAGGGGTATTTCTCACGGCACATGCCTCACCGAGGCCATAACACCTTGCCCAGGAATCCAGGAAGTCAGCAGAGATGCCTCGCAGGTGAAATCAGCCTGCCAGTTCCCAGCCAGGCACCACCATCAGCTAAGACCTCAGGCCACCTGCCTGTGGGTCTCCTGCGCCTTGGTTTCCCTACCTCTCAAGTGAAGATAATATACTACTATTGCCTCCGGCCCCTGCTTTGTTCTACCTTCCACAAGCTAGTGGTATGGCCTATTTCTGTGAAAATGGACCCACTTCCTTACAGCCCACAATGAAGCCCCCTCCAGGGCCCTGCTAAGGCTCGGGAAACATTCTAGGGGAGAGAGAGAGAAAAAAAAAAAGCACCTTCCCTAGGCCCTCAGCATATTCATATAAACCTGCAAGAGCATAGGACCCTCTGCTCCTCGTTAACCAGAGCAGGCCACAGAGAACAGCCACGCACCCCTCCCCTGACAGGTGCCTCCGACCTCTCCCCAGCTGACTACACAAACGAGGGCTGGAGATGAAAGCTTAGGTGTAGACCACTTGCCTAGAATGTGCTGGGTTGGATCCTGAATTATACAAGTCACATACTCCATTTAAGCTCAGCGTGGCCATAACTGGCTTATCATTCCAGTGCTCAGGGAGGTTGAGCCAGGAGGACAGTAGCTTAGAGTCCAATCTGGACTACACACCAAAATCTTGTCTTAAACAAACAGAAAAATCATCAGGGCAGTGGTGGTGCACACCTTTAGCCCCAGAACTTGAGAGGCAGAGGCAGGCAGATCTCTGAGTTCAAGGCCAGCCTGGTCTACAGAGTGAGTTCCAGGACAGCCAGAGCTACACAGAGAAACCCGGTCTCGAAAGAGGAAAAAAAATTACTAAAGGGTTCTCCAGAAGAGAAGCAGGGCCCAAACATGGAGACATACGAGTCTCAACCCTCCCTCCACTGTGCTCCTGCAAATCAAGCCAACACCAGGAAGCTGCTCGCTCAGCCAAAGTCAGCTGGAGAGCCTCACAAGAAGCCGCCCCGCACACCTCAAACAGGCTGGACCACGCCGCCCCTTGGCCCCCATTTTGTCAACAGAACTAGCTTACCTGGATGGGGCAGGGCTTCCTGCAAGAATAAAGGTCCCCACAAGCTGGCAGACCCTACAGCAAGCTGGGACCCTGAGCAGGAGAGTTCCGGGAGGGTTGGTTCCCCTCCAGGACCTGCCCAGCCCATCCCATGCCCCTCTCCTGCTACAGGAGAGACTGGTACACACACAGCAGAGAGAAGTGCCAGGCGCATGTGCATGAGCATGCGCGGCAACTGCGCATGTGTGCCTGTATGCGTGCCTGGAGGGCAGGGGGTGTGTGTGCGCGCAGTTCTAGCTGCAAGTCTGGGGACTTATAAACCGTGTGGAAGAATTTGTCTCAGATGTCAATTGAAAGCATTTTCAAATATCCACCCCACCCCCTCTCCAAAGATGGGGGGAAAGCCAGAGGACTCAGGAACCCAATCCAGGCTCCTCCTTCGAACCAGTCCCCTGCCCAGCATAGGGGCACAGCTGGAGTGGGCACCACCCTGTTTCCTGGCCCTGCCTCACTCCTAGTGGGCCTAAAGCTAAAAGGGGGAGGGCAGCAGCTGCGTTGCCTCGCCCTCCCTGGGGTTAGGCCAGGAACCCTGTCCCCTCCAGGCCACCATTTCACAGCTGCGGCAGAGACAGCAACAAAATGGGGCAGCCCTGGCTGTGTTGGGGTCGCTAGGCCCGGGGAGTCAGTTGCTGCAGGTGGCAGCAGCAGAGGCTAGCCAGGAAGAAATGCCTGGCTGCCACCACAACAGTGCAGACAGCCGGGATGGAAAGGGGGCTGAAGGGCTTCTGCCTTCCCACTCTTCTCTGCGTGCCACTAGGCCTCAGCAGCTCAGAGGAACAAGCGGACACCGTGCTCCTGAGAAGCCCCCTGTGCTCTGCCTCCCAAGGCTCAGGGCCAGGGTCTGTCTGCTTCCAGGGGCTGACCATGGACAAGCCACTTTGGGGAGGTCTTGAGGCCCTGCTGTAGGAAAGGAAGAGTACCCCTTGCCCTCTCTCTGCCTCTTCTGAGGGCAGCAGCTTCCGGGGCCTGTGGAACACACTGTGGGGGTCCTAAGCGTGGCCACCCACCCCACCTCCACCACCCAGCTGTCGGTGCAGGGTGGAAGGGCTGCTGCATGAGAACGGTGATGTGTACCGCTCCCAACCGCACAGGCATCTGCCTTTGATTTAGGAAAGGGCTAGTGATGGAACCCAAAAGGTCTAGCTTGCCACTAGCTGCTCAGGAGAGCAGGCCTCCGCGCAGAGGCCAGCCTGGAGTTTGGGGGCTGTGACTTCCTCGTTTGTTTCCCTACTGGCAAAGTAAAGGTACCTCCCTGATGAAACGCACGCACGGAGCGCCCGATCGCGTGGGCTAGGTTATTTCTGACCTAACGACATTGAACACACCTGAAAACCAAACACCTTCGTGGGTGGGGGGGGAGGGCGGAGCAGGAGGGGAGGCTGCCCCTGGCCCCGGCTGCTCCGCGCCCAGCGTGGCCCGCTCCCTCCCCTTCTGCTCCGTGCACCCTTCCCGCTTCTCCCTCTCTGCCGCCCCGGGTGCCCGCACCCGGCGGCCAGCACGCGCGGAAGCGGCTCCGCCGGGGGAATAAACACGCCGGCCGCCTGGCCGCCCGCCGGGAGCAGATGAAAGCCCGGACCTCCCCTCTCATCAGCAGCCGGCCCTGAAGGGATACGGGGAGGCCGAAGCCTTTATCTGCTTCATACTTCGGAAATGGCCTTAGAATGAGCTGCTAGAATAGGCCTCTCCCATGGTGCAGGCTTGGAGGGGGAGGGGGCCGGTGTGATTTGGGCCACAGATCTGTAAATGTGGGACACGTCCATCGGGGATGGCTGGGCTCCCCGGGTCTCATGGTTGTCAATTCAAAGCGCTGAATTAGTGCGCACCCTCACCTCCATCCCCCATCCTGAGGACAGAGTGGAAATCAAGATCCCGGAATCGGCCAGACGCTCCTTACCTAGCTGTACCCCCAAACCCCACCCACCGCAGCCTCGGCTTCCCTGAGGATGGAGGCCCGAGGCGGCTGCACGCGCCTTTCCTTAAATCCAGGCATTAAAACCGCCGCCACAGAAGGCGAGAGGTGTGGAAAGTGGTTTTCACAGAGCGGTGGTGACCTGGAGGAATGCTAGCGGACGAGGGAGGGTCTCCCTTTCTTGGTTACACCCTGGGTTCATTTTTTTTTTTTTAAATTCTATAGAGCTGTAAACTTCAGATGCACCAGTATTCCCTTGCAGAAATATTCCACTTCAAAGACGAAATCTACATTTAAATGACGTGTGCTTTTACACACACACACACACACACACACACACACACACACACACACGGTTCCTAGCTTAGAACCTTGAAGAAAAACAAAATGCAAAGTGAGTTGCAGGAATCACTGGCCCATCATTCTAGCCTTTAAATCCTGGGGTCTTGCTGGGAAAGGGTGGGGGTGCTGCCTAGGTTCAGGCCAGACCTTTCGGAGCCAAGCGTTTTCTGAAAGCACTACTGTCTCCTGTTGATTCCCAGAGAGAGAGAGAGAGAGAGAGAGAGAGAGAGAGATTACGCCTTTCTCACATACCCAAAGCACTTTTTAAAGACATATTTTCCCTGAGGAAAGGGATGAGGGGAGGGTGTGTGGAATGGGTGCTGTTTGGGAAGGTCAGCTGCTTTGCTTGGATTTTTTTTTTTTAAGGCACTTCCTTCTGATAGACTTTTGCTTTCAGAAAATACTTTAAGAAGAGATCAAAGCACTCTCTCCCCAACCCACTTTCCCAGTGTCTTCAGCCCTTACTCCTCTTATCATCCACGCCACTGGGCTCTGACGCTCTGTATACAGAGCAAGGGCAATTGGCTTTGAAGCCCGGGATTAAGCCGGGCCAAATCCTTGCCTCAGAATAACAAACAATACAGGTTCAACAGGAGTTCTCATCGGTAGTTCATTTTTCAAACACAAATTCACTGTCACTAACACAAGCAACATTGAACTCAACAGGCTATGAAGGCTGATAGTGGAGATTTATCTGGTGGCAAAAAAAAAAAAAAAAAAAAAAAAAAAAAAAAAAAAAAACCACATGACCTAGGATTAGGGCAATCAGATGGGTAGGAAATGTTCATTTTGGGAAAGTTTATATTTGATTGTGTGTGTGTGTGTGTGTGTAGCTCACTTTTATCTGTGTTTGGGAGAAAAATGCAGTTTCTCACATGTATCAAGCTTGGAAGAGATATGAAGCCAAGAGAGAACTCTGTTCCCTGCCATGACCAACACAAGCACTCTGGCTACAAGAGCCTGAGAGAAATTGAGGCTGACTGGGGTGGGGTGGGAGTGGGGTGGCTCTCATGTGACACCTGGCATGGGGGGGTTTCTTCAGCATTTTAGTCAAAGCTGCTATCCAATGAGGTTGACTCTCTTTTTCCGTCTGCCTTCAGATTTTTAAGGACCCCCAATAGTCAGGAGACGTGTGAAACCATGAGCTTGTGAAACCATGAACTCTAAAGGGCTTGAGAACATGCTGGTTCCTTTCTCCAGGGCCCCATCCTTCCCGGGGCAGACAAGAGTTATCCTGCCCCCATGGAGCCAGAGTCTCTAGGACCAAACACTCCGACACTGCACAGGGCTGCCATTAAAGAAAAAAAAAAAAAAAAAACAACTGTGGAGATTTCTCAAAGTTAAGGTCTTGTTCTGGGGGTGAGGTGTGCAGGCTGCTTGGCTTGCACAGCCCTGACAATTCCCTTCTCTGGGGTTTGGTTTGTACTTTCTGGTTTTGGGTTTTTTTGTTTTGTTTTGTTTTGTTTTTCCAGTTCTTACACCTAGGAATCTATGGTACAGGGTGCAGGAAAAAGTGCCAGGCTGTCTTCTGGTACTGGTAGACTTGCAGAGTTTGGAAGCACTGACTAGGTAGAGTTCGAAGACGAGCCCACAGAGCAGGCTGCGCCCAGAGACCACAGGGCACAGTGAGCAGATCCAGGAAGGCAGCCGGGGTCTGGCGGTGGAGCTCACGTGCTACATGCTAAGCCATAGCAGCGTGCTTAGTGTGTGCAAGATGGCGTGGATCCTACCAGCCACCTCCCCCGCCCAAAAGACAGCAGGAAGGTTTGCAGGAAGAAATGGGATCTGAGGTGGAAGTGGATGAAGCTGGTGAGCTTTTCCGATTATACTTGGCATACTGCTTCCCAGAGAAATGAGAGGATGTGAGAACCACGTAACCGCCCGGCATCCTCACAGCCATTTTTAAATTATCAGCGCCACCCCTGAGGTCCACCGCTAGGTAGAGTCACCAGGATAGGGTGCAGGTTCCTCACTGAGAGGGCAGTAGCCTCCGCAGTGTGGATTTGAGGGCTCGTGTTGGGAGTAGGAAGGACCCACTGAAAACCACAAACTCCTATGCCCAGAGAACATGCCCGCCATGTATTTCCAAGAGGCTAAAATCTACAGATGTAAATTCTGGAGTGATCTTTCCTCCCCCCGCCCCCCATGTCAGCAAGCATGAGAGAACAAGCTCCCTTTCCTCACACTTGAAATGCACCTGACTGACGGTTTACCCGTGCCATTCCGAGGAGCCCCAGTTTTGAGTCCCACCATTAGAAAAGACAGCAAGTACGCACACAGTCACCATTTCAAACACTTGGGTACCACAGAGCAACAAGACAGTAGTTACTTGGCCAAGTGCGCGCAGTTGGAAAGGGGCAGACCTTTTGACACCTGCCCCTTTCTCTGTTCCCCAGGACCTCGCCACAAAGTCACCCTCCGCCAAGAATACTAGAGTGTCCTTTTCCCCCTTTAGGGCAGCAAACTTGTGCCCTAAAACCAGCCTTCCTCCTCCCCTGGCCATGCCATATATTTCCATCTCCAACATAATAAAAACAAAACAAGACCTTCATAAAAATCATAATGCCTCCTGGGAGCCAACAGGAGGAAGCCCAGGACCCAAGCGCTGCACCCAGCACCCCACTGGCCTCGGTTTCTTTTGAAACAGATCTTTGTCATGTGCTTTATGGGCGGCTGAATGATGCAGGGCATTTTCTCCGTGGGCGAAATGGAAGCAGGTACACACTGGGTTTGGCCCTCGGCTGAGGGCTGCACGGATGGAAAGAGAACACGCCTCCCACACTGTCCTCCCTAGCTCCACAGCCCTGCCCCCTGATGGCTTACCATCTTCTTTCTCCAAACAGCGATTTCCCCGGGGCCCATCACCAGAGACATGGTCTCTCACTTAACTTGTCACCAGAGACCAAAACCAAGAGTATGTAGATGCAGAAGGGGCAGGGGATCCACAGCAGCTCCCTGGACCTTCTCCTTCACCTGACAACTGCTCTGTTCGGCCACTGCTGCCCTGTGCCAGGCCAGGCACCCCACCACAGCCAATATCTGCTCTGCACACACTCCAGGCATGTGACCACACACACACACACACACACACACACACACACAGAGAGAGAGAGAGAGAGAGAGAGAGAGAGAGAGATCTGCCTTCCTCTTCTCTCACCCTCTCTCAGGCTTCTCTCCCACAGACACACCAGCGCATTTTAAAGATGTTTCCACTTTATAAATCACCCTTCTCTGGCAGCCACTAAGAGCTAGGGAGGCTCGGAAACAACAACACAGAACCAAAGGGCCGAACCTTCCTTTAGGCTGAGGGAGTTGCCTTGGGATAAGAACCTGTAGTTCGGCGGCGTCGCTCCCAAGAAGTTAGGGCGACTGAGAAACCTCAGCCCTTCTGTCACCACTAGGTCCCTAGGCAGATGAGGCCGGAGAAATCCCCGGGAGGGCAAAGCACCCCTGCAAGGGCCTCCAGGCCTCCGCCCTGGTTTGCATGTCCTCAGCATACTACAAGTACTCCTTCGGTACTTCTGCCGGAGCCTTCAGGCCGGCTCGGGTCCTCTGAAAATGTCAAAGCTGGGGGCCTGGCAGGCCGCTGCGGGACGCAGAGCTTGGGACCCCAGTGGCTGATAAATTTCCCACTGGCCCCTGACCTGGAACCCAGAGGACCGCCGAGCACTCTCTCTAGGGGATCCCCAGCCCCCACACATCCTCCTGTCTCCCCGGCTACTGCGCTGCCCACCTGCCTGCCGCCCTCCCCGCGCCTCTCCCCACGGCTGACCTGCCCGCCTTGGTGATGATCATCTCGGTGCCCGCCTCGTGGAACTTCTTCCACAGCTCCTTCTCATGCAGCCCCACCTTGATGTTCTCGATGGCCTGGCGACAGGAGGGAGGGGAGCTGGTGGGCCTGGCTGGCCCGCAGCTGGGCTCCACGCGGGGCGCAGACCAGCCGGGGGCGCAGAGCGCGCCAGCCCTGGACCCACGCTCCTCGAAATGGTTCGTTTCACAAAAAAATTATTTCGAACCATCACCATCGGCGACTTGGCGACTTTGGATCAGGTGTTCAGACTCCCTCCTTTGGGGGGAGAGGCCTCCAGAGAGGACGCCACAGCTGGACCGAAGCAAGGGTCCAGAGAGGCGAGGGCCCGAGAAGGGGATATGGGTTGCGGTGATGTGCAGGGGAGCGGTGGCGAGAAAGCCTTCTCCGTGCGCCTCCCGTGGCCCCCTGTCTGCCCCGCTCCCTGGCTCTCGCCCTCTCGGGATCCTGGGGGCTGGACGTCGGTTCGGGCTCACCCCCTGCTTTCTGGGGCTGCCGCGGAGTCGGCCCCGGGGGTTGGAGGTGGGGAAGCCCCCCCCCCTCGAAAGCGGAGGACCCGGCCAGGGCTGACCGCCCCTGACCGCGGGAGGCCCACCCCGGACCCGCGGGAGGCCCCGCGCGAGCGCGCTGCCCCTACCTGCTCGGCCGAGGCGGCGGCGGCGGCGGCGGCGACGTCGGCGCCCTGGCCCGGGGGGCTGCTGAGCGCTGCTCCGCTGAGGCCCGGGGTCGCCAGCGCGGGTTCGGGGCCGGCGGCGGCGGTGGCGGTGGCGGTGCTGGCCTCGCCGAGCCCTGGGCCCGGGGCCCGGAAGGCCTCCTCGCTCTCTGACAGGCCCTTCTCCTGCAGCATCTCCTGCGGGCACAGCACACCCAGAGTCACTCGGCCCCGATCCACACCGTCCGGAGGCCCCGCGGCCCTGTGGAGCGGAGGCCCCCCCAGGCTTCGAGTGGGTGCCCAGGCACACGTGGACCCCGCCCCTTTCTGAGCTGGGGGAGGGAGCATGCGGGAGGGCAGGACCCCAGCCTCCTCCCTCCAGGTTCTGGACCTGGGAGGGTCTACGTGCAGTTTAAGGTCTTGCCTGCCCCTGAGACTTAGGACCATTTGATGAGCAGGTCTCTGAGGAAGGACCGCCTTCTCGGCTTGGTCTCAGCCGCTGTCCCTCCCTCCCTCCCTCGACTGGAGCCCAAGGCCTGGGTCTTCTGGTCCATTCCTAGATAACTGGGGTCTCACTCTCTGGCCCAGGGTCTTGCTGGAGGGGAGAGCTAGGCCTGAAGTTAGAGACCGCGTTCCTGCAGCCCCACACCTGTGGAGGGCTCAGAGCTGGGGTACCTCAGGCCGGCGCCCCAGCCCGGGCTGGCTCAGTGAAGACACCCCGACCGGCACTCTCCTCACCCAAGAAGCTCTCTCTCTCTCTCTCTCTCTCTCTCTCTCTCTCTGCCCCTCTGATTCAGACCCTGAACTCTGCCAGGGGCCTCCTCAACCTGTCCTCACACTCACACAGGCTGGCTTACACGCTCGCTCTTTAGTTCCAAAAACGAATCTGCTTTGGGCCAAAAGGATTCAAAACCTTGTTAGCTAAACATTAGGCCAGTAAGGCGGTCCAGTGTCCGTTTCGCAGAGCCTGGCCTTGGTCAGGCCACAGCTAAACTTCCCCTAAGCATCCGGGCCTATTCACCTGCCTGCCCACCAGCGCGTTCTGGTCCTGGGGACACCAGAGGTCTCGCTTGCAAGGACCAGCCTGGCCTGCGTCCCTCGGGAGTGCTGGTGTGATGCCCTGCTCTGCGCCCTCCTTCCCGCCAGCCACCCTGCTCTTCCTCCGGGGGCTAGCCAAGTTCTAGCAGGCTTTCTGTGTGTCTCGGCGAAATGTCTCCCCTTTCCCCTCCCACACCCCTTCTGCTCTACCCCAGGTCGCTCCGACCATCCCCAGGCCCCTCGCCCAGCCGGCTCTCAGCCTCTGCACCCTGGCTGAGACTCCCGGGCCTCCAAAGTAAACAAGCCAAGTGCAACCGAGCAGATAAAAAGGGGGCCGGGGCCGGCTGGGCTGGGAAAAGCCCATAAAGATAAGGCTGACAGCCCAGCGGGTCTCGGCCACCGCCAGCCTGGGACAAGCAGGGGTCGCTGGACCCGGCCTGCCCCTGCACCCGGCTTGAGCCACATGCTGGTTCCCAGGCTGAGCTTCGAAAATCCGGGATTCCCGCAAACGGGGGCGGGGGTGGGGACCGCTGCCGGGTCCCGGCCAGGGCGGCCGGGTGCGGAGGCTCGGGGTCCAGGAGCGGGAGGTCGCTTGTCACCCGGAGCCCAGCGGCGGCCTTGCAGCTGCTGGCCCGGCCCGCCCTGCCCTCCTACACCCGCGGCCAGAACTGCTCTGCGCTCTCCCTAAGCCACCGTCTTCCTCGCCGCTGTGGGCCACCCTCTCGGTCCCTGCATGCTCCGAGGCTGGCATTTGGGGTCCCACCTTCACCCCAGCCCGGCGCCAGGGCCGCCCCCGTCTACCCGCTGCGGGGTCAGCCCGCGGACTCCGCTACCTCTGTGCTACCTCAATTTTCCCGGCAGGAAAAAAATAAAAAGGAGGGTAGCGGGTTTTCATTTTCCTATTTTTACTAGCGAACTTTACCCTTACACTAAGGGGATTTTTAAACATTTATATATATATATTTTACTATTTTCTTTTTCTTTTAGTGATTTAATTGTTGTCGCCAAAGTAAAACTCTGGTCAGTTCGGTAACGTGAAGAATGTTTAATCCCCAGCTCCGGGGTTAGTTGTGATTCTAACACTGTAAGGATAAAGCGGAGTTTGAGTATCACTCCGGAGTCGGCTTTCCCGTTACTGTTTCGTCCTTCAGGGCTCCCCGGTAATTAGATACAGTGTTCATCTGGCCCTGGGACTCTGGCATTATTTTAGTCGTGCTGGGCATCCCATTCGAGTTCCCACTTCCAGCTCTTTGCTCTACGTGAATTCTCACGGGTTGACATTCAGCACAGCTGTCATATCATTGCCCCGATGTTCAGCTTAATTTTCCTTACATCGTTATAATAGTTCTGATCCTACCGCGATTGGCTTTGTTGGGATCGCTCGTGCTACTCATCGCCTCCCTGTAATAGTATCTCCTCCTTACTCGTCACTCTGTCGCTGTGTGCAAGATGGATCTTAATTTGCCTGTTATTTTCCATCACTTCACGGCTTCTTGTTACTTCCTTAATACTCTGGTTATTTTTCAGCACGCTGGTACAATCCTTACTACTTGGACATTATTTATAACGTTAGGACTATCGATACTTGCTCAGAAATTGTCATTACTCCGGCAATCCTCATCACCGCGTCTCTACGTGTTTTAAGATTACTTGTTAACATTCTGGTTAATATTTAATATTGACATGATATCAACAATGCATCGTGCGATGGTCTCACAACGCTACTGGAGAATTTCCCATAATACATGTGTTGTTCGTTTTTTTCCCCTGGTTCGTTTCCTACGGTACTTCGGTTTAGTAATTTGCTACAATATAGTAGCAAATAAGTAGTAAAATGCTACAATAGCATTATTCCTTAAATACTACGGATAGTGACTTTGTCTCTGCTTTTGAAGTTACTTTGACTTCAGCCCTTTTCAAATTGTTGGTACTCTTTTCATTTGATCCTGAAAAAGACTGTTGTGCTGACGAAAACCCTAAGTGTTGCATTAGCTAAGCGGTTCGCTCTGTTTCTTCGGTAATGGCTCACCTTCTGGCAGTTTTGAGCTGCTGTTACTTTTGTGATGGGCACTGATTTAAATCTGAGGAGTCTGCAGCATCAAACAGCCCAAGGTCCTGGTGGCCCACATTTCTGCGTGGTTTTTCAGTTTTCACCACCAGCCCTAAGCCCTCTTCTTTGGCCTTTCTTATTCTGAAAATTCAAATTTCAAGGCCACCGCTCTCGTGCCTGCGAAGCTGCTTCTTAAGGTCCCTAGACCCATTTAGTCTCCTCACTATAGACAAGGGCTTGCTGTGCCCCTGCCGCTGGGTGTTGCCCGGGACAGAGACCTGACTACTGAGGCTCAGTCGAGATCCCCCTACGGCTTTGACCAGGCCCATACCGAGTCGTCTCCTGTTCAGCTCATCCCCCTGGATTCTGCTGCTTAAGCCCTGAGATGAGTGACCCCAGCCCCGCGCCCTGCTCACCCGCGACCAACTGGAGCCCACACTCACCCTAAGTGTGCCGCAGCATGCGGAGGCTCCTGCGGCCCCAGGTCCGCACCCAGCTCGGGCCCTAAAGGAGCAGAACGGTAGAGGCTCTGCCCGGGCTTCTGGGTCACCGGCCCGCTGCCCGCTGCGCCCTCGAGGCCGGGCGGCGCATCCCCGGTGCGGAGCGGGCCCTTGATCTCCTAGGCTGCGCTTTGGGGCCTCTGCTCCCTCCTCCTGGTCCTCCCTCCCTCCAGGGCCGCCGCCCCCCCTCCGTGCTGACGTCGCAGCTGTCAATCAGGTCTCGCCCGCCGTCCCCCCCCTCCCGCCCCCCGGAGAGGGGAGATTCTAGGTTTCCTGGGACTCCTCCGTCGTCCCGGACCCCAAGCCTCGATCGCGCTGCAGGCTTTTCGGCAAGCAACCGGGTGTCCTCCCTGGGGTCCTCGGGCTGGACAGGGGCCTGGAGCCCCGCATGGTTTAGATTAGAGAGAGAGGAGGCAAAGGGGGACGGGCGGCTGGGTCGCGGTGCCCTGCTCCCACTGAGGCTGGACCGCCAGGCCCTCTTCCAGGCGTCCAGGGCTGGGCCTGGTCCCTGGCCGATCAGCTCCCCGCACTGGCTCTCCCACAGCCCTGCCAGGACTTGGGAGCCTACGCTGAAGGCACACACGACGAGTATGACTCCTGAACACCCATGTTCACACCCGCAGCCCTGTGCCCGGGATCTGGCCTGACGACCGTGGGTGCCCCACCAGCCTGAGGAGCCTAGGAGTGGGGAGCGGGGCACCAAGGAGCGCAGGGAGGAGGCTGGGTGGCTGGGCCTGGCCGGGCTGGGCCTGTAGCTACTAGGAGATGCTGAACTAGCCTCAGTCGGAGCTTGGGCCCTGACCCGGCCTCAGCTAGACTTGGGGTACCAGAAGCAGCTAAGCCCTTTGAGGAAACTGCAGCAGAGAGGCAGGCTTGGGCCAGGAGGTCCCCATATCCAACTCAGTACACACTTGAGCCAAGCGCAGCGCCTTCTGTCTGAGCCTGAGGAAGTGAGGCCTGCTTAGCCGCCTAGGCTGCGTGCCTTCCTCTCGGTCCCCTTACCTTTCTTTCTCTTTACATCTGCTCTCACCTCCCACAACCTCTGGGGTACACAGACTCCTGTGGCCTTCACCCCACGCGTTTCTGGGTTTCACAGCCTGCCACATGCCCGGGAAACTTGGTCAAGGATATGCCTGCCCACCCATCTCCAGAGGTCCTCCGTTAGTGGGGATCCTGGCCTTAGCTCTCAGTTCTCAGCATGACTGTCTCCCTGATCCACTGGGGCCGTCACCTACCCAATCAGCCAGGGCTTCTCTTCAAGATTCCTCCTCAGAGTGAGACTGAAGGCACAAATCAAGATCCATTCCCTAAGGAATCTGTCCCCTTTCAAAGTTGAGGGCCAGCACCAGCGCCTCCTTGGCTCAGGTGCTCCAAGAAAGAAGGAAAACAAGGGTCTTAGGAAAAACAAACTAACAAAAAACCTGCTGCTGTCGGGAGCCGGTGGTCCAGCATAGCACTGGTCTACGCCCAGACCCTTCCTCCCATCCACCAGGCCAGAGTGCCACGCCTTCAATCCCATTGCTTTGGAGGCAGGGGCAGGCAGACATAGAGGCCAGCCTGGTCTACAAACTGAGTTCCAGGACAGCTAAGGCTGCACAGAGAAACCCTGCCTTGAAAAACCAAAAGAAAGAGAGAGAGAGAGAGAGAAGAAAAGAAAAAAAAAAGATTCCTCCCATAGACTTCCAAACTGGGGAGAGGAAGCAAGCTCTAATGGGTTCAAGGCTTGGCTCTCCCCACCCTGCCTTTTTCTCCTTCCCGAGTGAAGAAAGGGAAGGCCCTGGTGATTCAGAGTATGTCTGGGGAGCCATGTTTCCTGTGCTAGAGACAACTGGATGACAGGCCTCAGCTCCTGCCCCCAGGCCCCTCCCTTGTCTTCTTCAACAGCCTGTAGGGAAATCTTTCCCACATAGTAGGCAGGCTGACCAAGCAACTGTGTGGGAACGGGCAGAGCCGGTAGTGAATTAGCAGGTACTACACAAAAACCAGAGTTAGGCCAGACCCTGGAAAGAATTTGTTGACAGTCACCGGAGGAAGTTCATAATGACACCACGTAGCCCGGCTCTTAAAAAATCAGGCTGTGGTCTTCCTCTAAGTGCACGTCTTTCTGGAGACTCATGGGAAATGGTCTAAATCAGTATCAACTGGTTCCCGATGATGTGGAGACATGAGATATGGAAGAGACAGACAAGGGTTTGGCAGTGAAAATAAAGCAGCAAACCAGCCAGCAAGTGAATGAGAGAGAGAAAGGAGCCTCTCTCTCTCTCTCTCTCACTCGCACACCATCACAAGAGTGGAATAATTCCAACACATACATTTTTTTCTAGTTCTCTGAAACTGGGATCTACCTTATAGTCAATGTCGTACTGACATTAGTGAACAGTATTGGAACACAGACGTAGTAGCTTGTAATAACAGATGAAGCACTTATCAATGAATATACAAGAAATATCTTTCCCTTCCTTTTCCCCCTAAAACAGCTATCAGAAATTCCAAATACACGTGTGTGAATGAATGCATGCGCGCGCGCGCACACACACACACACACACACACCCCTACACCTCAACTAGCTAAACAATATCAGAGTATACAAGCATTAGCAGGCTGGTTTGGGCTGGCTTAGAGGAAAGTCCTCAGGTTTGGTGTTAGGCTGGGCTTGGTTGTGAGCCAGGCTCTGACTCTTGAATCACCAATTAGCAGCTGTGTGACCTTAGGCGAGTCTCTTAACACCCACATCAAATGGGGTGACCTGCCAGCCATGGCAAGGTTTGGCTGAGTTGGTGCATGTATATGCCTCATGTGTGATAGGTTCCTAAGAAAACTCCAGGTAGTTCTACATGTGACTTTCTTCCTTTCTTCCTCAAAGCCCAACGTGCTTTATAACAAACACAAGCTAGTGAAAATACTAATAGGAAGACAAATTGGGGCCACAGCAAAGGAAGAGGTGTGTATGCTCTCCTACTGGCAGGAGAGCTGTAACTGACGCCAAATCCGGCTTCCCAGCATCAGGGAAGAAGGGTGTTACTCCACTTCAGAAACATACAAGCAACACTTCTTTTTCGTTTTGAGTTTTTATTTTGTCTGTGTGCGAATGCAAAATTCATACATATGGGGGGGGGCAACCTTGGGTGCTTTTTTAAAATACTGTTTGTTTGTTTGTTTTGAGACAGGATCTCTCACTGGCCTTCACACAGTCTGGGGTGGTCAGCCTCTGAGCTCCAGGGATCCACCTGTCTCCAGCTCTGGAATTTACAAATCTGGCAGTACACCAGGCTTTTTCACGTGGTTTCTGAGGCTGAAATTCAGTTCCTCGGGCTTGCGAGGCAAACACTTCACTGACAGGGCTATTTCGCCAGCCCAGAAACAGCAAGGTAGGAACAAACCTCCCCAGCCCTAGATTTTGAAAGTAGTTGTTTCCCGTGTAAATGTTTACTCTTTTATTTGCACAGAGTTTGGTTAAAAAGTGGCTGGTAGCTTTACTCTTGTCTGATGCTGCTGTAGAACTCCATTTTTATCTTTATTCTATGAATTTACTCATCCAAAGAAATATTTACCCAGTGTTTACCAGATCCATAAATAAGAGAAAAGGCCAAGCTATTAGTTAACCAGCAAATTACTGCAAACCGTAAACAAATAACCTGTAAGTTCACCAATCCCTACATCATGACTCCTGGGGAGTGCAGGGTTCCAGGATAGGCAGGGGGGGCCCAGCCAGCACTCGAGGCAGAAGCCTGCCGGAAGCCCAGGGCAGATGTGGCCAAGGGTGGCTGCTTGAGCTGGCAGTGTAGTGTAGGAAGATGTAATTACAAGTTTCCATCCTGTTTCTGTTACATGACTGGGAGCTTTGCCTGCATGCGTGTCTGTGAACCATGCATGTGCCCAAGGAACCCAGAGGAGGGCATTGGAGCCCCTAGAACTGGAGATGGTGAACCACCATGTGTATGTTGGGACTCTAACCCTGACCCTCTGGAAAAGCATTTGCTGCTGTTAACCACTGAGCCATCTCTCTAGTCCCTTATTTTGCCTTTTTTTAAAAACAAACAAACAAACAAACAAACAAGCTTTTATGTAGCCATGGCTGGTCTTGATAATCCTCCTGCCTCCACCTCTCAAGTGCTGGGATTCTAATATGTTCCACTGCACATAGTCAATCTGCACTATGATCAACCAACCAATCAATCAATCAATCAATCAATCAAAGTGAGTCCAGGACAGACAAGGCTACACAAAGAAACCCTGTCTCAAAAACAAACAAACAAGGAGGAGGAAGAGGTCTGGGCTGGGGTTGTAGCTAGTTACTAGAGTGCTTGGGTAGCACGTAGGATGACCTGGGTTCTGTAATCCCAGAAGTCTGTATGTGAAGACAGGATGATCACAAGTTCAAGGTCATCCTCTTAGACACAAGGAATTTGGCCAGCCGCACACACAAGAAATTTAAGGGTAACCTGAGCTACGCAAGACCCCATCTCAAAAAGGGCAGAAGTTTGGGGAAACATTTAATAAATGCCTGGAAGCAACAGAGCCACAGTTCTGTGAGCAAAGCCCATGTAGGGAGCTGTCTCTCTAAGCCTGGAATGGAAGTTCTGACCTCCTCTCTCCTAGTCTTCCTGCAGCTGGAAATGACACATGACCCTGTCCCCACCAAAGACATCTAAGCAGAAGACTGGAGGAATGAATATCATGGAAAACATTTTGCTTTCTTTCCCGAAGGGAACGCAGTGAAGACAGTCAGTGGTCCCTCAACCGTCAATACCCTCTGCCCCATTTCTCATGGGTGAGATTCTTGGGGTTCCCACACCCCAAAGACAAAGAAAGAAGGGTGAACACTATTGTGCCAAGGATGTCAGGTGCCGTGGTGGCCTGATCTTCCCGCCACTTGTGATGAGAGAGAGCTAAGCCCCACTTCTTTACATCATGTTCATCTGGATCTGTACATTTTGGCCAGAGACTTGTAAGACCTATCACTGGGTGCTAGTCCAGTAGGCACCGCACAGGGAAAGACCCATCTGAAGGTTGAAGTGGCCTTTGCATGTACAACATGCCTCCCGCCCAGATGCAGGGACCCAAAGCCCTCCCAGCCCCTCCCAGCTGTGATCTCAGGCCTGGGATCCTTATTAAGTCTCCCAGAGGGGAAGGATGGGTGAGGCCACGGGACTTTACCTGTCCCCTGGGTCTTTATTATCTCCCAGTAGCCCAGGCTCTCAGTTCCAGGTTCCTCAGCCCACATCCCTATGGGGTTAGCAAACTCCTGCAGCTGTGTGGGGGTGGGGACCTGAGCCCACTCTAGGGAGTGGGGGATGGGGGATGGCAGCAGCTGGTGCTGCAGGTGCTTCCCCTCGCTCCACAGATGAGGGCTGCTTACCTGACCTCTGACCCCAGTCTCCCTAGGGCCTTCTCCTCCTAGGGAGAATTGGGAAACTTCCAGTTAGAAGAAACGGAGGCCTGAACTGCTGAGCTGGCTATGTCCGGCTAGGCAGTCCTCTCGGGGAGTGAGGCCGTTCCCCAGAACCACTGGTATCTTCCACAGACACAGCAGAGGTGGGAGGTAACCTGGGCTATGTGGATCTCAGCCTTCCCTGTCCCTGTTACCACACTCTCTTAAAAGAGCCACTTCATTCTGTTTGTGCCAAAAAAAAAAAAAAAAATTCTCTGAAACACATGAGTCTTTCACTGTCTGAGGAAAGCTTGGGCACTAGGCTTGGTGAGTTAAAAAAAAAAACAAAACATCTGAGTTAGAGAAATTAATTAGTTTTTTTTTTTCCAAGACAGGGTCTCACTGTGTAGACCAGACTGGCCTCCAACTCACAGAGATCCACCTGTTTCTGCCTCCCAAGTGCTGGGATTACAGGCATCAGCCACTAAGGCCAGCAGCTCCATAGGTTCTTTTTATTCCTCCCCTTTCTGACTTCTATTTTTTTATCCCCAAGACAGGGTTTCTCTGTGTAGCCTTGGCTGTCCTGGACTCGCTTTGTAGACCAGGCTGGCCTCGCCTGGAACTCAAAGCAATCCTACCTCAGCCTCCCAGAGTGCTGGGATTAAAGGCGTGTGCCACCACACGTGATCCTTTCATTTTTCTTAAGCATAAACAACCCCCAAAAATGGGCTCAAAAATGTAAAAACCTAAATGCAGAGCTGAGGGGAATGGTTCAATAGTAGAGCCTTTGCCCAAGTAAAAAGCCCTGAGCTCAATTCCGAACAGTGCAATGACTATACAAATCGTAGATTAAAAGACAGAATTTAGAGCTGGGCATGGTGACATGCCTTTAGCCCTAGTCTAGGGAAGACTGAGGCAGGGAGGTAACCAGCTGAGGAGGAGTTCAAGACCAACCTGGGCAATCTCAAAAATAGCCTGACTTTATGCCCTCCATAAACCATTTACATCAAGGCCGGGAGTCAGAACAGCTTTGAGGCCATTCCTCATCCCCTGGGTGAATTTGATGACAATAATGTCCCAGGTGGGCAGAAGGGGTGCAGTGACACCCGAAGACACAGGGGCTTTGAGGGTTCATCAGATGGTCCACACGTCCCGGACACCCAGGCACCCACAGCGTGGAAGGCAGAATTCAGGGTGCAGTGTCTCTGTTCACCCCCATGGCCCATCCGGTGGGCACCATCATTAACCCGATTTTACAGATAAAGAAACTGAGGTCAGATAATTTGCTGAAGGTCAGACAGCCAGGAAATGAATTCAGGACTGGAAGTCAATTAGCCTGAATCTTTAGCACCGTGCTTTTAGATATATTGCTCTGTGTCCATTTTTACGATTTGCATTGGAAGTGTCCCCAGGATGGCCCACACACTGGACTTTTCCCCCAGCTGGTAAGATTATCATTACAAGGTGACTGGATCAGGACGGTTCTGACCTAAAAAAAAAAAGATGGATCGATGATGAATTCATAATTTAATGGCATCAGGGGGAAGTGACAGGGCAGGCGGTGAAGCAGAAGAAGCCCGGGAGACCACCAGGGCTTGTCCTTGGGGTCTATATCTTGTCCCGGGCAACCTCTCTGTCTCCTTTCTTTTCTGCTTCCTGGCTGCTATCAGATGACCAGCTCTTCTCCTTTAAGCTCTGTCTGCCATAATGTCCTTTCTCACCACAGGCCTATAAACAATGGCACCAGTGACCACGGTCTTAAGTCTCTCAGACTATGAGCCAAAATAAATAAATAAATAAATAAATAAATAAATAAATAAATAAATAAAATATAAATAAACATCTCCTCTTTTCAGATAATTTCTCGCCGGTAAGTTGTCATAGCAGCAAAACACTAACATAGTCATTTAACACAGCACTTTTGCTTATGTACAGAGGACAACAGCACTTTCCTCACTCTGCTGCTGTCAGAGAAGCAGATTTCATGTTTCATTTTGTTTGAAGTGTTGGATATGAAACCCAGGCTTTTGTAGGTACTAAACTCTCTTTTCTTCCTTTCCCTTTTGAAGTTTGAGGCAAGGCCTCACTCTACAACCCAGGCTGGCCTGGAACTTCCTATGTAGCCCAGGCTATCTTCAGGCACTTCCTAATTTTCTACCTCAGCCTCTCATGTACTGTTATTACAGGGAAGAGCCTCACACCTGGATATGATAAATTCTTCTCTAATAAAAGAAAATATAGCAAAAACTTAATCTCTTCTTTCAGACTCCCCAAAGAGAACCGTTTCTTGAGGCTGGCAAGGTGGGTCAGCGGGTGTAGGTGCTTGCTATACAAGCCTAATGGCATGAAGCTCCATCCCTAGCGCCCAGGTAAATGTGGAAGGAGACATGCACATGAGCAATCAAAAAAAAAAAAAAAAAGAGGGAGAGAGAGAGAGATCAATCCTTCATGGTCTCAAGAGTGTTCTGTATCCTGCTATGCCACCAAGCCAGTTGCTCAAGACAATGGGCTGTCCTTTCGCAGGCCCTGCTGTTTACCGAAGGAGAGCTTAATACATACATGCCTACAGTGAGTTTTCAGGTGGAGAGATGATGTGGAGGGACCCTTTCTAGGTGGGACATCAGCCTTGACCCACAAAGTCAAACTTTTATTGTACTAACCACAAACAAGGGAAGGTGTGTTTGCATGGGGCTGGAGCCTTCATCACAGGCCACTGAGGGCCACACCCTATGTCCTTGGGCCCAGACCCACTGCCCCAGAGGAACCCATCCCTGGACCTAGAGGGACTCAGAAGGTTTGCACAGGGCTCAGAGCTCTGATCTTCCTCTCCCTCCTCTGACTGGCCACAAAGACACCATACCCATTCGCCTACAGAAACTGCGTGAGCCTCATTCTTAGAAAAGGGAACTCAGAGAATGCCCGATGGGGACACTGATGGGAAGTGTTGGAAGAGATTGGAAAGGGGCTCTTCCTCATTGTTCGGTGAAGGACACCTTTCTCTAGCTTATTTCATGATGAGAAGATGTTGAACCGGAAGACTAAGAGAAAATGGTCCTTGCCTCCAAGATCCGTAAGTGTCCTCCATCCAATGATTGGGAAAGTCCTTCTCACGTCCAGCTCCAACGCCTCTCTCTGCAGTCGCTCTTTCTCTAAGGAATCGAAAGGCAAGCTGGAGTTCTGTTAACTGGTTAGACTTCCACAGTAAGAGTTTCCATTCCCTCATTCGATCCCGAAGCTGGGGGGATGGAGCTGTCCCAGGAATGCCATGCCTCCAAGCTAAGTCAATGCTGGCACAGCGAAGGATTCAGATCCTGGGTTGCAAGCTGGACCAGTGACTTCGCCAACAGAGTCAGCAGGCCCAGGCTGGACCCTGCCTCTTTGCGTTTTCTGAAGCTCTTTCTTTGAACACGTCCCTTTATTTATTGGGCTTCATTTAACCTCAGCCATGTCCTTCTGGGATCATTTATCTGGTAACTGTCGCTCGGCCTGCTCTGGCATTAACCTCATAATCCTATTGATTTCCTCCAAGAGAGCTGGAGGTTTTCCCAGCTTCTCCCTGGCCTGGTGAGAGATTGAAGCCAGTTCTGATCATTACCTCTGAAGACGCTCCAGGTTAAGGAAGGCGTCTGTCCAAAGGACTATCTTTTGCCCTTCCCAGCCCTCAGAAGGAGGACTGGTGAAGCCGCCTCAGTTGCTTAAGTCAAAGAAAAGGTAGGTGAGCTTGTAGCCACCGCTGCTACCCTCCATCACCATCACCGTCGCCATCACCAGGAGTGAGCTGAGTGGCTGCCGAGCCTGTCCTTCAGTTCAAAAGTACAGAGATTCACCAATCACAGCACGGAAGAGCTGGCGACCCAATCACTGAAAAAAAAAAAGGCAAAGGGCGGGGCCGAGGCCCAGGCGTGCGCCACCACGTGGCCTCTGGCCCGGGCCTTCCCGCCACCTGCGGCTAGTAGTCTGGCCACTGTCGGCTGCAGCTGCAGCTCCCAGACGCCACCCCAGTCCGTCGCCAGGGGATTAGTACCCGTCTGTTGGTGGGGACAGCCTCAGTGGGGGTTGTCCCGGCCAGACAAGGGTCGCCATTTCGCCCTTCCTTAGACTGCACTCTCTCAGACCAGTGTTGGGGGTGGGGGGTTGCTTTGAGGGGGAGGGACTCACTGACTGGGGTGTGTGTGTGTGTGCAGATCTCTACTAGAGTGGGGTGACTAGAGACCCCCCTCTCCGTCACGCCTGGGCCACATGTGCTGGGAAGTTCATTTCCCCTTGTCTTGCAGCACAGGCTCTAGGATTGACCCTGAGAGTGACCCCAGTGTCAGGAGGCATTAATGATCTCCATACGGGCAATAAACAGGCACACCAGCCTGGCTGGTGTGGAGGGACCCTGCAATGGGGCCGCCTTCATTAGCCTCACATTCGCTGGTGGGTATAGGCTTAATTAGCCGGGGTCCCTCGCTTGGACCTCCTCCCCCAAGCAGCGTGGAGCTCCATGGGAACGTGGCCAGAGGCCTGGAGTCTTCGGCCGGGTTCCCCTGTTTCTGACGGCCTCCCTCAAAGGGCAGTGTCTCCCCAGTTTGGCTCGGTCCCTTACCTACCTGATAGAACTTGGAAGTCTTGCTGATAACACGCCATCTTGGGTTTTAAGGCCCCTGGAGGCCAGGTGGGTCCAGCATTCTGAGTCTGGTGACTTCTGTCTACTCGACCCAGGAACAGGAAGTTCTGCTCCTATTGAACTGAAATCCCTCCTCCTGCCCGAGTCTGAGTCAGCTGAGCCTTATTTTCCCACTAAGAAGGTGGCCGGTGACCACCCTTCAGACCTCCCGTCTCCACCGACTTGCCCAGGTTATTACCACACAGCACATTCTGACTTATCACTACCTCCCCAGAACCCATTTCCACCTGAGAAGTTGCTGAGCGGACCTCTCAGGGCTTCAGTCTCCTTGCCCGGACAGCTCATTGGAGGGCCACCAAACCCTACCTGCTCAACACTAGAGCAAACTGGGTAAAGCGAGAGAACAGGCAGGCTGCTGTCAGGGGAGCGCTCAGGCTCCGGGAGGAGACAGGCTGGTAAGCTTACACTGATCAAGGCTAAAATCCACACCGACAAGAGCACAGAAGGGTTAACTAGCCCATCCTAGGTTGAGGAAGGTTTCCAGAGAGAAGATGGGATCCTGTGAGGCGGAGCACAGTGAAGGCCTTCAGGAGAAAGAGAGTATGCAAAGGCAGGGAGAGGCTTGTTTAGGGAGCAGGAGAGAGTCGGGAAGGAGAGGCAAACTCTTGAGAAGATTAGGTTTGTATTTTAGGAGACCACTGCTGGTGAGGCGAGTATGCATGCCCTTGGGAACTGGCCTTGAGGAGTTGCCAGAGCAGGGGGATTCTCAGAAGGATGTTTACAGTGGGCAGGGATCAAGGACGTCTCTGGGAAGTATGTACCAGATTGTGTGCGTTCAGGATCTATTCTCCTTCTTTGGGTTCAGAACACTGGTGTGGTGATTGGAATGAGAATGAGCCCATGGGCTGGCTAGTCTGATGTCCACCTGACACCATGCTAGAGTGATCTGAGAGGAGGGACCCTCAATTAAGCAAATGCCTCTCATGGAGGCTGCAGGCAAAGCCTATATGGCATTTTCTTAAGTAGTGACCCATGGAAGGGCCCCACCCTTTGTGGGGGAGGCCATCCCTGGGCTGCTGGTCCTGGGCTCTCTGAGGCTGAGCAAGCCGTGGGGAGCAAGCCAGTAAGCTATACCCCTCCATGGCCTCTGCATCAGCTCCTGTCTCCAGGTTCCTGCCCTGTTTGATTTCCTGTCCTAATTTCTATCAGTGATGAACCTTAATGTGGAAGTGTAGGCCAAATACACCCTTTCCAGCCCAAGTTGCTTTGGGTTATAGTGTATAGTAATAGTAATCCTAACTAGGATACCCCCATAGGCTCCTATGTGTAAATCCTTGATCTCTAGTGGATGGAACTCTTTGGAAAGGATTGTGAGGTGTGGCCTTATTGGAGAAGGTGTGTCGCCGGTTGGTGGGCTTTGAGATTTTAAAAGACTCCTGTGATTCCTAGATTCCTCTCTGCCCCCTACCTGCAGATCAAGATGTGAGTCCTCTGCTGTTCCTGCCACCACGCCTTTGCTTAATCACCACAGTCCATAAACGTCTAAAAACAGAAGCCCTATTAAATGCTTTCTTCTATAAGTTGCGTTGGTCAGGGGCATTAGAGATGGCTCAGCAGTTAAGAACATTGGCTGCTCTTCCAGACGACCCAAGTTCAATTCCCAGCACCCACACGGCAACTCACACCTGTCTATAACTCCAGTTCCAGGATATCTGACACCTCCACACAGACATATGTGCAAGCAAACCACCGATGCACATACAAACACATAAACCATTAAAAAAATAATAAGTTGCCTTAGTCATGATGTTCTGTCACAGCAGTAGAAAAGTAACTAAACTAAGTCACTTGGTATAGGTTTAAGGGAGAAAGTTGTTCCCATTGAGTACAGTTTGGTGAGACCATCAGTGCAGGTGAGCCCGAGACCCATGACTCACATGCTGTCTTCCTAGAAGTCTGATCTTGTTCACCATGACAGCAAGAACAGAAACGGAGCCATCCTCCTTCGGCTAAACCCATACTCTGTAGTTCAGACCTGGCACAAGACTGTGTGGTCGGTGGGATTCTTCTCTCTGTCCGTACATCCACGGCTCAGCTCTCCATTTCTAGGCCTGAATCCTCATCTTTCCAACAAGTCCCTCCCCTCCCCGGTAAGGTCAACCAGTGACATTTGCAGAGCTTTGACAACAGAACCCTACCGGGCCCTGATGATATTAAGTGAGAAAAGAGACAGTGTGTGTGGGCAGAAATAAGTTTCACATTGGTCGCCGTGGCACTAAAGTTAGAACTCTTGGGGCCGTGGATCCCTGAGTTAGGACGCTTAAGTACATGGTAGGGGTTTATAATGGTCATGGAGGGGCCACGAAGGGAGAATTTGTAGGGAGAGGAAAAGGACACCAAGAATAGATCCTTTGGAGACAGGGGGTGGTGAACCAGAAGAAAAGTTAAGATGAGCCGGGAGAGAACACAGCTCTGCAGGGCAAGAGAGTGAACCCTGTAAACCGGTGGCCAATGTCAAGGAAAGCAGTGCATCCTTAGGGGAGGGCACTGTTAATGGCCACGAGGAGCAGAAGGAGATGGCTAATCTCCGTCCCATACTGCTGGTTCAAATGCTACCAAACATCAGGATCCACCACCCTCAGACCAGCTGGAACCCTCCGTTTCCTTCGATTTCTGGAAAGCACTATTGCTCTGTCACTGTGACGCTGTTCCCCTCCCCATGTGGGTGTGGCTCACCCCTCTGACTTAGCGGCAGATCTCTGGAGTCCTCAGCTGTCCCAGAAGGGTCCTATCATGAGCCTGGAACCCAATAAAGTAGCTAAGATAAAGCTACTAGGATAACTGGACACCCATATGGAAGAAAAAAAACTGGACCATCGTGCTCAGCATGTATAATAACTAATTCAAGGGGCTGGTGAGGTGGCTCAACAGGAAAAAACACTTGCCACCATGACTGGTGACCTGAGTCAGTCCTGGGACCCACACAGTTGGAGGGAGAGAACTGACTCTTAAAAGTTATCCTCTGACCTACACACACACACACACACACACACACACACACACACACACACACACTAAAGGTAATAAAAAATAACTTTAAAAAACGAAAAATGGCTTAAATTCATAAGTGTAAGATATAAAATCAAAGATAGCCTGGAAGTTAATCCCGAGAAATCCTCAGTTCTGGCAACAGTTTCTTTGGAGACACCACGTAATACAGAGGCAACCACCACTAAAAGAAGCAACTGGAACTCTATCAAATTGAAAGTCTTCTACACAAGGGCTGGAGAGATGGCTCAGAGGTTAGGAACACTGGCTGCTCTTCCAAAGGTCCTGAGTTCAGTTCCCAGCAACTGCATGGTAGCTCAGAACCAACTATAGTGAGAGCTGGTACCCTCTTCTGGTGCACAGGCACACAGGCAGAATGCTGCATAATAAAAGTCTTTTACACAAAAAAGAAAACAATAAAAACAAAAAGGGCAGCCTAAAGAAGGGGAGGAAATAATTGCAAATTGCAAAGCCTTAAACAAGGCAAAAGACCTGAAGAGACATTTTTGGTTGGTTGGTTGGCTTGGTTTTTTGTTTTGCTTTGTTTCACTTAGTTGTTGTGGGCGGGTTGTTGTTGTTTGTTTGTTTGTCTGTTTTCAGTTTTTTTAAGACAGGGTTTATCTGTGTAGACAGATTTACAAAGAAGCTATGCAGGGGACCAACAGGATGGCCCAGCAGGTAAAAGCGCTTGCCCCATGCGTCCCTTTGATCACTGGAACCCATATAATAGTTCAAATCTGTAGCTCACATCTGTAACCCTGGCCAGATGAGAGAGAACCATCCAGAGGCTCAAGCCGGCAGACAGGTGAACAGACCCTTCCTCAGAAACAAGGTAAAAGAAGAAAAACTCCTTTTAACACCACAGTGTCCCCAGGCCTCTACACATGCATGTAATCTTTTTGAAAAAGAAGATAAACAGCCAGGTGCGGTGGCACACGCCTGTAACCCCAGCATTGGAGGAGATAGAGGCAGGTGATCTCTGTAAGTTCAAGGCCAGCCTGGTCCACAAAGTGAGTCTAGAACAGCCAAAGCTACACAGAGAAACCCTTTCTCAAAAAACAAAAACACAGAGAAACCCTTTCTCAAAAAACAAAAACACAGAGAAACCCTTTCTCAAAAAACAAAAACACAGAGAAACCCTTTCTCAGAAAAAAAAAAACAAACAAACAAACAAACAAAACCCTAAATAAAATTATAAAAAATTGAATCTGGGAGCCTAGTGAGGTTGAAATCAGATCTTTTGTTTGTTTGTTTGTGTATTTATTTATTTATTTATTTGTTTGTTTGTTTTTCAAGACATGGTTTCTCTGTGCAGCCCTGGCTGTCCTGGAACTCACTGTAGACCAGGCTGGCCTTGGGCTCAGAGATCCACCTGCCTGGGCCTCCTGGAGTGCTGGGATTAAAGTCTTGTGCCTCCACCACCTGGCTGAAATCAGATAGCACAGTGAATCCTGCTGCTCTGGTCTCCCCGGGAAACCGCTGTGGCAGTGTTTAGAAGTGGGTCTCCACATGGGGGTCCACACCTGACAACCAGCCCTCTGGCGGCCAAGGCAGGAGAAAAAGGAGCGAGGAATCAGGGGAGGTGATTAAAGCACAAAGGTTCAGCCCTCACAGTGGTTCCTATCAAAGGGCTGGCCCTCTTCTGTTCTTTCACCCTGAGGCTCATGGTGGTTTCTCCCTGCCCCCATCTTCTGTTCTTTACACCATTAGTGGGCCTTACCGTGAATCTGGTGGCACCTTCTCTTGGACACCCAGCCTCCAGAACTGTGGGGGGAAAAGTTTGTTGTTTGTTGTTTTGTTTTGTTTTTCTGTTGTCACTCAATCTCAAGTATTTTGCTATAGAAGCACAAATAGACTAAAGCCCGCAGCAACTCCTCTGCCATCCTCATCCTCAGTTCCACGGGGTGTTTATACCCTGAACAGGATGCTTCAGGTAAAGGCACTTGCCACCAAGCCTGATGACTGACCAAGACCCACAGGGTGGAAGGCAAGAACCAACTCCAACAGTAGCCCTCTGGCTTCGGGGGCATACACATACACACAGGAACAAAACATTTGCCGGGCGTGGTGGTGCTGGCCTGTAATCCCAGCACTCAGGGATACAGAGGCAGGCGGATGGCTGTGAGTTTGATGACAGCCTGGTCTACAAAGCAAGTCCAGGACAGCCAAGGCTACGCAGAGATACACACACACACACACACACACACACACACACACACACACACACACGTATATTTTAAAAAGATATTTACAGATTATGTTTATTTGTTTATTTGTTTGTTTATATTTTGAGACGGGGTTTCTCTTTTTAGCCTTGGCTGTCCTGGAACTCCCTCTGTGGACTAGGGTGGCCTCAAACTTACAGAGATCCACCTGCCACTACCTCCCAAGTGCTGGGATTAATGTGCGTGCCACCAGACCTGGCAAAATATCTTTTTAATAATACAACAAAACAGAATTAGTCCAAGGCTGCATAGCGAGACCCTGACTAAAAACAACAACCACCAACAGTAACAACAAGCTAGAGAGGGAGGGGGCTGCATTGGAGAAGTGGCTCAGCTCATTTCCTGCTCCTCCAGGGGACCCAAGTTTGGTTCCTAGGATCCATCTCAGGCAACTCAAAGTTGCCTGTGGCTCCTGTCTGGGACATCTGACGCCCTCTTCTGGCCTCTGCTGGAACTTGCACACAAGCAGCATACATTCACACAGACATGCACATACATAAATAAAAATACTATTTTGAAACATTAAAATATGTGTACAACACCTTGAAAGGGTAAAAAGAAGTGTTTAAAGGCACATGAAGGTTCTGGAACCATTTCACTGGAAACTGAAAATACTAATACTTCCAAAACCACAGCTGAAAAACTACTTCCCCAGTTTCCCAGGTCTGTGCTGTTACTCAGGTCAGCATGAGGCCATGAATGCAGGCCCCGACTGCTCCAGTCCCTCCCTGCAACTCTCATCTCTGCAGGGCCGGCATCCTGACCCTGCACCTCAGCTCCTGCGTCCTGGGATAGTGAGCAATGCAGCATCACCCAAGAAGACGGCGCCACCAGCTTCCCAGGAGGGGCCAGCCTGCCAGTCCTCTCTGCCCTGCTCATACTGGGCTGTCGGGAGGTCTCCATAACTACAGAATGAGCGCAGAGTAGATTAGAGTGTCTGTTCTCTTGGTTCAGAGTGAACTTCCAACCTGCCAGCCCACTGGGGAAGCCTCTGCCAGCGTGCCCACCTAGGCTTGGAAGCTGTTGTTTCCCAGTCTTTGCGCTTTCTTGCCTCACTCACCATCACAACCCTCATCGCCCCTCAGAGTCACAAGCCTATGAGGCAGGCAGGGAGCCTGTAGGCTAAAAACAAAGATGCAACTGAGGGAGAGATTCAGTAACCAGCTAGAAGCAACCAGGCTTTCCCTCCGAAGGGGCTCACTCCCAGTATACCAGGCTGTGTCCAGTCTCTTCTGCAGAATGTGCTCCTCAACACCTCTTCCCAGGCCTGAGCTGAGAAGTTGTCTGGAGAAGCTGTCTCTTTGCATCTGCCTATAAAGAAGGAAGCCGCAGGCTTGGGTATGGAGCTAGAGGGTCGGGGTGGGGTAGGAGGGAAAGGGAGGAGGAGGAAGAAACAAATAGCTGAGGAGACCCAAGCCTCTTCCCACTAATGGTAACAACAAGGCCAAGATCACTGCAGATGTGAGGAAAAACAACCAAAGCCAGGACTGACACCCAGAACCCCGTGCAGCACCCAGGTTTCTGAGCCAAGGTTTCTGAGCCAAGGTTTCTCGGGCTCAGCACTATCAAGCTTGACACCATGAGGAGTTTGGAGCGCTGATCCTATGCGGTGGGGGTGTCCTGTGTGTTGCGGGGGTGTTCACCAAGATCCTTCTACCCTCCAGATGGCAGAAGCAGTCTCTGCCCCAGGTTGTGAAAAACCACATGTCTCCAAACACTGTCAAATGTCCCTCGGGGGACCAAATCATTCGCCAATTAGAACCATCACTCTAGATCGTCTGTTGTGGTATCTATCTGACTTGCATTCTCTGCCAGGAATGTAACTTCGTTAGCATACGCTGTGAGCTCACTTACACACAGCTATCCCTTTTCATCTGCAGGGAACTGTGGAGGACACCCCTTGCCTGGGACGGCAGGCGGAGGCAGAAACAATTGTCTACCCCCTCCTCTTAGGGTTCCAGTGACAAACCAAAGCCTAATTCCACTGGAGTTCATTTTAAGGAGGCAATGAGTTCACTGTGATTCCTTACAGAGGGGGGGTGAGGGGAGAGATCCCCAAAGCAGCCACTCTGGAAAGTCTCCACCCCACACGGATGATGGCTTCCACATAGCTGCACAGGTGGGGCCTCCTTTCCCCGGCCTCTGTTCTCGAACACCTCCTGAGACACCCACCTGCCTCCCCCCATACACCAGTGCAATTGTGGCAGAGCGGCTTACAAATGGCTGGATTCTCCAGTGTGGATCCGATGACTCACTACTCTGCTTCTCTAGAGAATGTCAAGAGTCAAGAAGCCTAATCACGATGGGCACCTGCAAGCTGGCACAGCCACTAATGAAGACAATGGCTGCTTTCCTGGGAAAGCTGCAGTCTACAATAGGGACTTAGCCCAGGGTCTCGATGATACCCAGATCTGCATGTGTCCTGTGTCTTATATAAAATGGGGCCACGGTTGCATAGATCCTACACATAGTCTCCTGCGTTGCTCTAGTCATTCCTGTGATGGTAGCACTACCTATGACAGTGTGGGTGCTATGTAAATGGTTGTTATATTGTGAGGTCTTGGGCGCAGAAGAATTTTAATTCAGAACATGGCTATTCTGGTAAGACATCATATCTAAAAAATCTTTTAGATCTGTGTGATCCAGCTGGGATACAGACATGCCTCTAACCCCAGGAGACAGAGGCAAGCAGATCTCTGAATTCAAGGCCAGCCTAGAATAGAGCAAGTTACAGGGGAAACAAAACGAAACCCTTAGACCCAGGCATGGTGGTACACACCTTTAATCCCAGCACTCAGGAGACAGAGGCATGCGGATTTCTGCATTCTAGTCAGTGCTGTTCAGGCAGTTTGGTTGAGTCAGTGAGTGGAGAGAGTGCAGTGGAGTTGAGTTTGTGGAATCCAGAGGCAGTTTTTACTGGAAGAGTTTTACTGAGAGGTTGAAGGGAGAACAAACTAAACACAGGTGAAGACAGAACAAGCCAGAGATGAGGAAGCGCCATGTGATTGGAACAGATTGCTAGGGTAACTTTGAGGCCAAGCAGAGCTATTTAGTGAAATATTGAGAGAAGCCAGATTGAATCAGTCAGCTTGGAGAGGGGTTTGAGCCAGAACAGCTGAGTTGAACCAGCCAGCCAGAAAGAGCTAGAAAGGATAAACTTATTCAGCAGTAAGTCTCAGAGGCTGAAAACATTCTCGGCCTAGATCAGATTGTATGGAGGCTTGAAGCATCCGTGGCTAGGCCGAGGTTAGCAGACAGAGGCAGTAAGCCCAGAGACAGCAACTGTAACGGGAGAATAAGTTACTTTAACACTTGGGTGTTTTGGTTTTTTTTTTAAGATTTACTTTATTTTATGTGTGTGTGTGTGTGTGTGTGTGTGTGTGTGTGTGTGTGTGTGTAGGTGACTACAGAGTCCAGAGGCGGCCATCAGATCCTCTGAATCCAGAATTACAGGCATCTGTGAACTACCTCATGTGGGTGCTGGGGTCTCCTGTGCTCTGGCAGAGCAGTAAGCTCTCTTAACCATCATCTCTCCAGCCCCTCGGTTTGTTTTCATTTTGCTTTTTCACATAGGGTTTCACGACACAGCCCAGACTGACCTTAAATTCATCATCCTCCTGCCTCAGCCTCCTGGTACTGCAAACATGTACTGCCGTGCCCAGCTTTCTCATCCTGAGGGGGGTAAGAGGGGGAAAAGTCTGAATGTGTTCAGTGCAGACTCGTTTTCCCCTGAACGTTTCTCATTCGCCATCGGTTGACACTGTCACTGAGAGGGCCACACAGACTTTAAAAGACTTCACACCGATTCAGGAATTCTTCATTGGGTCTATGTTCCAACTTGTGATCTCATGACATATGCACAGTCCAAGGCAGAGAACACCAAAGACATGAAGCTGTGGGTGAAGGGCAGCTCCCTGATAGAACGCTTGGCTTGTACAAGGTGCCAGATTCAACCCCCTACTCAAGTGTGGGGGTAGTTAGTGCAAAATCTGAATACTTGTCCCTCTGCCAGAGTCTGTCATCTGGGATGCCCTCTTCCGGTATCACAGAGGGTCTAGAGTCTAGCTCTGCAGTGTGCATGACTTCTGAAGAGAACACACTCTTTCCCTTGCCGTCTCTCCACTGCCAGCACGTGTCCTTTGTGGACGGGCTTTACGAACTGGCTGCCTGCGGTGTCAGGGGTGCCAGATCCCCCTCTGTCTCTGGTAAACCAAAGCCGGTTTCCCTACCCACCCCTCTACTTACCGTTCTCAGCCTGTGGGCTTTGTAGATGAGCCTGGAGTCCTCAGGCCACAGAGCGGAAGCTTGGTCCACTCAAAGGATTCACGAGGGAGTTGATTCTACAGAGCCGCTTCCTCAGCCTCTGTCCTCTGAAGAAATGATGGGATGGAGAGGGAGAGCTTCGTTGAGCACAGATTCAAGGGGGCTTTCCCTGGAGGAAATATAAGTAGCTGGGCAGCTCCCAGCAGCCCAGGGAAGAGGCTGTGATAGTGTAGACAAGAGATGCTGGATTCCTGTTGGCGGGAGGAGGGTGGCTATGTGACCTTTCACTCTCCTTTCTGGTTCAAAGGTCTCCTTCCCTTGGCCATTAGACAGTGACACTGATCTCCACCTGAGCTGAAGACCCAGCTGGGCACCTCCTGACTCAGTGGGTCCAGGTGTTTTTAAGACTTTTAACAAGCACCTTGGGCAAGGTTGGAACCATGGAAGAGGCGAGTTCATATCCTTTGGCCTCGGCATGCTCTTTTCACCTCTGCCCCACCCCCCCACCCCCGACTCTGAGAACTGGGCAAATTCTGAAGCAGCGTTAGTCCTTCTGAGGACTCTTGCTTATGGTTGAATCACATCTACCGTGATGAGAGACTATCTCCATCAGCCCCAAGAGTCCCCTCATGTATGTTCCTTCGCAGTCAATCCCTACTCCCCAAATCCCTGGACAGCCTCTGATCTTCCTCTCTGTGGTTGTAGCCTAATTTGCACGTCGGAGAACTTCAGGCAGACGGCCCCACTCGGTTTGCATTCCTTTGTGTCTAGCTCCTGTCCACTTTTGCATCGTCTCCAGCTTTCGTTCCTGCTGCTGGGTGACCAGTCCTTCCTGCTGACGTGTAGTATTCCACTGTGCAGACAAACTGCCCATGTGTTCATTCACCTGTTGATGGCCTTCTATAAACATCTGAGTCCGCGTCTGTGCGTGGACCCACGTTTTCCATCTTCACAGAATTTTCTGGACCTAGGGCAGAGGGGTCAGTACTGGCTCATCAGGAAAAAAAACAAAACCAACAACAACCCTCTGTCATCCATCACGTCAATAAATGTTCTTTGGGACTACTCTGCGTGAGGCTTGCCGTACAGGCTGAGAAAGCCAGAACAAAGCCGGCTCTCGTCATGGCCTGCTGTGTGGTGAGCCTGGCTGCAGAGCTGCCCTCTGTGGTGGAGCCTGCCTAGCCCGGGAGACTAACCAGGGAGTGAGAGATCTTCACCTTATTCCCCACCACTGTCACATTCTGAATGCAGGTCTGAGGGAAAGGTTTTAATGGCTCCAAAGAAGAGGCTTTTACCTACATTACCGTTTCCCTCCTCTTAACTCCAAGGTGAGCCTCTCTTTGCACATGGGAGTCCCCATTGTGAGGAAGGGAGCTATGTGGGCCTAATGGGCGAGGCTTTGACTAGAGACCGAGTCTGGGCCCTTCCCTCAGGCATCCAGAACACACATCAGAGTAGGATGGCGTCAAACAGCAGAGGTTTATTCTCCCGGTTCTGAAGTGGAGTGAGACCCAGCTGACCCATGCTCCTTTAAAGACCTTGGGAGAATCCTTCCACCCCCATGCAGCTGTTGGCAGCCTCAGCAGAGTGTTGGCTAGGAAAACCGTCACTTCCTGCCCTGCCTGTGTCTCCCGGGTGCCCTCCTCTGTGGGGATCTATCTTTGTGGCCTCCAAAGGACGGAGCCATTACTCTGAGGCCTGCTTTAATTCCAGGACAGTGTCATTTTGAGGCCTTTAATTAGTTATGACCATATCTACAAGGTAGGTCATATTCACAGGTCCCAGGATTTGGGACATAGGTATATCTTTTTTTGAGAGGACACAATTCAGTTGACTTCAACAGGAGAATTAATATGATTGTGGAAAAGATTCTAGGCCAGATGTTGATGTCAATACAACGTCAATATTGAGCCAGGCACTTGTGGCACACGCCTTTAACCCCAGCACTCAGGAGGCAGAGGCAAATGGATCTCTGTGAGTTTGAGGCCAGCCTGGTCTACAAAGCCAGTCCACAACATCCAGGGCTACACAGAGAAACCCTGTCTCATAGAAACAAACAAGCAAAAACAACAACAAAAGGCTGATATTGAGGTTGAGTGGATAGATCAATGGGAGAGTATATATGAGGCTATACATCCAATCCCCAGCCAGATGTGAGTGCGCGCGCGCGCGCGCACACACACACACACACACACACACACACACACACACACACACACGAGACAGACAGACAGAGTTTCCTCCCAGCAGTTCAAAGGAAGGACTGAGTCCATTAGACAAGGAAGTGTCAGTCCCTTAGGTCTGTTCAATGTCCCGTGTGGCCCAGCTGCTCTGGCTTAGAATTGGTTTCTCACTGCCCCCTCAGCTTCTCTGTGTTGGAAGCTTGCTCCTCACAGAGGTGACATGGAGACATGATGTGGGAACCAGTTGGAGCCTGAGGGTGAGCCTTGGGTCAGGAGGGACTAAGGCATTTCTCCTGGGATACCAATCACAGCTCCCCAGTGGGTTGTCTGAAAGCCTTGAATCTAGCCCCTACTCAGACTCTCTCTCACTTCCTATGAGTGGTTCCTCCTCTTGTTCCTGATGTCGCGCTGCTGTTGGACAGGAGGCCCTCATGAGAGGTGAGCCAGTATCAATGCCATGCCCTCGAACCTCCAAATCTATGAACGCAATAAACCTCTTTTCTTTATAAAGTTAGCCTGCCTGGGTGTTTCCTTACAGCAATGAAAACCTGATTAAGCCAACAGCCAAGAAAATAGGCAGGCCCATCTGACAGCCACCCATTATCTCACTGAGTAGGGCACAGAAAGAGGCGTGTTCTGGTGCAAGCATTTCCCCTGAAGTCCTGGGAAGCTTTGGACTTCGTCCTCCTTAGGATCTTGGGGAGGTCAGGTCTGAAGATATCCACTGAGGCAGAAGTTCTGAGACACCAGACAAGACGCTGAGGCAACATTTCAGTTTTGAAAATGGATGGTAAAAGCAGGGCTGAGAGCCTGACCTCTGAGGAAGTGAGGAGTGAGGGGACTCAGGGACAAGCCAACCTGAAGGTGGCGCTGGTGAGCTGCTCTGGTAGCCTCGCCCATCTCTCCGTTCATCTAGGGCAAAGGTGTGCCCTGCCAGAGATGGGCTATAGAAACCACCACACTGACTAAACAGCAAGTGTCCAGGAGGGGCTGGTCCTCTCCCAGCGCTTACTGTTCCCGACTCCCCTCTGACAGATTCCCTCACTTCTCCCACCTCAGCCTCCGTCAATCAATCCACGTCTTTCAGATGAGCAATTCTGAAACACACTCATTGCATAGATGATCCCAAGAGAAGCTCAGGCCGGTAACGCTCCCTTTATCAACATATAGATGGGCTGTTCACTCCTCAGTGGTGTGTGAGCTACTCAGAAAAGCAGCTGGGACAGGCCTGTTAGTAGGCTTGCTCACGGAAGAACCAAGATTTCGGCTTCTTTACTGGGCACCCACCAGGAATCCCAGCACGCAGGAGTCAGAGACGAAAGGATCACAAGTCCAAGGGCATCCCAGGCTACATAGCAAGATCATGTCTAAAACAAACAAACAAACAAACAAACAAACAAACAAACAAACAAACAAACAAGGCTAAAGAGATGGCTCGGTGGTTAAGAGCACTGGCTGTTTTTCCCAGAAACGTGAAGAACCCCAGCACCCACATGGCAACTCAGAACTGGCTGTACCTCCAGTTCCAGAGGACCTGATGTCTCACCTCCAGCATACCAGGGACACAAGAATACCCTTACACATAAAATAAAAATAAATGTGAAAGTCCAGGTATGGTAGTGCATGTCTGTACAATCCTTGTGCCCGGGAGGGCTGCTTAGAGTCTGAGGGTGCACCAGGCCTCCAGGGTGATAGAGCAAGACCCTGTTTTCAAAATCTAGAGCCAAAACAGAACAACAACAAAAGACAGATAAGTCACGTAAGTGACGTGTGGGAGTGGCTCGGATGGCAGAGTACTTACCTAACATCCATGAAGGCCAGGCTCAGTCCCCAGCACCTCACAAGCCAGGCCTTAAGGTGCACACCTACAATCCCAGCACACTCGGGAAGGCTGGTCTTCCAACCTTGACTGAAGACCAGCGTCTCTCTAGGAATCCGCAGGCCTTCGGGGCCCAGTCGGCAGTGCTAAGGTATCCAGACTCAAGGATAAGAGGCTCCTGGGGTCTCAGCCCCCCGCCTCTGTGGAGACAGCTCCTGTTGGACTCCTCAGACAGCATCATGCAAGCCAGTCTCATGTGTGTGATTCCACGGGCCCCATTCCCCTGACTAACGCAGACCTATACCTTTGGTGTGTAACATGAGGGTCCAGCTTGATTCTTTTGCATATCCAGTTTCCCCTTCGCTGAAAAGGGTGTCTGTCCTTCCTCCCACGAAATATTCTTGTCACTACTGGCAAGACCCAAACCCCAGGGCTAGACAGAAGGATCAGCTTTTAAGAACACTTACTGCTCTTCCACAGGATGGAGTTTGGGCCCCAGCACCCCATGCCAGGCAACTCGCATCCACCTGAAAGTCTAATCCCAGGGGATCTGATGCCTCTGTGAGGGCCTGGACACACACGGTATACACATTCACACACACACACACACACACACACACACACACACACACACACACACATAATAAAAATAAAAATTTAAAATTATGTAGCCGGAAAGATGGCTCAGTAGTAAAGAACATTTACTGCACTTGCAGAGGACCTGGGTTCAGTTCCCAGCACTCACACGATGGCTCCCAACCATCTGTAACTCGAGCTCTGAGGGATCCAGGGTCCTCTTCTGGCCCCCACAGGCACCAGGCACACATGTAGCACGGATACGTATGTGCAGGCAAAACACTCATGCACAAGAAAACAAACAAATTTAAATTTAAGAAGTTGAAATACACAAATCTCTAAAAATTGTAAAAGATCAAATATTGTAACCCCAGCTCTTGAGAGCTCAGGCTCCCCTGTGAAGAGCTGAGTGTGGACTTGTGTGCTTAGAACCCTGGCACTCTGTGGGGTAGAGACAGGAGGATGGCTGGAGAGAGCTGGCTGGTTCAGTGAGGAACTCTGTCTCAGGTGAATTAGGCAGAGAGTGACAGAGGGGGACACCTGATGTTCTGGGTGACACACACACACACACACACACACACACACACACACACACGCACCAAGCATTGTGTAGATGATGACTTCAAGGCAGACAGTGGGACGGTGGAGTCAGTAACCTAAAGGACCCTCCCAGGCACAGAGAGAAACTGACCGAGGACCGTGAGTGAGGCCACCCTCCTTCCAACCATCCCCTCTGTGGCTGGGGGCAGAATAAGGTGGCTTGGCTGGGAAGCGTCCCCCAGAGGCTCATTTGTTTGAACACCTGGAGCCCACAAGGTGCCAGTTTAGGGCTGTGGAGCCTTTAGGAGGCTCAGCCTTGCTGGAAGAAGCAGCTCAGAGGGAGCCCCTGCCTTCATGTTTTGTTGTTGTTTCGGTTTTTCGAGACAGGGTTTCTCTGTGTAGCCTCGGCTGTCCTGGACTCAATTTGTAGACCGGGCTGGCCTCGAACTCACAGCAATCTGCCTTCCTCTGCCTCCACCAGTGCTGGAATTACCACGCCCAGCTATCCACCCTCTGCTTCCTCCCTGCAGAGAGGGGCGCCCGAGCGCCTCACGTTCCCACTGCCACGCCTTCCCCACCATGAGCCAGTGTTCCTTCTTAAAATGTGAGCCCAAACCAACCCTCTGTCCTTAAAACATAACATTTTAAAGTTATTTAAATTTAAATAATCCCTTACATTAAAATATAATACGTGAATAGAAGTAAAAGCAAGCAAGGCGATGCGCAGGGAGTGTAGGCACGTGACCACACGGGACATTGCCATCGCCCTGGGATTGTCAAGGGTGGGCTGCGGAGCCATGTCCTTCCTCTCAGCCCCTCAGCTGAGTTCCACAGCCCCAGCTGCCTGCAGCCAGACTCCCTGTCCAGAGAAGCTCATCATTGGTCAGAGAGAGTGATACCAACACAGAGAAAAGAAAGAAGGCCAAGGCATGAATACCAGCGCCCAGGACACACGTGGAGCCCCAGCCCTCTGCAGGTCAGCCTCCGTAGCTACTCCTCCCAGGCACTGTGCAAGGCCATGGACTGTCCGTTGTCCTCCATTCTTGTGGCTGGAACGCTCTGATGTCCCGGGGTATCCACGATGCACTGGGTCATCTGGATAGCTGGGGCACTCTGTCCTTGCGCACAGCCTGGAGAAGGCCAGTGTCCCTTCCGGTTACATAGCTCTTGCTACCAGGTATCTGAAGGACACCAAGTCTTAGACAGAAACAGGTAAAGCCAAAGGGCACGTGGATCCCCTTCTCTGCCACCTTAAACTCCTCTGCCCAAACCAACACCCTCACCATGGCAGGCAAGCAAGGAGCCACAGCTCTGGCCCCTTCTGGCCCATTTAAGAGGTAGAAAAACACTCTAAAACGGGGCCTAAATGACACCCAGGTCACCTCCCTGTGGCTCCGTCCTATGTCCTACCCTCTGTGCCCCACATAGCAACCTAAGTTTCTTTACTTGTGCGTATTTATTGAGTCCTCACTGTGTGCCGCGCTCTGTCTCAGGAGCCACCATGCAGTAATGAACAAAGTAAAGCTAGCACTGTGGTAGGAGGGGCACAGACAGGCAAGTAGAGAGAGCATGCGCGAATGGACAACTGAACCAGGAGGAAGGGCCACCACAAGCTCTAACATATACAGGGCACAGCCACGCCTGCAGGTAAACCAGCCATACACATGAGACAAAAATAAAATCCTTTTTTTTTTTTTTTTTTTTTTAAAGAAGAATTCAGTTACAGGTTGGGGGATGGCTCAGCGGAGGAGCTATATATGTCACAACTACAGAAGAACCCTGCCGCGTGTGTCGGACACCCATAGCCCAGCTGTGCAGGAAGCTGAGGCAGGAGAGAAGTACCTCAGCGCAGGAGGTTAAGGCCACCCATGGCCACATAGCGGGACACTGTTACCCCTCCCAAAGCCAACCCCCCCCAAAAAAAAACAACCTCACTGAAGTACACTTTAAAGGTGTCAATTTCAACACCAGCGAGATGGCAACAGCACTTGCTGCAAGACACAGTGACCTGAATTCTGTCCCCAAGACCCACATGGTGAGTGGAGAGAACTGATTTCTGAAATGGCTCACACATGTGCAAATGTATACACAAATAAATGTTTTTTAAAACTGAATATTTTGGTATCTAAATAATCCTTTACCCACTGGGCCATTTCCCCAGCCTCACATCTCGGTTTTTTTGTTTTTGTTTTTGTTTTTGTTTTTAATAAAAAAAGACGGCATAGAGATGGCTAAGTGGTCAAGAGCGCCTACCACTCTTGTGGAGGACTGAGGGTTCTGTTCCCAGTACTCTGGTCAGGTGACTTAGAACCACCTGTAGCTCCATTTCCAGGAGGTCCCATGCCCAATTCTGGCCTCCTCAGGCTCCTGCATGTCTGTGGCACATACAGACTAACTCATGAAGGTGCATGCACATACGCAATAAAAAACAAAACAAAACAAAACAAAAGTCTTTTTACAAGCAAAAGGGAACCATGGGAAAACAGAGCCTCTGAGAGGCTACTGTTGGTGTAGCCACACTCAAGGCACATGGTGAATATGGTAATGCATGGCCAGCCCCCTGTCAGCAAGGGAAACCATGAAGAAGGGCTCCCTCTGGGTGAGGCAGATACCTGAATCCTTCCCCTTGGGTGTGAATGAGCCTGAGTCTGAATCAAGGACTCCTGACATGAAGGCACAATCCCAGTCACAATTCCCCTTCCCTGTGTGGCCCTTTCCTTGAGTCAGCTGTATAGAACCTGCCCTTGGTTCTGGGTTTTCCCTGGCTGGAATGTGGAGGAGGAAAAACCCCATCGCTCGCTCAGGGTAGGAGAGAAGCTGAGGGCCGTTACCCTGGCAGTGAGAGAGGGCCTTTTGAGCTTCTCGGATGTTGTCAGGAACCCACACCAGAGTCTGATCTCCACAGGCACTGATGGAAGCCAGAGCCTGGCACCTGGAGGATGAATCAGGAAAGGGACCCCTTTCTCAGCGAGACCAGGAGAACAGGATTGCCGAGCAGGAGGGTTCCAAAAAGAGTCCTTAGGGAGCATAGGGCAGGGGAAGGGTCAGAGGCCACAGGCCAGCAGAAAGACAGCTGCACTGTGAAGGCGACAGTGGAAGACTGGGTATACCGTAGGACACTGTGCAGGGCACAGCAAGGGCAGAGGTGCAGAGATGCTAGCACCAGCTCCTGATGAAGTTAAGCTGGCTGCTTTGCCATCTCTGCAGCCTCAGAGAGGAACCTCCCGGGGAGACTCAAGACAGTTAAGCCACAAGCCTGGCGTGGTGATAATCCCAGCGTTTAGGAGTCAGAGGCAGGAGGATCTCTGTGAGAGTGAGGTCAGCCTGATCTACAGTTCCAGGGCAAGCAACGTTACATGATGAGACCCTATAGAAAGAGAAAGAGAGAGACAGAGAGAAAGAGAGAAAGAGAGAGAGGAAGGAAGGAAGGAAGGAAGGAAGGAAGGAAGGAAGGAAGGAAGGAAGGAAGGAAGGAAGAGGAAAGGAGGGAGGGAGGAAACGAGGGAGGGAGGGAGTCAGTAAACTAGCTGAGTAGCTGGGATTTGAACCGGGGCCTCACTGGCTGCACGAGTTCCGTCACATCCTGCAGCGTTTGCTCCTGGCAGCAGCGCTGAGCAGCATTTGGAGCCGAGGCACCGAGAGCGGGCCAGAACCTCTTCCGGGAGACCAGTAGGCAAGGAAACGTCGGTTTCAGGGAGTCCGCGGCGGGGTCGGGGAGTGGGGGTAGCGACTAGCCGTGTCTGGACGACCCTAGATCCCCACCTAGTGGCCGGCAGGAGCCACTGTTTTCAACGGCTGGCGACCCCGGTCGGATCTAGTCATTTCACCCGCAGGCAAGGAACACCCCGGCCGCAGCCTAAGTTCCGAGGGAGAAGGCAGAGTCCTACCCGCCAGTGCACACGCTGCCCTCCTCGGCGAGGTGCCAAGGAATTCATCCGCTCCTAGATTCTGTCCCCGAGGTCTCCGCTCAGGCTTGCCCTTCGGGAGAGGCAGCGCGTGCCCTAGGCACCACACACAGAGTCGCCCAATCCATCCTCCGACGACCCCTCCGGTTAGGAACTGGGATCTCCGCTGAAGCAATTGCCGAGGGGAACAGGACCCAGCCAGTTTGCTAACTACAGAAACCACTGCGCCAGGTGCCCAGCTCAGCACAGCGGCAGGCAGAACGGCGGAGGGGCCGCTGGGGCCCTTTTCGAGGAAGGCAGCGTGGCCTATGGCAGAAGGTGGCTCTGAGGCACCCAGGACCCACCCTGCCAGGCTAACGAGCCTGGGCCACCCCAGGAGTTCCGCAGCCTTTGAGGGGCTTCGGTCAGGGAAGCATCTCACCCGAGGGTGCGCGGGGACTGCTTACCAGCAGACGTGCCTGAGAGGCTTTCTACAGGTCACAGGTAGGGGGCCACGTCCGGCAGTGGGAGGAGCCAGGCTTTTGCCCCAGAACCCAGCCGGTACCCAACTCCCGGGGGACGGAAAATTAGCAGCCCTGCTGGAGGGCTAGTAGCGCAAGCAGATGTCCTGGGACCTTCTACAGAAGAGGGACGGCCTCTGTGAAGACACGCAAGCACGCATGCACGCGCACATGTGCTTCGGCCTGGGCCTTGGTTCTGTGGAGGCCTTGGTTCTGTGGAGGCCTTGGCTGGCTGGGACGGAACTGGAAGCCCTCTGGCGCTCTCTACAGCAGACTCCAAGCAGCTTGCAGGAAGACCTTTGGTCTAGGGCTTGAGCCGGGCTGTCCTGGGGGACTCACAGTAGGCCCTGCTTCTAGAGGGTGAAAGTCATTCATTGGTTCCTTTACCCATTCGTTCCTTGTTCGAATGCTTCCGTACCCCTCTTATTTGAGCAGTTTTAGGTCTGGAGTACCAGCAATGAGTAAAGGAGACGCTAAGTCCACCTTGAGGGAGCCAGTGATCTTGCAGGACACTGAGATTTGATGAAATGTATATTCTCCCCAGAGGAGACATGGCAGTGCACGGGGTCTGGTAGGAAAAGGCTGAGCCCGAGAAAACGGGGGCAGGGGACCTGTTTGTCCTGTCTTTTCTTTCTTTTTTTTTTTTTTTCTTTTCTTTTCAAGACAGGGTTTCTCTGTGTAGCCTTGGCTGTCTTGGACTTACTTTGTAGACCAGGCTGGCCTCGAACTCACAGTGATCCACCTGCCTCTGCCTCCCCGAGTGCTGGGATCACAGGCGTATGCCACCACGCCCTGCTTGCCTGTTTGTCTTTAAGACAGGATCTTGAACTAGAGAGATGTCTTAGACATTAAAAGCACTGACTGCTCTTGCAGAGGACCTGAGTTCAATTCCCAGCAACCACATAGTGGCTCATGACCACCTAGGATGAGATCTGGTGCCCTCTTCTGGCCTGAAGTCGTATATGCAGACAGAACACTGTATACATTAAAAAAAAAAAAAAGACAGGATCTCACCATCTTGTACAGGGTGGTTCAGTGTCTTTTTGTTGGAAGAGGGAGTTTGTTCCTTTGAAGTAGAGATGTGACTGTGTGGTCCAGGCCTGCCTGCATCTCTTGGCAATACTCCTGTCTCAGCCCCCTAAATCCTGGGATCACAGGCAGGAGCCATCACACCCACCTAACCTCAAACTCTCCATCCTCCAGCCTCAGCTTCCTCTGTACCTAAGTGTACCCTCATACGTGAACAAGCCTCTGCATTTACAGGCTGTGTTTGCCTGTGGTCAAGTGTGGGGGTGTGCTGTACAAGGGTCTGTTTGTGTGCCTGTATTTTCCGAGCGCCCATATGCACGGTGACTGTGGAGGTGAGGGGAGTGAGGGATGACTTGCTCAGACCTGAGAGGTTTCTATTGTGCTGGAAACCAGTGCTGAGACCAGAAATCTTATGGGCAAACTAGGAAAAGCTAATGGCAGATACAGCGGATCTGAGAAGGGAGTGCTGTGCCAGGCTGGGACAAGAAGAAACGACTAAGCATGCGCTCCAGGACTCCGGAAAGATTACCCCTATGACTTCCCATAATGACCTGGGAACTGTGATGTCCAGAGACTGTAGAGACCTCAGGGCTCTGGGAAAGAGCACTGGGTTGGGAAGACTCTGTGATCTGTTTCTTAGCGCCCTTGATCCTGGACAGGTCTAAGCCTTGAATTTTCTCTCTGAAACGGAAGTTCCCATTCCAAGAATAAGAAGGAAATGTGTCTGGCATGTAGTGGGGTGGTCCTCCCGTCAAGCTGAGGAGCGGTTGCCATGGACCCAGGGGACACCCTGTTCTCTTCAAGAAATAAAAACAAGAGTAAAGACAGACTGTGCCTATGTTCTCCTGCTAGGCTGGTGTGAAGCCAGCAGCCATCTTGGTCTGTTCAAGTACTTCTCCCACAGACGCAGACTCTGGCCAGGCCATCAGGACTCTGCATCCGGCAGCAGAGGTCATGCACCCAAGCCCTTTTGTCCTTTCCCAGCCGAGAGGCTGACTCGTACCCATCATCACCTCATTAGCTACCGCTGCCAAGGGCCCTGCCCACCGGATTGTGAAAGAGGCTTATCCTTTATTTCCTTGATATCCCGAAGCCCTTCATTTCTCTGAACCCCGATGTCATCCTCTATGGTTCACTCTACTGCCCCTCTCTTGACCTTCACTGAGAGCCCTCATGTGAAAGTTCTTTGAATACCACCAAGCCTTAAGTTCAGGGAAGAAACAGATAACCCAGACCCAGGGGATGCCCTTTAAGAGGGGACCCAGAAGGCCCTCGGCTGGCGTCACCTTCTCTTTTGGGGGAGAAGCCACGTGTAGTCTGTCCAGCCCTCGGAAGCTGGAGTCACCTCACCGCCCACCCATAGGGCGTGCCCCTCCCAACTCAGCGGGGTGGGAAGATTGACCGGTGACAGCCACCTCCCACGGGGACTGGAGGCAGCTGGAGCCAGCTGGTTCCCCGAGGGCTGCAGAACCTGGAATGCAGTTTCCTAATTGGGAATTCATCCAGGCCACCGATCCTGCCCCCACCCCAAGAATCTTAGCAACAGCCCAAGTCCCCAAGGTCTGGAGTGGCTGTGCCTGTCTCTCGGGCCCAGCTTCCTCGAGGCTTAGGTCCTCTTCAGGAGCGGTTGGTGGGGACGCTTTAACTTGTCTCTCACTTATCACTTTGGTTTGGGTCCACACTGTTTACTTTGCCAACGAGGACTCTGGAGCCCGGGGGGGGGGGGCGCGGGGGGAGTCATATTGTTCAAAGTCTCACGGCTGGAGGCAAATTTTGTCCTTGAACTACTGAGCATCTGCTCTGCGATAGACGGGCATTAAATGACAGCTGAATCAGCGACGGTTTGCTCCTGTCCTCTGGTATACCTTGAAGGGGAAAGATACCGAGAGCCCAGCGGGGGTGTGGCAAAAGGTGGCTGGGTGTGGAAAGTGACGAAAGACTGGTGGCAACTAGGCCGGTCTCTGTGTGTTCTTAAAAAGTGCGTTATTCTGCCTGGGTGGTGAGCGGCTGGAATCTTTGGTTCTTAGCTTCCAAGGATCACCCCCACTCTGAATGTGCCATTTCTTAGCTACCTGGCCTCTCCTCCCTACCCACGTGTAACTCAAACCTAACTCAGAACCTCTGGTTGCCCTTCATATTCAGCACCTCCTCCGGCTGGAAAAACTGAAGACCCAAAGCCTCTCCTGGGCCCTGGGTAGTCTTGGAAGATGCGACCCTTGGTCCTCAAGGGTGTACTGCTCAGAGTATATACCCAACAGTCTCTGAGTGACCTTGAAGAGCTGGGTAGGGCTGAGGACGTGAAGGAAAGAGCTGAGGAATGCCTTGGCCAACCTTACACCCAAGCTTGCATGGTCCAGTGGAGCCTCACACCCCAAAAGCGCCAGAGGCATGTTTTCTAGTGCTCATGGATCCCGGCCCTGACTGCGCTCCAGAGAGGCCAGGAAGGCTATTGGCAGGAGCCTTCCCCGTCCCAAAAGGGATTCAAGCCCAGCCAGGTACAGCTTGCGGGAGCTGGTACTGCAGGGCAGTTCCAAGGGAAAGCTTTGAGCTCTCCAGTCGGTGCCCTCAGCCGCCTTCTGTAGCCCCTCAGAAGTCTCAGGGCCTGGACCGACAGTGGGTCGGAGGCTCTGGCAAGGAGTGCTGGTCGGCTTCGGACCGGCCCCTGGCCTGGAGCGCCATCTTGTGGGCACGTGGGGAGTTCCTGCGGCCTGGGAACTGGGAAGGTTCCCAGGTCCGGAACAGCCTAGTAAAAAGGGAGTGAGTTCGGGGTCCTCGGCTCCAACAAACCCGACGGACAGATACGCGCCCCTAGAGAAACTCCGAGGGAAGAACAGTCCTCCTGCCACCAACACGCTCCCTGCCGGGCCACCAGCCCGCGCTCCCGAGGGCGCGGCGCAAAGCCGGGAGACCAGCCGGAGCGCCCAGCTCCCCGCAGCGCTCCGCGCGGTGCTCCCTGCTGCCGCCAGTCCTTAGAGCCCGGGACTCTGGACCCTTGGCTGGACTCTGCCTACCGGGAGAGCGCTCCAAACCTCGGGGTCAAGGGCGAAGTGGGGGCGGGAGGAGGAAGCAAAATTGGATTTAGGGTGGTTCCCAAAGTGGGAAGGCGCGCTCAGAGGCGCACCTCCGATCTCTCCTGGACGGGTCCCTCCCCGGTGGCCTCCTCCTCCTAAAGAAGCAGGGGTCGAGCCTGAGCCCTGGGGATTCCGGGCGCGCCGTGCTCCTCCCCCAGCCGCGAGGCCGCGGCTCGCTGGGGAGGCGGAGCCCTTCCACGCCTCCCGGGGGGCAGGACCTGCTCCCGAGGCTCAGGTGCCCTTGGCAAGTTAGGAGGGAAGGGAGGACTCGGGGGTTCGGGGCCCCGGATTAACCGCTGGGGAGACACAGTGTCCTGGGTCCCGAGGTCCACGCAGTTGAGCCGCTAGGGTCTCACCGAACCCCCAAATTCTGAAACTGAGTTCCCCGGAGTATCCCACTCGGTCCTAAACCAGCGCGCACGACTATGCGCAACCCCACACTTCCCAGAGGGAACCCTGGCGACACCGTAGGGCACCCACCAGCAGGCCGCAGCGACCCCTCGGTACCCGTCTGCTGACGGGGTCGCCACCCAGCTGGTCCTGAAGGGTTAAGGCCGCGGGGCACTGGGGCGGCGGGTACGCGGGCGCCTGAGCTAATTGGCGACCCCAGAGACAATGGAGGCTGGAAGGCTGGGAAGGCCGGTGGCTTAATTGGGCCTGGGAGCGGCCAAGCCTTTGTCTAGGCCTCGGGATCCCCAAGCCGCCCTCGGCCTTGCAGCTGGGGCTCGGCAGAGCACCGGGGGCCCAGCTCCAGGAGGGGTGCGTGGCCGGCGGAAGGCAAGGGGCAGAGAGAACGCTCCAGGCCGCGCTCCGGGATCCGCAGCAGCACCTCGCCCGTCGTCTGTTGCTCGGCCCGGCGACTCCTGTGCTGCCCCCTGGCGTCCACAGGCCGAGGGGGACCCACAGCCAACTCCCAGCGTTCGTTCCTTCCTGGTGGAAAGTGAGGGCCCCCCACCTACCCCCACCCCCACCCCCGCAAGAAGCCAGTCTCGCTCTGTGACTTTTACAGGCGGCTCAACCCGGAGCCACCTCGAATAAACGCAGAGATCAGGAGAGGTGCTGGGGGACCGGGCAAGGGAGCCTCCCTACTCCTGCTTGGTTCGTGGACCGCGTGGCCTGGTCGGCCCGAGTAGACCCAAGCAGGGGGCCGCAGCCCGCCTAGAGCTGGGGTTAGCTCTTTGCACACCCCACTCTCCACGCTCTCCTCGCCTCAGCCACGGAGGCAGCCCTCTTCCCGGTGGAGCTGGACAGTTTTGGTTGTTTTTATTGTTTGTTTTTTCCCTTCCGTCAACTTTCGATCCCACGTCTTCCCTCCCCCACCCCACCCCCATTCACACGTATATGCCCGACGTTGCTGGACCGGTTGGCAGCCACACAGCCCCGAGGGGTACAGAGTGCCAAGAACGGCAGCCTCCTCCTTGGACTGGACGTCAAAGCCCCACAGACTTACAGGTGGGGCACTCATGACCCGGGGGCAGGCTGGGGTCGGCCACCCCAGCGACTCCGGCTAGCGGGCTAGCGACCGACGGTACCTGTCAGCTGAACGATGCTACGACCCGAGGCTCTCAGTCAAACGGAGGAGCCAGCTCTCCTCGACGGAGGTGTCCCTGGGCAAGCGCCAGCCTAACGGAACTGTGGGCCACAGTGGGGCCCCCTTGGAAGTCGCCAGCCAGCGGAGGCGGGGGGGGGGGGACAGTTTACCGACACTCACACCTCGGGAGGCCTAAGGAGGAACTTTTAGGTCAGGCTCTACCGCGCTCTCTCCTCAGCTGCCCAAACACCAATGATCCCAGAAGGCAGAGCGATGGGTGAGAATCCTGCAGACCCTGGTGTAGAAGGCACGTGGTCGCCAGCCCCTCCCCAGCTCTCTCTGTCTCCATCTCTCTCTCTCTCTCTCTCTCTCTCTCTCTCTCTCTCTCTCTCTCTCTCTCTCCTCTCTCTCGTCTCTGCCTGTCTGTCTCCTTCTACCTCTCAGAGAGAGTGAAAAGGGAAGCACCCTTTTCCCTAGATCAAGTACCCAGAGCGGTTGGAAAGGGGTGGTGAAAGGGGCTTCCACGGGGTCCTAGAAACCTAAGTCGGGAGTCCAGGCCACTTTGCTGGGCTTAGCCTGACCCTCGCGACCGGGTACCGGGAGCGGCAGGAGCCGCGGACCGCGCAGCGAGTGGCCAGCAGGGGGAGCCCGGGCCGAGGGCCCGAGTCCTGCGGCCCAGCCTGCGCCCGGGGCCTGGGCCCTGCGTCCCGCCCAGCCGTGCAGCCGCCCTCGCCGAGCTGCAGCCCCGGCCAGGTAGGGGCGCCTCGCCTGTGTCCGCCCCGGCCCCCCTCTCCTGCGCCCACCGAGCCCCAGCCCCGCGCGGCCCACAGAGCGCACGGCGCGGTTCACTTCGCATCGTAGCGTTTTATTATTGACTCGCCTCGTTCTCCCTCCGGAGCAAAAAGTGAAAACCTGAGGTGGGGCCCTTGGGCCGGGTGGGTAAAACCGGGGCGCGGAGGCGGAGGGGCCCCGCGGGGTGGGCCTTCTCCGGGGTTCGGTGCCTCCCCCTCCCCCAGCAGCCAAGGACCCTCGGGGCCCTGTACAATATAGATGCTCATGTAAAATGAAAAAAAAAAATTAAACGCTATGAGTTCATCTCTAAACATATGTACACAGCACTGTACACTTCGAATAAATTAATACGAATTTGTATCTTCTGGGAACCTTAGAGCTTATTTACACAAATTACCATTTATTTCATAAATATCTTTTGCCCCCTGGGGACTCAAAGCAGAAGTGCAACTTTCCCCGCTGACCCAGGAGGAGGAGGAGGAAGAGGAGTGGCGCCTGTCTCTTGTGGGGTACAGGTGGGAAGAGCAAATGGATAGGAATCCTCCTAGCTCAGGTCTACACCGGCTTCAGAAGGGCCTCTCTGGCTCCAGCGTCCTTCACCCCAGTTTCTGACGACATCCAGGCCCAAGGCCGGAGATCGTCGGGCTGCTTTTCGAAGCGAACGCCTCTACCCTAGGCGTGTTCTGGCTTCCAAGGGGGCCGCGGGGCTTGGAGAGAGACCATCCCCATCGTGTTGAGAGGAGGCGCCCCCTTCTCGGCTCTCCGGCGGGTCTGGATCAAATCCAGGGGCTCCATAGTGGCTGTGATCCGGGTAGACTGATTCCTCGTTGAGACCCCCAGGGAGGCGGCCCAGATCCCCGGCCTGCCCCTCGAGGCTCTGTTCTGGCCGCGGAAGCCTGCTTTTGCTCCTTTAGTTAAATAAATACCCTTCTGTGCTGTACGCGTCCCAAGCGGCCGAGGCGGACAGCCCAGCCCGGGGTCGGGGGCTCGTGTGGCAGCGCGGCAGCCGGGCGGCCCCTCACTTGGGGGACTCCCGGCCTGGGGAGAGGGCTCGCTGGCTCTCCAGCCCACTCACCAGTCTCTGGATGCTCTGCAGTTCGCTGGCCGCCTCTTTGGCTGAGCCGCCGGGCGACAGGGCCCCTCGGGACGGGCCCCCCGCTTTCCGGAGAGCCAGCTCGGGCAGCGGGCTAGGTTCGCGGCTGTTCCCCGCGGCCTTGGAGCCGTCTGCGGCCAGCCCGGTGGTAAGGAGGCTGGCGCTAGGCGGGATGCTGACCGGGATCTGGTAGGGGCTGAAGCGCAGGCGGGGCCGGGCGCTGCCCAGGAACGGACTCCGCGACAGGGAGGCGGCGGCGGCGGCGGCGCTGCTGGCGGGCAGAGCGGAGGCGGCGGCGGCCGCGGCTGCCATGTAGGTGTAGGGGTAGGGGAAGAGGCCCCCGAAGGTGGGCATTGGGATTCCCTGGAAGAAGCAGAGGGGAGGAGGGTTAGACGTCCGTCATGCAGGGGGCTGCTGGAGCCCCGCACTCCTCGCCCATTCCTTGGGGCTGGAAGAGCAGAGTCCGCCTAGCTGGGCAACCGCCGGCTCTCAGGTGGAGGTGGGCCAGCCTACCGGGGCCGAGCCCCGCGGGTGAGATGCAAAGGCAGGGGTCGCCCTGCTCGGCGCTGGTGTCTTGTAGGGTAAGAGAATAAATACGAACTGGCCGCACTAGCGTGGGCAAAGGCCTCGAGGGAAGAATGGGCAGGCGCCGGGCCAGGTGGCGGCGGCTGGGGCCCGCAGCCCAGCTCCTGCTCGTGCGGAGCAGCCGCTCTCCCATTCCTTCTGTCTGCGCGTTCCAGGTTGCTGCGGGACCACAGGCCTGGAAGGCGGCGCGTTCAAGCCTCCTGCCTGCTTGCCCGCCCGAGGGGTCTCCTGTCCCAGCGAGGCCAGGACACAGGTGCCGACCAGGTCACGAACTGGCCGGCGTGTCTGACTGGCGGCACTTTCTGTGGCAGCTGAGGGCGGGACGCAGTCTTGGCTGGTGGATGGCAGGGCAGCCGGGAAAGCCCGGGCTCGGGGCACTGGGTCCCCCCCGATTTGAGATCATCTGACCCCTGAGACGATGTCTTAGGTGCCTGCGGGGCAGGTGACAGGGGCAGACATTCCTAGAGACGGAGAAGGCCCGCCTCCTGCTTCAGACAGGGGGAGACCAAGAAGCAGCTTGGCCCGTGGGAACGAACGGAAGGGCAAGCTCCCCCCAGCCCCAGGCGCCTCGGACCTGGGTGGTACCTCAGGTTGGCAAAAGGGGAGGAGACGTCGGATTTCCCAAATTTTGGCTTTGCCTGACTGACACACAGCTCTGGCCTCACCCTGTAACTCAACTCTGCCTACCCTCTCCCTGGACCCGCACCTACTTCCTGGCTGTGCCCAAAAGCCTTCCGCTTGTCCTCCATGACCAGAGTCGGTTGGAGAAGAGACAGTCACAGAAAGCCAGGGGTTCAGAGTCAGGGGGATGCTGGCACCTCAAACTCTGCGCACACCCCGATGACGAGCTCTGTTCAAAACTCATTTTCTGAGTGGTCTTCCCCCCGCCCCCGTTTTACACATATTTGCTTCTGAACCAAAGCCATTTTCTCAAAAATCCAAACTCCTGTTTGCCCTCCCTGGAGATAAGATCTCGAGGGTTCAATTTGCCAGAAACCTCAGAGGGAAGAAACTGAGTGAAGAGATTCCAAATCTTCCCGCAGGGAATATTCCGCCCAAGTAACTGAAGAGGCTGCTCTGCGCCTCCGGCTCCTTAGAACGCCGCCGCCATAAACTCTCCCCCGGGGCCCCTGCGGGGAGAGGCTGGCCCCGTCCCTGGGTGTGAGCGAGAGCGAGGGGGCTCAGAGCAGGGCGGAGGCCGGTCCTGCTCCTTGTCAGGACTGGCACCCTCCTGGAGGGCCCTCCAGGGGCCGGGGTGTCTGGGGGTGAGTCATTTTGGTGGCCAGCTGTGCAGAAAAGAGGGCAAAACCCCCTGCTCCGGCCTTCCGGCCCGCAAGGCCCTCAGGGCCGCGGGGAGGTGGAGTTCTCGTTCTCCAAAGTTTCCTTAGGTCGGAAAAAAGCGACCCCTATGCAGCCCCGGGGCGCCCCTCGTTCGGAAGTGTTAAGGGGCCCCTCCGCCGCCTCGCCGGGGTTGTGGAGGAGGAACCGGGCCCAGCGAGGCCCAGGGAGTCGTAAGGTCGCCCAGGGGTCAGGAGCGGCGCCCCGGTTACCCCGTCGGTCCTGACCCCCCGGGACCGAGGTGGCTCTCCTGCCGACGGGGTCGGCCTCTCCTGGAGGACCCGAGGACCAAGCCTGCGGCCCTCTGCCCGCCTCGCCCCGCCGAGCTACCCCCCTCCCCGGGCCTTACCTGAGACGCCAGCATGTGCTGGGAGAGGTGGAAGGGGAAGGGCGCCGCGGTGCCGGCGGCGCTGGCTGCGGGGCCCAGGCCGCCCGCGTCCAGCCCGGCCGCGCCCCCGGGC